>NW_027596304.1:0-421000 GCF_964194155.1 Cetorhinus maximus | reverse complement strand
TGTGTGCTAATAGCTGTTTTAGATCTGCTTTATAAACATATATTGATGTTGGTGTGATAGAAAGTAAATGTAAGGGGAGCAGCTGAATTAAGTGAAGTTCCTGATAAGA
This sequence comes from Cetorhinus maximus, assembly GCF_964194155.1. Lineage (NCBI taxonomy): Eukaryota > Metazoa > Chordata > Chondrichthyes > Lamniformes > Cetorhinidae > Cetorhinus > Cetorhinus maximus. The sequence goes on along the minus strand of NW_027596304.1, from coordinate 420,891 downwards.
GGTGGATTGAATAACATTTTCCTTACACGGAATTGTATTCTTGAGAAAGTGAAAAGTGAGATTTTCTTTCAATTTTGACTGAAGACCATCAATAGAAATGTTGTGAAATGATCATTGATCCTGCAGGGTAAACCTGTCAAACTGCACAGGTCAGCAAGCAGGGCGTCCATTGATGGACAATCAGACAAGGAAATCTCTCCGTTAGAAAGGCATCAATAAAGTGGCAGAATGCAAAGAGCATTCCAATTGCAAGGGTTTGAGTAGCTGAATACTGATCTTACAACTGAAACACGCTTGAGTCTCTGATAATCCGCTCTGATGGGACATCAGATTGTTTTAAAACTTTGTGTGTAAATGGTATTACATGAATTTTGTGCTCAATAAATTCCTGAACGCTTCAACAGAACTTTTTGAGAGACTCCTTTTTTAATGGAATGGCTGCATCATCTGAAACATTTCCGCCTCTCTTTCTTTATAAGTGCTGCTCACTGAGTGGTGAAGGTCAGCATCAGACAGGATGGGAGTGCGAGTGGTGAGTTGGTTCCACTTTCCCAGCTCCCAGGGTCAAAGACTCTTCTCAAACCCCTTTACTGTCTTGAGATTAAAGTGATACAACCCCACCCTCTGCTGGCAGTTCACCGCTACTACACGCGCTGCTCTCTGCCAGTCTCCGAGAAGTTCAGTTACTGCATGGCTGCATCTGGAAACAGATTGAATAACTGTGAATATTGAACAATATTGTAAGGGATTGAAGTTTGCAGCAGGGTGGTGCATTCGCTCTTTTACCACCTGACCCTGTACGTTTACTCCATCCTCATTCCCCATTGGAGATATTGGCTGGAGATGCGAGTTGGGGATTATTTCAGACAGCCAAGTGCACATTTGGTACAGTTATCAGGCTCTAATCTCATTCAGAATGGGAGTAGGTAAACTTTGCTGGATTCTGTAATTGCTCTGCATTACATTATCAATGCTTAACCCTACACATTGCATCTTGTTAAAAATGTCCATATGTTTCAAAAAAAAATCAACATTTCTCACACTGATTCTTTTCCAAAAAAAACATACTTTGAAAGCACAAGCAACATAGCGATTATTTTTGTTGGATTTATTTTTATATGAACCTACAGTGCTCACACACCCCATCCCTCCATCTTCCTGTTATATCTTACTCTGCCCCAGTGAATCTGTAGTAGGAACAAGCTCGCCCCACTCTACCTGGTATGTTTTCCCCCTTCCTGTTCTCATTTCCCTGCAGGAAGGCGGTGGCATTTAAACCCGCCAGTCTCCTCCCTCCACATCGAGGCTCCAATTTTAAGGGCACTAGAGGGAAAAATTTGAAACCAGGATTGGGATTACGCCGTTGCCCGTCCAGTGACCATGAACACAGGCATTAGCTTGGCTCTGTCCCCATAGTGAGAGGACCCTCCCCACTCTATTACCAGAGTCAATGGCTCCGCTCCCCCCTTTGTCACCAATGCCCCACTCTGCGTCCACAGCGACAGGCCCTGCCTCTCACTGACACCAGAGCGACGGGCCCTATTCCCCCTCTGTCATAACCGCAAAACCACCAGCTTTCACTGTCCCCATGATATAGTCTCCCTCTCTCTTGGAACTGCAGGTCCCTGTAATATTGGCTGAATATTCCGCTGACACGATGAGCTAACACATTGAGGAGGTTCTCTTCTTAACAGTTTCGCGAAGGGTCCATGGAGACTGACATTAATCTCAGCCATTGAACAAACAGGTTATTTTAACCCTTTCAATCCAATTCTTCTTGCACCGCACTCAACTGGTCCATTTACCTGGTCCAGCTGGGATGTATGGGAGTTTTTAAGGGACGGAATTGTGTAAAGAGAGAATTGAGAAGTAGAAACTCGGGCAAATATTTGAGTTGTGACAGAGAGATGGAGAGAGTGTGAATGCGTGTGACAGAGATAGAGACTGTGAATGCTTGTCACAGAGAAAGGGGTAGAATCTGAATGTGTATGACGGAGAGAGGGAGAGAGTGTGAGTGTGCGTGACAGAGATAACGACTGTGAATGATTGTCACAGAGAGAGGAAGAGAGTCGGAGTGTGCATGACGGAGAGAGGGAGAGAGTGTGAGTGTGTCTGCCAGAGAGAGGGGGAGAGTCTGAGTGCGTGTGACAGAGAGAGGGAGATAGTGTGAAGGTTTGTGACAGAGGGAGAGTCTGTGAGTTCTTGTCACAGAGAGGGAGAGGGTGGGAGTGTGTTTGACAGCGATAGGGAGAGAGTGTGAATGTTTGTGACAGAAGGAGGTAGATAGTGTGAACGTTTGCGACAGACGGAGAAAGTGTGAGTGCTTATCACAGAGCGAGGGATAGAGCCTGAGTGCGTGTGACAGAGAGAGGGAGAGAGTGTGAATGTTTGTGACAGAGGGAGAGACTGTGAGTGCTTGTCACAGATAGAGAGAGAGAATGTGAATGTGTGTGACAGAGAGAGTGACTGAGTGTGAGTGCGTGTGAAAGAGAGCAGGAGAGAGTGTGAGTGTGTGTGTGTGACAGAGGGAGGTCGAGAGTGTGAGTGCTTCTCACAGAAAGCGGGGAGGGTGTGAATGTGTATCACAGAGATTGGGTAGAGTGTGAGTGTGCGTGACAGGGAGATGGGGAGATTGTGTTTGTGTGTGACAGAGAGAGGGGAGAGCGTGAGTGTGTATCACAGGGAGGGGGGTAGAGTGTGAGTGTGTGTGGCAGAGAGAGGGGGAGAGTGTCAGTGTTTTGACAGACAGGGGGAGGGTGTGACTGTTTGTGATAGAGAGTGGGGAAGAGTGTGAGTGTGTTTGACAGACAGAAGTTGAGAGTGTGAGTGTGGACGACAGAGAGAGGGGAGAGTGTGAGTGCGTGTGACAGAGAGATGGGGTGATTGTGAGTGTGTTTGACAGAGGGAGGGTGATAGTGTGAGTGTGCGTGACAGAGAGAGGGGGAGAGTGTGAGTGTGTGGGACAGAGAGAGGGGGAGAGTGTGAATATTTGTGACAGAGAGAACGGGAGAGTGTGAATGTGTCCCTGGGTGTGGGTTAGTGTGTGCGTGTGTGTGACAGAGAGTGGGGGGAATTTGCACCTGAAGGGTGTGAAGGCGTTGGAGAGCGCAGGGAAAAGGTCAACGAGATTGGTTCCAGGGATGTGGAATTTCAGTTCCGTGGATTGATTGGAGCAGTTGGGACTGTTTCCCTTGGGGGTGAGAAGGTTGAGAGGAGATATGACTGAAGTGTTCAAAATCTTGATGGGTCAATATCGTGAGGGATCTGGACCCAGTCGATCGGGAGAAAATGTTCCCACTGGGGGAAGGAGTGAGGATGAGAGAAATACAGATATAAGGGGATTGGGAAAAGAAGAGATGGAGACACGAGGATAAACTTTCTCAGGCAGCGAGTGGTGAGGGTCAGGAATGCGCTGCCTGAGGATGTAGGGGAGGCAGATTCAATCGAGGCGATCGAGAGAGAATCAGACTGTTATCTGAAAAGGAAGAATGTGCGGGGTTACAGGGAGAATGGAGTGAGGGGTTGAGTGGCACTAGTTCAACTGCTCATTGGGAGAGCCAGTGCTTACACAATGGGCAGAATGGCCTCCTCCTCCATTGCTACAATTCAGGGATTCAAGAGGATATGAAGGATAGAAAACGCTGAGGTAGAATAAACAATATTAATGAGCAAACTAAATGATTAAAACATTGAATAATGTCGGATTTACAGCAGAGAAACAGACCATTCAGCTCATTTCCTCTATGCCGTTCCTTATGCTACAGACGAGCCTCCTCCCAGCCTCTCTACAACTTAACCCATTGGCATACCTTCCTATTCATTTCACCTTCCTCTTTGTAACCAGCATCCCCTCAAACCCTTCTCTGTTACTCGCTCCATACATTGCCTGGTATCAAGTTACACATTCTCACCATTAACCGGGTGAAGAGATCCCTCCTGAAATCCCATTTGGCTTTTCTGGTGACTGTCTCAGATTTCTGAGCCCTAATTGTTGTCCCTCCCTCCCTCTCTACGTCTAACTCATTAGGAACAGTCACAGTTTTATACATCGCTATCGGATTGCCCATCAGTCTTCAACCTTAACAAGAGAAACAGGCTCCAGTCAGTTCAGAATTTTCAGCTAATATTAAAATCTCTCCGTTCTGGGATCTTCATTGTGAATTATATTTGCAGCACCTTAATCAGGATTTTCAGAGATGTTACTGCTGATAATTTGGAGATCAGGCTGTACAGGGTACACATGTAGCAGGAATCAGACATGGGGTATATTTTAAATCAGATTTGTGATTGTGAGTATGAGAAATCGGGATGTGAGAATTTTCAAATAGACTTCATGTTTGAACCTCTCCAGTCAGTTTTGAGAATGCAGGAAGAGCAGGCCTCCATTCAGCCCCTGGAGTTGATTCCAGCAGTCAGTGAGATTATGGCTGACCTGAATTGTAACTCAATCCGCCAGCATTTGCCACGTATCCTTTCAGATTTTTGGATAATTAAAATGTACCGGTTCTAGATTTTGAAGTTAACCATCCATTGCTTCTTACAGAAGAAGAATTCAAACTTCTACTAATGTTACATGTAGAAGTGTTTGCTAATTTTACTCAACAATCTCTGAAGCTATTTTTTAGAACACGCACCATCATCCTCTACATCCAAAGTCACAGAAAGAGATTCTATCCCCCTTCTCCTGAATAGCTGGAGCATTTTGATCAAATCATCCCCTCTTCTGAAATGGCACAACAACCTCAGTTTGTTTAAAATCTCCTAATAATTTAACTCTTGGAATCCAGATATAGTTCTAGTAAATCTACACCTCACTCCCTCCGAGGACAATCTATCCTTGCTGAAGTGTGGTGCACAGGACTGCTCACAGTTACTGCGTGTGTGGCCTGACCAGGGCTTTATCAATCTGACACAGGACGTCTACAAACTTGTTGTCCATTACTACAGATATAAAAGTCAGCATCCCATTAGGATTTTGCATTATTTGGTGAACCTGTTGACGGATTGCCATAATCTGTGTAAAGGATACTCAAGTCCCTATGTACCTCCAGCACTTCTGGATGTTCACCAATTAGAAAGACCCCTGGTTTTTCCTTTTTTGGGCCCAAGGCTGTATCAGCTCACATGAGGCAATATTCAAGCCCATTTGACACAGTGCTCTCATTCCGTGAATCTAACAATATCTTGTAATTTTATATACCATGTATATTGCTAACAGTTTCTTGTGCCTCATGCACAGCAGTGAAACCGCCCTCTTTAATATCATAAACGAACTCTCTCTCCATAACCAGTTTAAACATGCATGGTGGAGTTTCATATCCAGGTAAATAACTTACTCATGAAACCGAGGATCAGCAGCAGAGTCCTCATCTAACTTAGCGATATTCTGGGAAGTGAAAGGCTGCATTAGCATGGGGGAGCGTTAATGGAATTGCCAAAGGCAGGGAAATGTAATTAGAGAGTGGGACAGTGGATTAGTGAGAATATCGATTTATAGTCGGTGAGCTGTACCTCTCCCTCTCACTGGAACAACAACATATAGTGCAAGCCCTACCTCCCCCTCTCACTGGAACACCAACATATAGTGCAAGCCCTACCTCCCCCTCTCACTGGAACAACAACATATAGTGCAAGCCCATCTCCCCCTTTCACTGGAACAGCAACTGATAGAGCAAGCTCTCCCACCGCCTCTCACAGGGAGCTCAACACATAGAGGTGAACTCTACCTCACCCTTTCACTGGGGCCTCTGAAGCCAGAGGTGAAGTTCACTTGCTTACATGCCCTTAATGAAATTCAATCGAACCCTGCGCTTTTCTTGTTCAACTCCCATTCTATCAATTATTTTATTCATTGTTATCCATGACCGTCTTGCTCTCTTCTCTAGCTCCTCCTCCAGCCCCCCTCTATTCACACCCTGCTAATATCCGAATCCCGTTCCATTGCTGAGTCCTGTATGCGTACAGGAAAAGCAGCACACACACAACCAAGCCAATACCCAGGATGTGACTAATCCCTGATCTTCTCATCAAGGTCTCTTCAGACGTCACTGCTTACCAGAGACCCCGAATGAGGTACTGCTGTGTGTGAGGCACTGGGGGTCAGTCTATTTGCTCCCCCCTCACTCTCAGGTACAACCTGCTGTGAGTGATGTCAGTCTCTGCAACACCACATCCAACACCGCTCATCACATGGGATTCATATGTGACCATTGGCTGTGCTGGTTGGCTGAAACATTCATCAATGATGCACATTGTGGCAGCAACCATACAAATTAAAGTTGTTTTCATGAAAGAAGTTGTAAAAAGAAAACAAGGAAACATCTCACCAGATATTTGGAAGTTTTATTTTCCCTGTAACATAACCTGCCTTCAGTTGTCCGTCATGAAAGGTGAGATTGTAAGCTGCTGTCAAGGAGCCTTGGCAAGTTGTGGTGCGAATCCTTAATGGGCACTGTTTTAGAGCGAGAATGTACACTGTGAAAATCTCTATAACATTCACAATCTGTCAGTGGCTTTTACTGATCCAGGCTGTTTGTATACAAACTTGTTTTTAAATTCAAGTTCTCAAACCCCAAGGGTCAAATTTGAAGTCACTCTGGATTATGACGCACTGGTTTTCCATCTCACTCCCAAACACCCATTCTCCACCGCCTGGCCCCCAATAATCTTCGTCAATCCCCATTCTCACTAAATTTACAATCTACCTCAATAACTCAATGAGGGGACGGAGTGTTCTGTGCCCGAGCTTGCTCACAACACCAAGTTGGACAGTAAATTGTCCTCATCTTCGGCTGTCCCTCGATTCGAGGATGATGTCTGCTCGGGCTGGCCACTTCCTGTGGGTATTCATGTGGATGAACAGGCAGATTCTCCAGCCGCAGAGCTTCGGACACACGGGGCAGGACGTTTCGACAGGTAGTGGGACCGGAGAGCTGGATTTGCTTCTTTTCCTTCCCTTCCCTGTCTCCTCAGTCAGGCATGGAGACTGAAAGCGTGATGCGGAATGATGGACTCGTTGTCACCATTTTGACCGATTGTATCGAGTTCCTCCCAGTCATTAATGTCGATGTCTTTACACTTCAAGTGTAAGTCCGACAGTTTTGCTCATAAATATACTTTTGCCTTTGTCTCCTCTAATTAGTTACTTGATAAATTATAAATAATTCTGCAAGTTGGTTGATAAATCTGTAATTGTTTGATAAGTGCATTGTTGTTTGATTTTGCTTCTGTTCAATAAACATCAGGATTATTCGCCTATTCATTGTCTGAGATTCTGCCTGATGTTTCAGTCTCTGTCGAACTAAAACAGTTTGAAGGGTTAATTCAAATTGCCGTATTTACTCTGTTCAGTGCTAAATTAATTCAAGTCTAAGTTATGAAAACAAACAGCCCATTGTATATGTACAGTGTGAGATTAAGCTCCTCCTGCTCCTACATCTAATGTTCTTCAATGGCCGGTTCGGTCAGCTAACTCCAGGGTACAGGGTAGATTTTCAGCTGCCCCCACCCCGCACTATGGGGCCATTGCCAATACTGAGGTTATATGATGGATAGAGGCTCTGTGCTGACCAGATTTCAATGCTACACGTCATGTGTCAGAAACAAGATCATGCCAGCCTTTGGGAGAGTTGTGATTTTACTGTGTTTGACAGCCACTGTTCCCAACAGAGGTGGAGATAAGATCTCTGAGAAACCACACATCCAGGGACATGTGCAAACAGGAGCAAGGGAACAGAGAGCAGATTGAAATATGAGAACAGGAGAAGGTATTACACGCCCTTAGACTTGTTCCATTATTAAGGGGGTTGACAGCACATCTGTATTATTACAACAGTGACCCAGCTTGCACCCAGAACCTTTAATATCCTTACGTAACACAAACCCATCAAAGTGCGTCTTGGCATTCCCATTTGACAGTCAGAGCAGCTTTTCACTGGCTTATCTGTGAACTAGTGATTCCTGACATTAACCCTGAATGGACCAAAACTAAGTTTATGTCCCTCGGGAGCAGACCACTCATTGATCTTAATACCTGGGCAGCGGGTTATTCCTCCATGTTACACTCGCTGTCACATCACTGGCCCTCCAACAGTGCTGCAATCACTCAACACTGATCATCCAACTGTGCACCTCCCCCCCACCCCCCACCCCCCACCCCCCCCCCACCCCCCCTCAGTGCTGGACCTCCGACAGTGTGGCGCTCCATCAGTATTGGCCCTCCGACAGTGCCGTGCTCCCTCACTATTGGCCGTATGACAGTGCACTGCTCGCTCAGAATTGACCTACCCACAGTGCGGCGCTCCCACAGTACTGACCCTCTGACAGTGCGGCACTCCCTCAGTACTGTCACTCTGACCAGAGAAAATCATTTTGAAACCCATGCAGTTGTATTAATTGGATTTCTCCTCTATTTGCAAACTGGGTTTCTCTCAATCTCACCTATTTATGAATTGCATCCGGTATCTATTTGAACAATGCTTTGCTCTCTCTCTCCCTCTGCATTTATTTAATTGCATTTGTCCTCTATTTGCATACTGCGTTGCTCCCTCTCTCACTCTCTAATGTGTTAATTGCATTCCTCCTCTATTTGCACACTGGCTTGCTCTCTCTCTCTCTCTCTCTCTCTCTCTCTCTCTCTCTCTCTCTCAATTTTATCAATTGCATTCCTCTTCCATTTGCACACTGGGTCCCTATCTCTCAAATTTATTAATTAAATTCCTCGTCCATTTGCACACTGGGTTGCTCTCTCTCTAATTCATTAATTGCCTCCAGCTCTATTTTCACATTGGGTTGATAACTCTCTAAATTATTAATAACATTCCTCCCCTTTTTGCACACTGGGTTACCCTCTCTAGAACTTTTAAATTGCATTCCTCCATTTGAGCACTGGGTCTCTCTCTCTCTCTCTCATTTATTAATTGCATTCATTCACCGAATGCACAATGGGATGGTCTCTCTCTCTAATTTACTAATTTGATTGCTTCTCTATTGGCACACTAGGTTGTTCTCTCTGTCTAAAAATCATTAATTATATCTCATCCTTTTCAGACTTGATGCCTTTCTCCCTCTCCAATTTATTAATTTATTTCCTCCTCTGTTTGCACACTGGGTTGTTCTCTCTCTCTCTCTCTCTCTCTATTTTATTAACATCTTTCCTCCTCTGTTTACACTGGGTGCTCTCTCTCACTCCAATATATTAATTGCATCGCTCTTCTGTTTGCACACTGGACTGCTTCCCCTCCCTCACTCTGATTAATTTAATAATTACATGCCTCTGTTTGCATAGTGCGTCGCCCTCTCTCTCTCTAATTAATTAATCGCTTTCTGCCTCTATGTGTACCCTGGGTTGCTCTGTCTAATTAATTAGATTCATCCTCTATTTGCACAGAGGGTTACTCGCTTTCTCTCTCTTTAATTTATTAATTGCTTTCCTCCTCTACTTGCACACTGGGTTGCTCCCTCACTCTCTCTCTAATTCACTAATTACATTCCTCCTATGTTTGCACGTTGGTTTGCCCAGTGTCTCACACTCTCCAATTCAATAAGTACATTCCTCCTCTATTCGCACACTGTGTTGCTGTCTCTCGCTCTCTCTCTAATGTATTAATTAATTGCACTTCTATTTGCATACTGCGTGGCTCTCTCTTTTATTCATTTATTAACTCACATCTCTACTGACACAATGAGTTGCTCTCTCTCTCATTCCAATTTATTAATTACTTAACTTCTCTATTTTCACACGTGGTTTCCCTCTCTGTAATTTGTGAATTACGTTTCTCCTCTATTTTCACACTGTATTGCTCCCTTTCTGTCTGTAATTTAGTAATGTCATTGCTCCACTATTTGCACATTGGTTTGGTCCAAATCTCTATCTGATTTATTAATTACATCGTTGTTCATTTGCACATTGAGTTCTTCTCTCTCTCTTTCTCCATGTATTTCTGAAATCTTTTCGTGACATGAACCCTGAATTTCACAATGGGTCGCTCTCTGTCTCTAATTTATTAATTGCATACCTCCTTTATTTGCATACTGGGTTTCTCTCTCTCTCTGTAATTTATTAATTACATACCTCCTTAATTAGCACACTGGGTTTCTCTCTCTCTCTCTGTAATTTATTAATTACATTTATCTATTTTCACACTGGGTTTTTCTCTCTGTAATTTATTAGTTACATTCCTCTATTTTCACACTGCGTTGCTCTCTTTCTCTCTGTAATTTATAATTTGTTTCCCTCTATTTTCACACTGGTTTGCTCTTTCTCCCTCTCTCTTTTTCTCTTTCTCCCTCTCTCTCTAATTTATAAATTACAGTCCTCCTCTATTTTCACACTGGAATGCTCTCTTTCTCTCTCTAATTTACTAATTACGTACCTCATTTATCTGCAAACTGGGTTTCCCTCTCTCGCTATAATTTATGAATTGCATTCGTCTATTTTCACAGTGGGTTGCTATTTCTCTATCTCTCTCTCTCTATCTCTCTCTCCCTGTTTCTCTCTCTCTCTCTAATTTATAAATAGCATTCCTCCTCTATTTTCACAGTGGGTTTCTCTCTGTCTTTCTATAATTTATTAATTACATTCATCCTCCATTTTCACACTGGGTTGCTCTCGCTCTCTCTGTAATTAATTAATTACATTCCTCCATTTTCACACTGGGTTGCTCTCCCTCTCTGTAATTTATTAATGACATTGCTCTGTTCACGCTGGGCTGTTCTCTCTCCCTCTCTCCCTCTCTCTCTCTCTAATTTATAACTTACATTCCACCTCTATTTTCACACTGGGTTGCTCTCTCTCTCTAATTTATTAATTATATTTCACCTCTATTTTCACACTGGGCTGCTCTATCTCTCTCTCTCTCTAATTTATAAATTACTTTCCACCTCTATTTTCACACTGGGTTGCTCTATCTCTCTCTCTCTCTCTCTTTCTCTCTCTCTATAATTTATTAATTACATTCTCCTCTATTTTAATACTGGGTCTCTCTTTCTCTATGTCATTTATTAATTACATTCCTCGATTTTCAAACTGGGTTGCTCTCCTTCGCTCTGTAGTTTATTAGTTATATTCCTCCGTTATTTTCACAGTGGATTTATCTTTCTCTCTCTAATTATTAATTGTTATTAATAACATTGTTCCACTATTTTCACAGTGGGTTTCTCTTTCTCTCTGTAATTTATTAATAACATTGCTCCACTATTTTCACACTGGGTTTCTATTTCTCTCTGTAATTTATTAATGACATTGCTCCACTATTTTCACACTGGGTTTCTATTTCTCTCTGTAATTTATTAATAACTTTCCTCCTTTCATTTCACACTGGGTTTCTCTTTATCTCTCTAGTTGATTGATGACATTGCTCTACTGTTTGCACACGGGGTTTCTATTTCTATAATATATTAAATACATTGCTACACTACTTGCGTATGGGTTTCCCTTTCTCTCTCTAATTTATAATGACATTGCGCCACAATTTTCACACTGCGTTTCCCTTTCTCCCAATAATTTAATAATGACATTCCTCCACAATTTGCACACTGGGTTTATCTTTCTCTCTTTAATTTAATAATGATATCGCTCCACTATTTTCACGCTGGGCTTTTATTTTTCACTGTAATTTATTAATGACATTTCTCCTCTATTTGCACACTTGGTTTCTCTTTATCTCTGTAATTTATGAATGACATTGGTCCTCTATTTTCGCACTGCGTTCCCCTTACCCACTGTAATTTATTATTGATATTGCTCCTCTACTTGCACATAGGTTTGGTCGCATACTGTCCGACATTTATTAATTAAATTCCAGCACCAATTGCCCAATGGGTTGCCGCCTCACTCTCACTATTTCTGTCATCTTCTACTCACATTCCCCCTCTATTCCACGCTGGCTAGCTCTCTCTCTCCATAATGCATTAATTAAATTCCGCCAATTTTGCACAATGGATTATTCTCTCTTTCTTTGTAATTTCTTCATCATAGGATTAACAATACTTTAATCCACTTAAGCAGGTGATTCAAGCGGGGAGGTTTGGCAACAAAAGGGAGCTTTAATCTATGTTAAACCCCGTGCTATTCTTGTCCTGGGAGTGTTTGGTGGGGACGGTTTAGAGGGAGCCTTACTCTGTTTCTAACCCCGTGCTGTACCTGCCCTGGGAGTGTTTGATAGGGACGGTGTAGAGACAGCTTTACTATATATCTAACGCCGTGCTGCACCTGTCCTGGGATTGTTTGATGGGGACAGTGTAGAGGGACGTTTACTCTGTATCTAACCCTGTGCTGTACCTGTCCTGGGAGTGTTTGATGAGGACAATGTCGAGGGATCTTTACTATGCATCTAACGCCGTGCTGTACCTGTCCTCGGAGTGTTTGATGGGGACAACGTAGAGTGAGTTTACGCTGTACCTAACCCCGAGCTCTATATGCCCTGGTAGTATTTGCTGGGGACATTGTGGAGGGAGGTTTACGCTGTATCTAACCCCGAGCTGAATATGCCCTGGTAGTACTTGTTGGGGACTGTAAAGACGGAGCTTTAATCTGTATCTAACCCAGTGCTTTACTTGTTCTGGGAGAATTTGACGGAGACAGTGTAGACGGAGCTTTCCTCTGTTTCTAACCCCGTGCGGACCTGTCCTGTGAGTGTTTGATGCGGAGACTTTAGAGGGAGCATTAATCTCTATATAACCTCGTGCAATTCCTGTCCTTGGAGTGTTTGATGGGCACAGTGTCAGCCGGAATACAAAGACCACACTGGACACAGAGCCGGCACTGAAAACAGAGCCGAAACTGAACACAGAGGCCACACTAAGCACGGAGCTCACCCTGATCATAGAGCACAGCATAAACTCAGAACCAGCACTGAATATATTACCGACACTTCGCACGGAGTCCACACTGAACACAAAGCTCACTCTGAACATAGAACGCAGCATGAACACAGGAATGACAGTAAACGCAGAGCAAACACTGAACGCAGAGTTTAAACAGAACACAGATCTCAGATTGAGCATAGAGGCCTCACTGAGAACAGAGCACAACCTGAAAAAAATAAGTAAACCTGAATATCGAGCGCAAACTAATCAAACCGCCCAGAATAAACACAGAGCTCACACGGAACACTCAGGCCTCAATGAACGCCGAACACAGACTGATCGCAGAACCAGCACTAAACGCAGAGCTGGAAATGAACGCAGACTCCACACTGAAAACAGAGCAGGCAACGAACGCAGAGCCCAAACTGAACACAGAGCACACACTAAAAACAGAGCCCACACTGAACACAGAGCCCACACTGAACACAGAGCCACACTGAACACAGAGCCCACACTGAACACAGAGCCCACACTGAACTCAGAGCCCACACTGAACCCTGAGCGCACACTGAACTCAGAGCTCACACTGAACTTAGAGCCCACAATGGACACAGAGCCCACACTGAACACAGAGCCCACACTGAAGACAGAGCCCACACGGAACACAGAGCCGGCATTGAACGCAGATCCCATGCTGAACACAGAGCCCACACTGAACCCAGAGCGCACACTGAACACAGAGCCCACACTGACCCCAGGGCTCACACTGAACACAGAGCTCACCCGGAATGTGTAGCTCTCCCAGTACATGGAGTTAACCATTAACAGAGAGCAACGCTAATCACAGAGCTCAGACTGAACAAAAATATCAACCTGAACACCGAGAGCACACGGAACATTGATATCACCCTGAACATAGAGGCCACAATGAAAACAGATGTCACCCTGTTCAAAGAGCTCACACTGAACACAAAGCTCACACTGGACACAGATATCATTCTGAACATTGAGCCCACACTAAACAGAGAGCTCATCCTGAACATAGAGCGAGCCATGAACAATGGGCCCAGACTGACCACAGAGCTCACATTGAACACAGAGAATCATGCTGAACATAGAGTCTACACTAAACATAGTGCTCAACCAGAACACAGAATCACTCTTCGTTCCTTTTAGTGGTCCTACACCTCCCAATCCTGCTATGATTCCCTCGGGTAACTGCATTGCTTTCCTTATCATTATTTGAAATGGGGTGAACATGGCGGTCCTGCTTGGGTTAGCCCTAAGGCGCATTAGTATATTAAGTTTCTCTCTATCTCTTGAATTACTTTTGCGATTAATGATTTTTTAAAAAGTTCAGTTCATCCTTTCCACCATCCCCGAGCTAAGTGGTTTGGTAGGGAATTTATATTTCTATTTAAATTTATACATTTATTTAATGACTGTCCCTGTGAACTGATTTCCCTAACCTGAATCCATCTGGATAGGCACCCTCCACTCCTTCCAGTCTACTATCTCCTGCTGCTGTCCCACGTCCGACCTCAATTCCTTAAACTGCCGATACAACTCTACAATGCACCTTCTTATCCTATGTTTAAAGGGCTCCGTGTCTTCAGTTCCAGTGACGGTTGTCTGTGGGAGCTCCTTAGCTCTGTCTGTCATCATAGTGTTAACCGTGTGGTCTTAGTTTTGTAGCTCGAAGGCACATTATTACAATCAGTAATACATCTATATTGCCTTTTTCTAGCTTTCCCTTTACCTATATCCATCTTGTGCTAAATTGTAGTTAAGTATTATTTCTCCTTATATTTAAATTCCTGAACTACAGATTCCACATAGTTTTACCTCTAAATTCTTTTTGCCCCTGGCCATGATCAACATAAGATTCTTTTGAGGTCATTTTCTCTATTGTCTTGATCGTTTAAAATGTTCCCTTGTTCTTTAGGCATTATTAACTTTTCTATGTGAGTGAGGATCTCTGCCTCCAGATCTTTGCTTATCTCCCCTGTGCCGTTCCAATGTCTCAGCTGATGGCCAGATTATCAAATTCCGTTCCCTTAAAACAGTTTGTATATTGCGTCCTCTTTCCCTAACTCTTTCTCCTGCTTGCCTCGTACCATTTTTCACATACAACAGTCTACAATCTTATCTTGTTCAGATGTGTGGAGAGAATTTAAAATCCAGTAAAGTATTCTCATAACAGTTTTAAAACAGAAATAAGGCATTGAAATGTTTTGCTTACTTATCTTCTTCTCAAACAACATTTTATTGTCCCAAAAGTAACCCAATAAATTGTGTCTGTTTCTTTTAGAAATGAACAGAATCATTAACTCGGCCAAAAATTGTATTTCTGCCAACCTTTGTCAAGGTCTTGAGCTTATCTTCATATTATAAGGATTGGCTTAAATGCAGAAGCCTGCAGCATTTGAATGAGTGCTAAATGCTGTAAAACCTTTTAAAATTTAAATCCCCTTTTGAGAAAGTATCAGGAACTAAACCTCAAATTTTCAACTTTATAAGAAACGTAATTAAGCTATCAAAATTAAAACAACCTTCTTTGCATGTGTAACGATTTGTATCCTGATTGGAAGTCCATATGTTTATCGACAAGTTCCTAATCTATGGATAGCATCCTCGGTATTCAAAGTAACCTGTAAAATTACACTGCACTTTACATCGTAATATTGTCCAAAATTCAAATTACAGTGCTGTTGAAATGCAGATTTCCTTTAATATTTAATTCATCACTTCAAAATAAACCCTTTTTTTCCATTTGAACCACTTAGACCGTGTGTTTATCTCTGTTGGTTTCCCTAGAAACGTTTTGAATTTCATTTTTTTCCCTCATAATTTTAGAATACAAACCCGTATGTGTCAACCCCAAACAGCTTGGAAGCTGGTGATACTAGTCTGCAAGTGGCTGGTGTAAATGTTGGTTTATCTAACTCTGTTTAGCTTTATGTGACCTTCAAATTGCCATTTTTCTTTGGCAGAAATATCATTTCAAACCTCATACACAAAACTTTGCAATGTTTCAGTATACTATTCCTTCAATCTAATATCGTGCTTTCAAAGCTAAAGTGCTGAACTATACACACAGATAACAATTTACGGAAGAAATCACATTCAAGCTCACATACAAATGCTTTTTGCACACAAAGAAATATATTTTTAGAGGTATGTATTTATATTCCTGTATCCTTAACTTGACTTAAAACTTTCATATTCTAAACGAAATTGTGAGAAGTGTCCGGAGGGAGTTGAAGAGAGAACTAAAGCATTTGGTTGAGAAAGCATCTGTCACATTTGTTCAGAGTGCGCTCTGTCTGGCCACAGGGTGCCTTAGGTTTACATGGACTGAGTACTTACTGTGGACAATAAAGCATAAGATGGCTTTTGTAACTTGTGTTATTCTTATAAATCTACAGTTATCTTAAAGGTATAGTTGTGGGTGACGGACTATTGTAATATGGTTCATCTTTTCTTGTTGAATAAATGTTTCATTCATTTCTTAAATGATAATCAGCTGGCTCCTGTGACTCCTGTTTAGTAGCTACTCTCCACATATCTAAACAATTAAATTACGATCGATCAATCTGGGCTCCACACTGTGAGCATGCTTATCCAGGGGAAACCTCTGCAAGAGACCATAACACACCCTGATATGAATACCAAGTATGCACTTAAATCAGAACCTGAATGTAAAACAGACCCTGATCCCAGTATATGTTCTGAAAACTAAAACAAGAACCCTGAGCACGAAACAGGTCCTGAAACTATTGCAGTCTCTGAAGCAAATGCAGAGATCAGCACAGGGCCATATATCTCCTCCTTCCCCACTCGATCTCATACAAACCCTGCACCATCGCAACTAGCAAATAACCCTCCCTCCCCACACCCACCCCCACCTACTTTGCCTGCAAACGTAAACCTCCCTCTTTCCACCAAGTATATCAACACCCTCCCCAGTGCACATGGTATAACAACCCCTCCCCTGATGTAGCTGGTATATTTACCCCTGCACATGTATACTTGCTGTATCACCCTCCGTTCCACTGCCTACAAATGAACCGCTCCTCGCTGCTCCTCGTGTGTACCTGGCCTGTTCCCCACCAGGACTGAATATGGAGTAAATATGTCTTCTGGTGTACCTTGTATATCACACTGGTCCACCCCTCCAGCTGGTATATCTCTCCCTTTCCAAGATTCAGATGCAATAACCACACCAACACACACCTTCGCCCTCTTCCAAAATGACTGGCATGTAAACTCCAGCCCCCTTCTCTCTGGTCTACCTGTAACGATGCGTGTATCTCTTCAATCTACCTCCTGGCCTCGGTGAACTGGGTATAAACCCCACCCACAATGCAGCATGTAGACTTCCTTACTCACTGTGGGACATGGACACTGTCACCCGGTGGAGCTCTCCCCCTGCCCGCGATGAACTGTGATATCACCACTCCTCCCATGTCCCTGTGACATCAGCCCCTACCTTCTCGTGTTCTGGTTGGACTATTTCCCTCGGTACTATGGATTCCATAGCGGGAGGGACAACTTGTGACAACGTGGCCGAGAGGAGCTGGGCCACTCTGCTTCAAAAGTTGAGCGCTCTCCCTATATCGACACCCACTCTGTCACTGGAGCAACAGGCCCCGCCCAACATGACATCACAATGGCAGCACCCGCCCCAGCCCTGACAAATTATATCAGGTCCCGCCCCCACGCTGACAATGAGGCTAAAGAGGCCCATTCTGAGAATGCAGCAACAATCCCCGCCCTCGCTCATACTTTTGACCAACAGACGCTGCCCCCTGTACGAGAATAGAGCAAAGATGACGCCCCCGCTTTGAGAATGGAACTACAGACCCCGCCCCCGCTCTACGAATGAAGCAACAGACCCCGCCCCCGCTCTGAGAATGGAGGAACAGGCCCGACTCCCACTCTGAGAATGGAGGAACAGACCCCGCCCCCGCTCTGAGAATGGATGAACAGGCCCCGCCCCCGCTCTGAGAATGGAGCAAGAGACCCTGCCCCCGCTTTTTGAATGGAGGAACAGGCCCCGCCCCTGCTCTGAGAATGGAGGAACAGGCCCCGCCCCCGCTCTGAGAATGGAGCAAGAGACCCTGCCCCCGCTTTTTGAATGGAGGAACAGGCCCCGCCCCCGCTCTGAGTATGGAGGAACAGGCCCCGCAGCCGCTCTGAGAATGGAGCAACAGACCCTGCCCCCGCTCTGAGAATGGAGGAAAAGGCCCCACCTCCGCTCTGAGAATGGAGGAACAGGCCCCGCCCCCGCTCTGAGATGGAGCAACAGACCCTGCCCCCGCTTTTTGAATGGAGGAACAGGCCCCGCCCCGCTCTGAGATGGAGGAACAGGCCTCGCCCCCGCTCTGAGAATGGAGGAACAGGCCTCGCCCCCGCTCTGAGAATGGAGGAACAGGCCCCGCCCCGCTCTGAGATGGAGGAACAGGCCACACCCCCGCTCTGAGAATGGAGCAAGAGACCCTGCACCCGCTTTTTGAATGGAGGAACAGGTCCCGCCCCCGCTCTGAGAATGTAGCAACAGGCCCTGCCCCCGCTCTGAGAATGGAGTAACAGGCCCCGCCCCCGCTCTGAGAATGGAGTAACAGGCCCTGCCCCCATCTGAGAATGGAGAAACAGGCCCCGCCCCCGCTCTGAGAATGGAGAAACAGGCCCTGCCCCCGCTCTGAGAATGGAGGAACAGGCCCCGCCCCGCTCTGAGAATGGAGGAACAGGCCCCGCCCCCGCTCTGAGAATGGAGGAACAGGTCCCGCCCCACTCTGAGATTGTAGCAACAGGCCCTGCCCCCGCTCTGAGAATGGAGTAACAGGCCCTGCCCCCGCTCTGAGAATGGAGTAACAGGCCCTGCCCCCGCTCTGAGAATGGAGTAACAGGCCCTGCCCCCGCTCTGAGAATGGAGAAACAGGTCCCGCCCCCGCTCTGAGAATGGAGGAACAGGCCCCGCCCCACTCTGAGAATGGAGGAACAGGCCCCGCCCCGCTCTGAGAATGGAGGAACAGGTCCCGCCCCCGCTCTGAGAATGGAGTAAAAGGCCCCGCCCCCGCTCTGAGAATGGAGGAACAGGCCCCGCCCCACTCTGAGAATGGAGGAACAGGCCGCTCCCGCGCTCTATCAATGGACCAACAGGTCCCGCTCCCGCTCTGAGAATGAAGCATGACGTCATGCCCCCGATCTGAGAATGGAGCAACAGAACACGCCCCCGCTCTGAAAATGGAACAACAGGCTCCGCCTCCAATCTGAGAATGGAGCATCAGACCACGTCCCCGGGGGCGGCATTGCCCCAACTCCCCCACCCTGGTTCTATCCAGTCTCCAATTTGTGAGTGCCCAAGAGGGAGGCAGCGGACGCCAGGATTGGGATTAGGCCATGGCCATGATGACATTTGCTAGCATGGCTCTGTCCCCATAGAGAGACCGCCCTCCCCACACTGTTAGCAGAGTCATAGACTCCGCTCCCCCCCCCACCACCCCACTCTGCCAACAGATCCAGAGAGAATGCCCCGCCCTGCCCAACAGAGCGACAGGCCCTGCCCCTCACTGACATAAGAGCGCCAGGCTCCATTTCCTCGTCGTTTCCACGGCAAAACTACCAGCCTCATTGTCTCCTTGGCAGCAGAGCCCCCACCGCTCTCTCACCATGGTCACAGGCTCCAACATCACCTCTGTCACTAGGGCGATAGGCGGCAGCCCGCTCTGCCGTGACAGGGACACGCCCGGGGCCCCACATTTCACAATGGAGACAGGGCTGGTCCCCACTCTGTCACAACAGAGGCAGCTCAGCGCTCCGTTGGAAGAGTGATATTAAATTGAAGAAAAGTAGAAACTCTCAGAGATTAATTACTTCAAATAATCGAAAGCATCGAAGAATTGGAGTAAAGGGATATTTCAGCACATTCTTCAACTGCTCCCTGAACTTAGTCTGGGACACGGCATAAATCCCAGTGTTTGTGCAGCAGCTCCGGAGCTGAAGCATGAATCCCAATTCCCGCACATATTCATCCATCCATAGAAAATGAGCCCCCATATAAAACATCCGCCTGCAGATAGAATATACCATTAACATCGCGCACAACAGAATGAAATTGGCCGAGATAACAAACAGTAAAATTATGGATTTCCTGCGACTCTCCATCTCTGGGTCTCTGGGACTCTCCCCACTGCTGTGAGCCCGGAGTCTCCTACGGGCTCTGCTGCTCATTAAAATGTGTCCGACGGTGAGAACATTGAGCAGCAGAATCAGGACAAATGGGACACAGGGAGTAAGGATGTGTATAAAGTATAAAGCTGGTTTAAACAAACAATTTACCTGCTTCCTCAATGACATTCACTCCTAGGCAATGGTTCGACGACCTCACTTGTCCCGTTCACTGCATCCAGTGTGCAATGTATTCAAATTAATGACTAATAGATCTTCAATACGATTTGACAATAAATTGAAAAAAAAAATCCTGTGCTCAAAAACATTTCATAAACATTCCTTTTAGGATGCAACAGCAAAAGCATCCTATAACCTGACAGACTGCGGTTTTGCTTCCATGGCGGATCATTGTTTAGGTGCTTCATTACTTTTCTCTGTTCCAGTTAACGTACTAACGATTCTGATATTATTCAGATTAAAGTGTGGACTGTCGAAATGTATCAACCGCTACCTGTTGGGCATGGCAATGGCCGATCTGCTGGTCATCATCACTGATCCTATGTTAAGAGGGATATTTTGAATATACTTCCCAGGTTCATTTATGGGCATTACTCCCGTTTGCTGCCTCAATAACTTCCTGGTTTTTGCAGCCACGACTGTTTCTGTATGGCTAACAGTGGTGTTCACCTTTGATCGTTTTGTGGCCATTTGTTGTGAGAAGCTGAAAACAAAATATTGTATCCCGAAAATGGCAGCTCAACAGTGAGTGTGCTCGGCTCCTTAGAGTGTACCCCTTGGTTCTTCGCATCTGAAGCTGTATATATAATTGATAACGTTCCCTGGTATTGTACCATTAAATCTAGCCTCATTAATTCCACTGCTTCGGCAGCATATGAATTGTTTCACCGCATTTTGTCTCCTTGTGTCCCGTTTTTTCTAATTTCGATTCTCAACTTTCTGACTGTCAGATGCATTTTAGTGACCAGCAGAGTCCGGACGGGTCTCCAGGGCCTCAGCAGTGGCGAGAACCGCAAGGATCCAGAGATGGATCATAGAAGAAAAGCTATCATTTTACTGTTCAGCATAACAGGCAGTTTTTTAATGTTATGGGTGACACAGTTTGTATTTTATGTTTATCAGCGAATTACAGAACAATATAATTTTTCTGCCACTGACCCCCTTTATATCACGGAAAGTACAGGAATGATGCTGCAGCTTCTCAGTACATGCACCAACACGTGTATTTACGGTGTGACACAGGCGAAATTCAGAGAGGAGTTTAAGAACCTGGTGATATACCAATTCAAACTGCTTGTTAGATTATTTAAATACTTGACGGAGACCATGGATTTCAAACATGAGAAATAAATGCCATTTGAACCACTAACGCCTTCAGCCTTCATTTTTAAATTGGCATTGCAAAGGCGCAAACATCTTCGTTGAGCTTATCCTAAGAATCTTGTTGAATATTAGAACTCCAAAGCGAAGTCTTCAGAGTGTCCCTTCAGTGCTTCCTTTGTCTTCAATGAGAGCGCACCCCAGCCTCAAATCCTCCATAGAAATTTCATTTGGTTAACTATTTTAAAGCATTTTGGTTGCATAAACTGGGTTGGACAGATGTGTCTCCGGTGAAAGTCTGAATGTTTGACGTGTCAGTTCAATGTCTGCTATTCTGCTCTGCCATCTGAGCTGCAGAGCTTTCCTCAGGCAGCTCAACTAAAAATGATTGCGCTTTATGACATGGTGTTTGTGCACAATCAGATTTTCAAACTTTTTGCAAATTTGACAGTCCTATTGCAGTGTGGACTTTCACTTAGGTAAGCGGGCAGATTTCTCTTCACTTCCAGGTTGATTTCAGGAGGCATCCGAAGGCTACACTTTTTATGTGTGCTTTACATTCTTGCATGTGCCTCATTATCGACAGTGCGATTGAGTGCGCTGCCGAGATAAGTGAAGCCCTCCATTGCAAACACCTTGTGAGCATAGACTGAAACATTGCGCCCTGGTACAGACTGATACATTACTTCATTTTTCGTCATGATGATCATGAGGTACAAGTTGTTGCATGATTGGTGGGCAAGTCTGTGCTACCTGCATTCCCAGCTCTGAACAGGTAACACGCCCACAGACATCTGAAAACACAAAGTGATGAAGAATGTTCTTAGACACTTTGTTCATTGCCTGCAGTAGTCGCAGGATGGTGAGCTTTCATGTTGTGCAATATTTCATTCCAATGTCAGCATCGCCATAATGGAGGGCATTGAAGAGAATGGGGAGAAAAAAGAAAACATGCTGAAGAGAGTCGATTCCAGCACACAGCCCTGTTTAACTCCATTAGTGACCGGAAACGGGTGAGAAGACTCACCGTCATCCAGGGAAGGTGTGAGCTTGGCGTCGTGGAACGGTTGAACCAGTGTGATGAATTTCTCAGGCAGCAGAATGTTTTCCTGGCCTTCTAAAGCCTCTCAAGGCTGACTTGTGTCAGCTAATCATAAGTGACTTAGAAGCCAGAACCTTGTTCTTGACATTACTAACCCGAAGATTTTAAGCTGCCTTACTGGAAGTGCCATGTCAGTGATTCTAGGACAATTGATTGAACTGCAGTCTCCACTGGCAGCAGATCCTGGTCGACGTGTTGCACTAAGAAGATCAGAACGATTATGGCAAAGATTTTCCGAGAGAGGAAGTGGCGATTTCACTATGATTGTTTGATGGTTGGCGGGTTACATTCCATTTGTGCAGCTTGGCAATGAGGTACCTTGTATTATTCTGGAGCATTCCCTTTCCCCCTCATAGGGTGAACGATTTTAATTAGGCTATTAACGAGGCACTGGCATCCAGCCATTTAGACATCATCAGCTTCTTTACATTTAACTATAGACAGAAGATTGAGAGTTTTATTCGTCTACTGTTTGCTGCAAGCGTTATCAAGAGAACGGTTAATGGAAAACGTGTCTCATCATTGATGTCTGGAAGCTCAACGAGAATGTTTTTTTATTGGGTTCTGCCCAACTTTGCACATTGTGCTTTTGTTCTTCCTATGGTTTTCGCCCATAGGCGCAGAGGGCTGCTGACAAATCAACCAAGGCTTGTGACTTCAAGCAGTTTTCGAGAATCATAGGCACTCTTCTATCTTGTGCTATCGGCAAATTAGGCAATTTATTCACTCTTCAGATTGAACCATTTGTCTTATATCTTTCTGAGCTTGCATCCTTCAATCCTGCAGAGGTTTGAGTACGCTACGTGCTTAGATATAGTGGACATGTGATTGAGCAAATCCCAGTAAAGGTAATGATTCTCTTCCATTTGTTATTGGATCCGCTGACAGTTTTCATTCAACAAATGTTGATTCATATGAACGGTAAAAAAAAAGGTCATGTACAGCGCTGGAGTACCCTGCATTCCTGAGTGTCACCCACTTCTCCTCAATTCAGTGTCACAGTTTCACTGTTCATGTGCGACTCAGAAATGCTCTGGGAGAGATTCCTTCTTGCCTGCCTGTTTCAAAATTCAGACTTTGAGACACTTGTGCACTTTAAGACCTGGCATTGCCAACGTGTGAGCCAAAAATGTGTATCTTTGAAAGGATAAGACAGTGGTCAGCACAGCAACCAACGCCTCACATGGCTTCATTATCCGAACACCATACCTGTCCTGTGCCTGGTGATAACATGGTCGATTAAATGCCAGTGCTCAGAGCCCGGGTGCACCCAAGGCCCCATGTTCCAATTGGAGAGACGGAAAACCGTGTTGGTGATTAAAGTGCCATATTGTTCAGCCATCTGCAGCACGGCAACTTCCAATGGCAAGATTCTTGTGAACCCTTCCAATGATACATAGGAGCAGAAAGACCAGAAGACATGGGAGCAAATATTAGGCCTATCGGCCAATCGAGTCTGCTCCACCATTCAATCATGGCCGATAAGTTTCTCAAACCCATTCTCCCGCCTTCTCCCCGTTCCCTTTGATCCCCTTAGCAATCAGGAAGCCATCTATCTCCCCCTTAAAAACACTCAAATACCTGGCCTCGACAGCCTTCTGTGCTAATGAATACCATAGAGCCCTCAAACGTTGTTCATATGTTGAGCCTTTCATTCCTGGCATCATTCTCGTGAACCTCCTCTGGATACTCTCCAGGGCCAGCACATCCTTCCTGAGTTACGGGGCCCAAAATTGCTCTCAATGTTCTAAATGTGGTCTGACAAGAGCCTTATAGAGCCTCAGCAGTATATCCCTGCTTTTGTATTCTAGTCAGCTCGAAATAAATGCCAACATTGCATTTGCCTTCCTACCTACCGACTCAACCTAAAAGTTAACATTAAGAGAATCCTGGGCTACTACTCCCAAATCCCTTTGCACTCCAGATTTCGGAATTCTCTCCCCATTTAGAAAATAGTCCATGCCTCTATTCTTCCTAGAAAAGTACATGACCTCACATTTCCCCACGTTGTAATCCATCTGGCAATTCATTGCCCATTCTCCTAACCTGTCCAAATCCTTCTGCAGCCTCCCCATCTATTCAATACTACTTATCCCTGCACCTATCTTTGTATCATCTGCAAACTTAACCAGGATGCCCTCAGTTCCTTCATCTAAATCATTAATGGATAAAGTGAAAAGTTGTGGTCCCAACACTGACCCCTGCAGAACTCCACTAGTCACCGGCCGCCATCCTGAGAAGGACACCCTTATCCCAACTCTCTGTCTCCTGCCAGACAGCCAATCTTCTATCCATGCTAATATCTTGCCTCTAACGCCATGAGCTCCTATCACGCTGAGCAGCTTCCTGTGCGGCACCTTGTCAAAGGCCTTCTGGAAGTCGAAGTAGATAACATCCATTGGCTCTCCTTTGTCTAACCTACTCGTTACCTCCTCAAAGAATTCTAACAGATTTGTCAGGCATGACCTCCCCTTAATGAAACCATGCTGACTTTGCCGGATTTTACCATGCACTTCCAAGTATTCTGAAATCTCATCCTTAATAATGGACTCTAAAATCTTTCCAACGACCGACGTCAGACTAAACAGCCTGTAATTTCCCGTCCTTTGCCTCACTCTCTTCTTAAACAGAGGGGTCACATTAGTGATTTTGCAATACTCTGGGACGCTCCCTGATTCCAGTGATTCCTGAAAGGTCACCACTAACTCCTCCACTATCTCTTCAGCTATCTCCTTCAGAACTCTGGGGTGTAATCCATCTGGTCCAGGTTTTTTAACCACCTTCAGACCTTACCGATTTCCTAGCACCATCTCCTTGCTAGTGGCCACCATACTCACCTCTGACCCCCGACTCTCTTGAACTTTGGGGATCTCACTCGTGTCTTCAACTGTGAAGACTGGTGCAAAGTACCTGTTCAGTTCCTCGGCCATTTCTTTGTTCCCCAATACTACTTCCCCAGAGTCATTTTCCTGCGGCCCAATATCCACTTTGGCCTCTCTCTTACCCTTTATATATCAAAAAAACTCTGGCAATCTTCTTTTACAGTACTAGTTAGTTTAAACTCATATCTAATCATCTCTCTCCTTATTTCTGTTTTAGTTGTCCTCTGTTGATCTTTTTTAGGCTTTCCAATCCCCTGGTTTCCCACTGCTCTTCACCGCATTGTATGCTTTCTCTTTAGCTTCTATGCTGTCCCTGACTTCCCTTGTAAGCCATGGTCGCTTCGTCCCCCCTTTAGGATGCTTCTTCTTCCTAGGGATATAATTTTTGCTGGGTCTCCCAATTAATCCCGGAAACTCCTGCCATTGCTGTTCCACTGTCTTTCATGCTAGGCTCATCTCCTAGTCAATTCTGGCCAGCTCCTATGGCCGGTGATCTGCAGCAACCCATGTGATGAAGTCACCAAAAATGATGAGCTTGACTGCCATTGGGTAGAAGAAACCCAGGTTAAGCCTGTCATTTTAAAGTGCATGCTTTAACTCTTCAGTGCTGTTCATGGACTGGATATACAGTCTGACGAGAGTTGTTGCATGTTTTACTGCAGCGGCAGATCAAGCGCCATCAGACCATCAGTAACACGCTTTGGAAGGCAAGACAACTTATTTTCCTCATTGTTCATGACAACAAGCCCTGTACAATCTTCCCATCATTTTACATTTCCATGGCCATTAACATCATGTGTGGCCTTAGGATTCCTTCTTAGGTCCCTCCTCAGGCAAGCGATGTTCCCTGATTCTTTTGATCTGCATGTGCACCTAACTAGCTAACATGTTAGCAATTAAGCTCTTGTTGCAATGTGATGTTGTTTAACCTGAAAGTGTGCCTGTTGAATTCATCAAGAGATCCGTGTCACAATTTATTGATTTAATAATTAATAACCTATTTCCGTATCAGTGGGACCCACAGTTGCGCCCGTGGCTGAAACAGACAACTGTCAGAGAATTTGGCCCAGCCCCATAGCAGGAAGTGAACAGTTTAACCCTGAGAAGTGCTGCTCCGTCGCTAGGTGCCGGCTGATTTCAACTTCAGCTTCCATCCAGGGACTAAATATATATTTGATTGAACAACCTTACTGCAGGTTCGTGGTTATAGCGCCCACCTCATCGTGAACTGCTGCTTCATCCCCATCCCATTGTCACAAGAGCTTGTTACTGAGAGATGTTGTATTACAAATAATAATAATAAAAATGATCAGCATGGTTAATTGATGAATTGGAATGCAATGAGTGAGAATAGCTGATCGTCAGCCTCCAACTCTCCTCCAGGAATTTGTGGATGCAGTGAAAAGAGCGGCTTGAGCGTCTGGAGGCTGCTCGAGAGACAAAGGGTGCTCGGGATGTCTCAGGGCCTTTGCGCGCTCTACGCATTCCCCCCCGCGATGACCCGTCTTCAGGACCGTGGCAATTGAGGATGGCCCAATACGCCGCTCTCTTTGGGCTGGCTTGTAATTTATTGTTCTCACCTTCGGCAAACTCTCAGCTGTTGCATGACGTTGCTGGTTGCTCGCGCCAGTGGAAACAACTTCTCAACTGCTTCGACGGGTTGGCCAAGGATTTCGGTGACTTCGGCTGTTGTCTACCCTGTCATCTGAATACTGAATAACAGGGCAGATAAACACAGTAAATGAATAAATTCGATATGTTGCCTTTAGCAATCAATAGAGCTGCTCGTGAAATGTGCACTAAAGAGAGAGTCCAGAGGGAGCCAGAAAAGGAAAGAAACAAATGGCCTCAGGGATTGCACCCAGATAGCTAAAGACAGACAGGGCATAAGTTGGCGATCAACAAAAATCGCGGAGTGCCAGGAAACGTCAGGAAGTGATATGGAAAGAGAAATTTAGGATGCACAGAAGAGACAGGATGAAGAAAACTAAAATATCAATGAAAGTCACAGAGAGTAAAAGATACAGAGAAAATCCAAAATAAACATGAACTGGGGGGACAGCGAAAAGGAAAGGATTTGTACCCAAGTGCAGACAAGAGGGAGGAAGGCAAGGAAAATGAGGACATACTCAGGTTCGAGTTTGTAGATTCATTAAACACAGAGATAGAATATCAATTAGCATTATATTATAAAGAGTTGGGAAAGTTGAGAAGGGAACAAAGGTGAATAAATGAACTGATGACAGAGAAAATGTGAGGTAAACACAACATTTGCTTCACAGGTATGCAAAAGGGGTAAATGTGAAAGGGACTGGAAGGAAACAAAAATTGAACACGGGGAAGGTTGGGTAAAGATGATTAAAAAGGTGGAGTAGTCGTGGAGACAGTAAATTAAATAATAGAAAGGGAATGAAAAGAGGAGGGAACTGATGCAGAGGACGTCACTCAAAGAGAGGTGGAAGCAAAGTGTGCGGCAGAGCAGGAATTTGACACATAAACTTTCACAGAGCAAAAGCCTAGACAAAGGAGGACATAATTCACTACACAGTGCATTGGTTCGTTTTGTTGCTTAGAGTTACATATGTCCATCAGTTTTACATTGAGTTAAGTAGATAACTCTGAACAGGTTGCCCACACAATTCTCCTCCAACGCATTTTTCATTTCCTCCAGCTGAGTCAAACTGTTCCCCATTTGTGCCATTTCAAAAAGATGTAACCAGAGCACCATTGACAATGGGTTTTAAAACCTGGACCGGCACCGGTAGCTCTGTCTGCCACCAAAAGTCTGGAGTTGCATCGTTTTCGTCAGCGTTATATAAAGAGGCTGAGGAAGCGAAGTATCCACACGGGGACGGATAACATTACAGAGAAGCAAACATATTAACAAGACAATATTGTGTTAGAGAGTGAGTTCTGCATGAAGATATCATATAATATGTACCCTTTCATAAACATTAAGAAACTGCTGGGCATTGCAATGCCAACCATCAGACGGGCGTTAAAGATCGATCTGAATTCTAACTGCGCTCTCTGGAGGACGTGCAAGAAAGTCAGCCAGTCTGGGATAAATGATTCTGTGCAACAGTACTGCAGGAAATGGACAAGAGGCTCCTTTCAATCTGTATTAATACTCGTAACATTCAATCTGATGTAAAGTAGCAGCATGTCAGCAATTCTTGTGTGTTGCTGGCTACATAGGATGTTGCTGAAGTGTCATATTCTCTGTTATTACCCTGTATTCTGTATGTGGTTCATGTTAATTAAAACACGAATCGTAATACCAGGATAGCAGTGAATCGCACGAACGCTACGATGTAGCCCAGATTAATAATTACCCTTCGATATTGGAATTGTAACTATATTGTACATGGAAAATGCCCTTTTCCATGCCGTAACTAACTTAGGTCCATTTATATTGACTATATGTCCATATGTCAAGAATTTTTTTTCGGAATACACAACGCCATCAGCATTAAGATTCTAAGATTTTCCAACTTAACACTGTATTCCCTCTACAACATTCTGTTTTACAGTAATTTATGACAGTCAACTTTCTTCACACACTAGTTCACATTTTTCTTAGCTCAGCCGAATCAGTGCTGCTATAAACAAGTGGGCGATCCCCCTGAACGCCGACACTGAAAGGGGTGCGGCGGGGGTGGGAGATAGCGATAATTTGAAGAACTATTCATCATATACGAATCTCAGTTACTGGAAACGCTGAGCGGCAGCAGTGGAATAGACGCTAAGCTTCGGCTTGGATCACGGTTATTCCTTACAGGTGCTGTTGGTGAACTGAGAGTTTGATCAGTAGCTGGGTTGTTCAAGGGCTGTGTGGGAGCTATGGACGGCGGGAAGATCACGGGGGTACGGTTGAAGATATTGCACGGCCTTCACTTTCCTGGGTAAATGCCATCGACAGTGTTCGAGATGCTCGACACCATCCAATGCAATGCAACCTCATTGCTGGCGGATTCCTTAAACATTCACTGTCATTACTACTGACGCACAGTGGCAGCCGCGTGTATCATCCATAAATGAATGAAACATATGATCATACGGATTTCAAGTCCGTACTCAATGGTAGAAGGATCAAGAACCATTTGTCAGCGAGTTATTGTGACTGACAAAATAATTAATGGTGACATCTGGGAAACTGTGGCTTTTACAACCCGACTGCATAGGCTCTAGGAGACACTGTCTGAGAGCGTGGTGAATTCAATTTCAACCATAGAATTCAAAGTTTAACGACGCACTCCTTTCTCTCCGATGCGTTCCTTAAACCTGTGACATTTGCTTTATATTGTGTCCATTAATTTACCCGATAAAAAAAAAATAACTATTTCAAGTTTTTCTGAATGAATGCCACTTGACACTTGCATTTCACAAGCCTCGCAGTCACATGCTACTCTGCTTCATCCTGTTTATTACGTTTCTAATTAGGTTGCCTCCGGAAACTTTGAAACTCTGTCCTCTGCCCATTAATAATTCTATGTCTCAAAAACTCGTGCAGCGGATCCATCAGCGTGAACTAGAGGAACAGAATTGGAATCCGCCTTCTCGTTTTTGTTGGGAAAAAGAAAATCCGTTGACTCTTCTCGATGTTTTCTGTCTGTTAGACAATATCGTATCCACACAGCCATTTTCTCTTTAAACCGATGCACGTCAGTATTGAACATTCTTTTATGTCTCACCATATTGGTCAACCCATGAAGTCCGTTTGCACTTGAGTAAGCATTATACTCATCCATCTTCTCCATTGCTTCATCAAATAACTCAGTGAGGTTACACAAACAAGATTGACCATGAACCAATCAACGCTCACTTATATTAATCAGCCCGCAATTTTTAATTAAAATCTGCTTGTCGCGGGTTAACATTTTAATATTCTCCCAATACATTCTAATTCAAAGAAACGACTGAAGGAAGGAAATGGTGCCCCATCCTTTCAGCTCAACTTTATTCATCTAAATATCTGTTGTTTGCAAAACAAGAAAAAACTAAATTATTTTCAGTATAAGTTTCATATCATCTTTTCAATTATGGCATATTATGAATAAAGAATGACGAGTAAACAATGATGTCATTGTGCTAAATGTCACTCATTCCCACCATGAATTTTCTACAATATTTGATGGGCTGTTTTAAAAGAAATGTCTTCAAAGAATGCACGTTCTCTCCTGAATGTGCCGAGGTAAAACGCTTTGCAACGTTTGCCTCTGATCAGCATATTTAAATCTTCTGCCGTTTATTATCAATGCGTATTTTCCGCGTCCATCAAGTCTTCTCTGAACTTAGCCTCAGTCAGAGCATAAATTAATGGTGCTTGTGCCGGAACTGAACATGAATCCAGCATTCTTCGAGTAATGGACACTATAATACCGAGTGATTGCTTAATGCAGAGTGATGAAAGATATAACCTGTAACGCGTATTAGATGACAAAACCACCGGAAATGCTTAAGCGCAAAGCGTCGGGTTTCTTTTGTTTATCCATATCTGGGTTCTTGATGTTTTATCTTTCCTTCCGCCTCTAGAGTCAATTGAGTATTCTATTTGAGAAGAGAAAGTGCCGACGCTCGCCATTTTTCCAATTTACGCAGTGGGTGTGACTCACACGTTTGCCCATAAGTCCTGTGTGTGTGGTCCCCATTATTGGCCATAAGCTTGGGAGTTTTGTTTCCCCTTCCGTCTATAGCTCATCCGTCTGATTCACAGATTTTCCAATGAGCTGTTGAGCATGATTCCGCATTCTTCCCTAAGAGTTAGACGTGCGTTTGATTCGCCAGCTTTGCAATGAGACCTGATTGTCTAATAACCTTTTCCAATTTTATCATAATAATTTCCTCTATGAGGTAAACAGGCTCAATTCTCGAAAGCAACAACTTAGCCCCTGGTCCTTCGTGTTCTGCATAAAATGGGGGTTTCAGAACGAAATGCAATGCTCCACTGGAGGCCAAAATTGTTTTGTACGTGATAAATTTAACAACTTAATTCTCTATCACATTGTTTGTAACTTTAAAAATCACTAATTCATCGTTACGTCTGTTATATTCAACAACTTTTACACGTGCAATCCAGGGCCCTCCAGTTCATTTGCCCGTTTTTCTTCATTTTTATTCATTTTGCCTTCTCCTCTATAAAATCACCTTTTCTTTTCCTACGAACGTTAATCATTACACACAGCTCTGCATTAAATTCCATCTGCCACTTGTCCAAATGTTACACGAAGCCGTCCGTGTCCCGCTCAAATATTGAAGATGTACCTCACATTGGACAATACTACCGATATTGCGTCCTCTGCAAAATTCGAAATTTACATCCACGTTTAGGCATTAAAATATATTTAGGGAACCGACGCCCTCACAC
Organism: Cetorhinus maximus; assembly: GCF_964194155.1. Lineage (NCBI taxonomy): Eukaryota > Metazoa > Chordata > Chondrichthyes > Lamniformes > Cetorhinidae > Cetorhinus > Cetorhinus maximus. The sequence continues at coordinate 389,219 of NW_027596304.1, read as the reverse complement.
ACAAATTAAGGGAACCACACTCTGCACTATCCTGTAATTCCAATAACAGATGTTCACCATTACTCTGTGTATCCCGCAACCAGCAGTCTTCGTATCCATGTGGATACTGTCACTGTTCTTCCAATCAGCTTCACCTTTGCTGTAAAGTCATTGTTATGACATTCCAGGGAACGTCTGTTGAAAATCCCTGGACAGCATACCAATAGAATTACCATTATCAAAGCTTCCAAAAATAAAACCATTCCGAATTCGACAGTCCACTTCTGTCTGGAAATTCTGAATCTCAATCACTGGAAAATCGGTAATACTTGTTTCGCACAATCGAGAAGCTTCCTGTGACTTTGATTGTGCAACATCGCGAGCAAACATCTAAATTGCAGAACGACAGGTAAAATCTCCGATAGGAGGAAAAGGCATTTCGGGATAAAGTCTCACCCAGGCCCACATTTTCAATTGTATTAGCAACAGGTAATTGTTTCAGCGGCAGCGCATGAGAAACGGTCAGGTTTTGGCATTTAAAATTAAATGAAGATCTAGTACAGAAGTGAAATTAGCCTTCGATTGGCAATGCAAGGCACTCTCCATGTTGGAATTCTGAACAAAATCAGAAAGTAATGTAAAGCTCAGAGACTGGCAGCGTCTGAGGAGAGATAAGTATCATTACTTTGTTAAAATAGAAAACTTGTTCAGACGTGATGGAATATAGAAATGCAATAAAATGTTAACTATTAAAATGTGGGAGTGTGCCGAAGAACACGTGCGAATATATGTTCATGGCAAGGTTGCGGGGGAATTATTTCCCAACGGTTTTATTGTCCAAACATAAATGATGAGTCAATGGTTGTAGTTCATTAGTAGTGCAGACACCTTTTTTAACCATCGAAGCTCCATCGTCTGCACTCAGGGCTAGGTCATTAACAAATTGGTAATAAAGTCGACTGGGATAAGCAGCACAAAGCCTAACGGTAAGACCCTCGAAAAGGTATCCAGTGTATTCCAGTACCACAGCGCGAAGGCCAGAACAAAAACATATATGCAAGAACGGCCACTAACCAAACAATGATCCTACACAAAACATTTGGGAATGAATCGAGATTTAACTCCAGGAGCATTGGAAGATAAAGACAGCAAAGGTCAACTCCAGAACAGACGGTCGGGTGTTGCCGCCACAAGACTCCCCACCTCAGTTCACCATTAGACTCAGCAGCAGAGTACTGTGCACGTGTCTGTCAAAGGCCATAGCACACACAGACATAAAACACGAACATATATAAATATGTAAATAATATATATTTTAAAAATAGAAAAATAGAAAATAGGTGCAGGAGTAGGCCAATCCTGCCTTCGGGGCTGCTTCACCATTGACTCTGATCATGGCTGATCACCCATGTCAATAGCCTGCTCTCACATTATCCCCATATCATTTGATCCTTTCCGCCCCAAGAGCTGTACCTAAATCCTTCCTGAAAACATAAAATGTTTTGGCCACAACTACTTTCATTAGTAGCGAAGTCCACAGGCTCACCAGTCTATGGGTGATGAATTTTCTCCTGATCTCATTCCTACATGGTCTACCCCGTATCCTCAGACTGTGCCCAGTGGTTCTGGACTCCCTACTATTGGGAGCGTACTTCCTGCATCTACCCTGTCTAGCTCTTTTATAATTTTAAAGGTTTCTACGAGATGCCCCTCATTCTTCTCAACTCCAACGAATATTGTCCTAACGGACCCAATATCTCCTCAAATGTCAGTTCTGCCAAGCCAGGAATAAGTCTGTTAAGCCTGTTTGGATTATTTTCGCTGTAGTTCAGGAGAATGAGGGGTGGGTGGTGGGTGGTGGGCGGGGTTGGGTGGGATGGGGAAACTGATCAAAGCATACGGGGGCAATGCAGGAGCAGGTTTATGAGTTGGATGATCAGCCATGATCAGGATGAATGGTGGAGAAAGCTCGAAATTCCGAATGGCCTTCTCCTGCTCCAATTATCTATATTTCTATGTTTTTATCCAACTCAATACCGCCTCATATGTCAGCCCCGCAAACACGGGAATCATCTGGTAAATTTTCGCTGCACTCCGGCTATACCAATAACATCCTTCTTCAGAAAAGGAACCAAAACTCCACGCAATATTCCAGGTTTGGTCTCACCAGGGCCCTGTCTAATTATAGCAAGACATCCATGCTCCTGTACTCGTATGCTGTCGCTATGAAGGGAAACATACAATGTGCCTTCCTTACATCCTGCTGGATCAGCCTGCTTACACTCAGCGACGGGTGTACAAGGAAACCAAGGTCCCATTGCACATTCCCATCTCTAAATTTATAGTAATTTAGATAATAATCTGCCTTGCTGCCTTTCCTACCAAAGTGGGAAATCTCAAATTTATCAACATTATACTGCAATTGCCATGCATTTGCCCACTGTCTTAGCTTTAGCAAATCACAAGGAGGCATCGCTACATCCTCTTCACAACTGAGCCTCCCGCCCAGCTTTGTATCACCTGCAAATTTGGAGATATTACATGTAGTTTCCTCATCTAAATCAGTAACATACATTGTGAATAGCAGGGGTGCAGCACCGATCCCTGTAGTACCCCAATAGTCAATGCCTGCCATTTGGAAAAGAGACCCATTTATTACTACACTGTGTTAACTTCCTGCCAACCTGTTATCTATCCATATCAATGCGCTAACGCAATCACATACATTTTAATTTTACACGCTAAAAACTTATTTGGGACTTTGACGAAATTCTTCTGAATCCCCAATTCAACCACTTCCCCTGGTTGCCCTTCATAAACTCTACTCGTTACATCCTCGAAAAATTCCAAGCATGATTTCCATTTCATAAAATCATGCTGACTCTGTCCGATTCTGCCACTGCTTTCCAAGTGCATTCTCCGAATTACTTTATAATGGACTCTCGAATTTCCCCACTACCTACGCTATGGTAACAGACCTACAATCCCCTGTTTGCTCTCTGCCTCCCTTTTTAAATAGCGGGGTTACATTCGCTGCACTCCATTCTTTAGGAACTGTTCTTTAGTCTATAGGATCTCCGAAATGACCACCAATGCACCCACTATTTCTGGGGCTACTCCTTAAAGTCGTATAGGATGTAAATTAACAGGCCCTGGGGATTTAGCGTCCTTGAATCCCATCAATTTCCCCAACACCATTTTTAGTGAGGCTCTGTTTGGCTTTTGTCCTTGATTTCCCTGCCTAACGATTTCTTAATTCCCCTTTCTGTATTTTGTTCTTGTACTTGGTTCCCCCTGCTCTGGCTCCTTGCATAGGTTACCATCGCCACTGCCATTTTAGTTTAAACCTTCCGCAACCACTCGAGCAAACATTCCCCGTAGGATATCTGTCCTGTTCCTGTCCATGTGTAACCGTTCCTATTTGTACAGGTCCCATCTACGGCAGAACAGGTCCCAAAATCTCAGGGAATCCGAAAACCTCCCCCTGACACCATCTCTTCAGCCACCCCTTCATAATTTTTATGCTACTATGTCACTCTGACTAGCACGTGGAACTGTTAGTAACGCTGAGATCACTATCTTTGAGGCCCTATTTTTCTAACTCCCTGTATTCTGTTTTTAGGACCAGGTCCCTCTTTAACTGTGTCGTTTGTACTGATGTGCATCATGAGCACTGGCTGTTCGCCCATCCTCTTTACAACGTCGTGAAGCTGCTCTGAGACATCTTTCGCCCTAGCACCAGGGAGGCAAAACACCATCCTGGAGTCTCGTTTGCGGCCGCAGAAACGCCTATCTATTCCCCTTATATTAGAAACACTCATAGATATTGCATTCCCAAAATTTTTCCTCCTCCCTTGTGCATCAGAGCCAACCGTCGAGCAATGAATTTGGCAGTTGCCCCTTTCCCCTGAGTGGCTGTTCACCCCAACAATATCCAAAGCGGTCTTTCTGTTTTGCAGGAGAATAGCCACAGGAGATTTCTGCACGGCCTGCCTCGTCATCTTGCTCTGCTTGGTGTTCACCCTGTCCCTTCCTGCCTGTGGGCTACTAGCCTGCGGTTTGACCACCCATCTATACCTGCTACTCACGATACTCTGCGCCTCAAGGGAGCTCCACAGTGTCCCCATCCGCCGTTCCAGCTCCGAATCCCGGGCCTCCAGGAGCTGCAGTTGGAGACACTTCCCACACACATGCTGGACCCGGGCACTGGAAAATTTCCCTGCTTCCCACATTATCTAATCTATCTCCTCCTAAATAATTCTATGCTTCTGACCTTGTTATCACGTGGCAGATACTGTTTGCAAAGCTGACTCAAATCCACCAGGGGAAACTTGCTTCCGCGAAAAAAACTGCTTTGATATTGGTATTTAGAACCAGAAGGCTAAGCACTGAAACCAGACTGAATCCTTCTAGAACATTAGAACTTTAACGTTTTGAATTTAAATGAAAACAAAAGAAAAAATGTCAAATCTATGCAGTTACTTAATACTATAGTAAATACTAAAAGTCCTAAGCAACCTAACTCCCGAGCCCGCCGTCCTGTAAAGCAAAAGTCCAAACTAGATTCTAAATGTAGAAAAGGCAAGCGAGCTCAGTTATCAGCTTTCAGACCTGGACGCAGCAGAATCATGAAGACAGGGCTCGAGGATTTCTTGAAAGCATCGGCTGGATGGCCCAGAGCCTCTCCCAACATAACCTTTCATTCTCCATTCTATACGTTTTCTCTCTTTTGAAAATGTAAATTCCATTGCCCATATGTCTTTGAAAATGTCCTTTTCCATAATGTACACATTTGGTGGTGCTAATGTTGTCATAATCCGTCGGGATAAATAACCACACAGCTAGGCTCACCTTGTTAGATGTGAGGATCCTGCTACCTCTTTGAAATTAGAACTGGACTGGTGTATCTTAAAAAGCAAATTACATTCTTAGTTTTCAGACATGTTTACGTTTTTGGCTTTTCAAATCCCCCCCTAACTTATTTTCATACTTCCAAACCTCGAGACCAGCTGTCTGCAATTCATTAAATCACTCACATACACACACACACACAAAGACACACAGGCAAATACACACACATACAGGCAAACATAAAAACACACACACACACACGAACTATCCAAACTCGAATATTAACCTTGTTCTCCAATAAAGAAAAATAAGGCTATGAAATTCAAAATTAATCTCGTAACAACCTCATATGCAAAGAGCAAAGCTCACTTGATCAATTCTTTCTTAATAAAGCGGACATTCCGGAAATCCACAGTGGTTATATTTGTATCAATATTTACTCTGCTACTCCGTAAATGAGTATTGAAACTTGCGACAAAAAAGTTCATCCTGATTTGAAATCACAATTTTTAACTATTTTAAATCAATATTCAGCAATGATCTTCTCGAATGACGGAGCAGGCTCGAAGGGTAGAATCGCCGAGTTCAAATACTACGTCCGAAGTTGAAACATAGTTTCGCTTGGAACAATTTTGGAACAGAGGTTATAGGCATGGAAGCAGACGGCACAAAGCAGAATAAGCAGTATAGATAGTCAGAAGCTTTTTCCCAGGGTGGAAGAGTCAATTACTAGCGGACATAGAATTAAGGTGAGTGGGGAAAACTAAGAGTAGATGTGCAGGGCAAGTTTTTTACTCAGAGGGTGGCAAGTGTCTGGAATTCGCTGCCAGAGGAGGTGGTGGAAGTAGGTACGATAGTGGTGTTTAAGAGGCAGCATGACAAATACATGAATAGGATGGGAATAGAGGGATACGGACATAGGAAGTGCAAAGTATTTTAGTTGACGGGCAATATGATCAGCGCAGGCTTGTTGGGCCGAAGGGCCTGTTCCTCTGCTCTACTTTTCTTTGTTCTTTGTCGTTTGTTCCCTGCATTTGGCTTTGCCCAGGAAGAAAATATCGCAAAAAGCATAAGCGAAGGAGAAGGTCGTTGTATCATTTAATTGAATAAAGTTATTACAGATTTTTACAGGTGATATATTCTATAAGTTGTCTGTAGATGATTAGTCATGAGGACCGGAGGAGATGCAGCCGAATAGATTCAGAAAACAGAGGGTGAATACTGTGAACGCGGTGATGCGAATCTCACAATACTCCTTAGTTATATGATCGTTTATGGACAGCAGGCACATGACAAATGCTGCATACACAGTAAAGATAAATAATGACTAAAGAAGAGAGAGAGAAAGGGAAAGAGAGAGAGAGAGCGAGAGGAAGAGAGAGACAGAGAAAATGAGAGAGAGCAGGAGAGGGAGAGAGATGAGGAGAAATAGGGAGAGATAGAAAGAGCTGATGTTGCTGATGGATTGCAGGGAGCGGGAGTGCCCACTGGGCCATGGGTGAGACAGTGAGACAGTCCCCCCTCGGAGTCTGTGTGACACACACTGGGAGCTCGGTGTGCTCCCTGCTGAGTGTCGGGACTTTATGTCATATTCAAAAATTCAGTAGCAAACAATAAATTATTAATCATAATCAAAAACACACTATGAATTTTCGCACTCCCACTGAACGCAGAAAAGTGCACCACTTGACAGAGACCAGATTATAAATATCACGGCAATCGCTGAGATTTCCGTCTGTAACATTACATCACTCGTGCGGTAACGCCGCCCCAGGGGACCTTTGTTTAATTTTCAATGAGAAAAAAATATATCACTTGTGACTTTCTAACCTGTTGCTGTTTACCTACTAACTGATCACAGAACATCCTGCACACATTCAGTTAGCAACTGAGACGTTGGTTGCGCATTGACATCATCACAGGCAATCACAGGGAATATACACAGACGTAGAAAGACTTACATGGCGCAATGAGAATGAATTTCTCTAGGCAATGCAAAGCACTCTACAATGGTCAGTGTCACAAAAATAATGGAGATGCTGAATTTGCGGTAGAATAACTATTTAATACTAAAAAATGTTCTGTCATAGAATCGGTTTGAAAAAAAAAGAACATTTAACAGGAATGAACTCCAGCAAGTCGGGCGCACACACTAGAATCGATATTGTCTAAACGCAAGCTCCATTCTGAGGTATGAGCACAAAACCCAGCTTAGAAGAGAATTTGCAGCACTGTTGGTGCTTCAAACTGTGGGGTAAGATGTCACAACGGACTTCGTGTAATATAAACATCAACATACTGGGGGTTACCATTGACCAGAAACAGAACTGGACCAGCAATGTAAATGCTGTAGCTACAAGAGCAGGTCAGAGAATAGGGATCTTGCGACGAATGACTCATTCTCTGGCTACAAAAAGCTGTTGCACTATCTACAAGTTGGAAGTCATGAGTGTGATGGAATATTCCCCATTTGCCTGGATTTTTGCAGCTTCCACAACACTCAAGAAGCTCGACACTGTCCAGGACAAAACAGCCCCGCTTTATCGGAACCACATCTAGAAACATTCACTCCCTCAACCGCGGACGCACAGTGACAGCACTTTGTTCGACGTGCCAGATGCACTTCAGGAATTCATTAAGTCTCCTTCTAGAACACCTTCCAAAAACCACGTCCATTAAATCCGGAGGGAGAATGGCAGCTGAGAGCTGGGAGCAGGACCACTTGGAAGTTCCATTCCAAGTTACTCATCATCCTGGCGTGGAATATATCGCCGTCCCTGTACTATCGCTGGGTCAAAATCCTTGAAATATCTTCTTAACAGCGCTGTCGGTGTACCTAAACCACGTGGACTGCAGAGGATTAATAAACCAGCTCACCGTCACATTCGCAAGGCAAATAGAGATGGGTAATGAATCTTGGTCCAGGCAGCGAAGACCACATCCCGTCAATGAATATTTAAAAGAAAAAAATGCAGGCTTCTGTCTGTCCTCGGAACATATAGAAGTGCAATTTTGCAGTAATATTATCGGGAATAGAACAACCTGTAAAATTGTGATAATGACGGATGTCATATCATAACCTTACATTAGGGCAGAGTTGGGGAAGTACTTCTGAAGTGCGGCCTAATCCTGTGACATGAGCTGGTCCAAGTGCATCAAGTATCGGGAAAGTATATTAGGCTGTGGTAGGCAAACGTTTTGAATGCCTGAAGGTCGCACCATGTAGCTCCACCCATCGACTGTTAGGCAGAGCGCTCCAGGGTTTGGAGCCGGATACTGTGCAGGAACGCTGATAAAACTGCAAATCAGAACGGCATGTGGCATGGTTGGTAACTTGTAGGATACGGTGTCCCCATGAACCTGATGTCCTTTCTCTTTTAGGTGGTAGACATTGTGCTTTGCCAGGTACTGTCGAAGGGGCCTGGTTGACTCGGTGCAGTACATGTATACGGCTCATAATGCTGCCATTTTGGATCGGAGGTAGAGGGACTGAATGTTTAAGCCATTGGAAGGCGGGAGTGGGCGGCGGACATGTAAGCGAGCTTGGCTTAACTGGTTGCTTTCACGCCCATTGATTGTTGATCGGGCTGAAATCATTGAGGCAGGTGATATATATCTCATCACAATCCACATTTAAGACTTGTGGTGGACACACATGGGTAAACAGGACATGACTTGCTCACAGCAGAAAATCCAGTCTCTTACCAGCTCTGTACCTACATGCTTTAAATGGCTGGACCAGGACCTGAAGGAGAAAGGGATAGATGGAACTGACGATAGGCTGAGATGAAGCCTTACTGTCCGATGTTTGTGTGGGCTATTTACACTAGCATGGAAACGTTGGACAATACGCCCACTTCCTGTGCTAAAAACTCTATGTATTCCCATGGGGAATTATGAACTGGCTTGGCACAGCACCCGAGACAAACTTCAGCAAAGGCTGAGCATCAGAGAAATCAAGCTTCTGCTTTGAAAACCCATGGATATGGAGCAATTAGGGAAATTGGATCTGTGGAATTGCAATGTATCCCTTGACATTCACATTTCTGTTCCGGGATTTGCATGCAGCGATAGAGAATTAACGGCAATATATTCCCAATCAGGATAATGTGTGTCCTGGAGCTGGTGTTCCCATGCAAGTGTTCCCCGGTCCTCCTCGGTGGTAGAAGGCGAAGGTTTTGAATGTTATGTGTAAGCAGCCTTGCTGAGTTGTTAAATTACACCGTGTATGGAACATCCTGGTGACACTATGCGCCCGGAGTTGGAGAGAGTGGGTGTGGAAGGTGCTGGGAAGAGTGTCATTCAAGCTCGCTGATTGGTCATAATAATGTAGATGGTCTTGAGTGTTGTTGGACCTGCATTCATCCAGGTAAGCAGAGAGTATCACATCATAAATCCTGACTGGTGCTTTGGAGACAGTGACATACTGTGAAGAGTCTGGAGAAAAATTTATCTCCTCATAATTCCCAACCTCTGACCTGCTCTTTTAGCCATTGCATTATTCTGGCTGTTCCAGTTCAGTTTCTGGTGAACGCAAAACCCAAGATGTTTCTATTTGTGATTCAGCAATGGTCATGCCATTGCATGTCAATGAGGGATGGTAGGATTCTCTGCTTTGGAGGTGGTCATTGTCTGGTATCCTGTGATCGGAATACACCTTGCCAATTATCAGCCCTGGCCTGAATATTGCTCATAACTTGCTGCATATTGCAGGGTTTTTTCTCATTGTCGGGTAAATGCCAGTCTTTAAGCTTCAGTGGAACAATTTGCTGAAGGGTGAAGTTACATCTGAGGCACAAGTCTTCAGCACTATTGCTTGTATGTTGTCGGGGCAAATAACCTTTGAAGGATCCAGTGCCAGTATGTCACGAGAAGTGAATCGATTTGGTCAGAGATTGGTATCTGTGAAACTGGTGCGTTCAGGAGGAGGCCGAGGTGGATCATCCACTCGGCATTTCAGAGTGAAGATTATTGCAAACGCCTCAGCTTTGACTGCTGCACTGATATGCTGTACTATCAACCAGTGAAAAGGCGTCTCCTCCATTGGTGACTGGAAATGACAGGGCTGCAAAGGCTAGACCTGATCCATTGGCTGTGGGAGAGCTTCTCTCTGCCGATTGCATGCTTCCAACGCTCTTTTACATGTAAGTGGTCCAGTGCTGTATTTACACCAGAATGGCACCTCATGTATAGATATGCTTGGTTCTGCTCCCTACAAGACCTTCTTCGCTTTTCATTGAACCAGGCTCGAACACCCTGCACCGGCCACCCCACTCCCTGTCATGAGGATGATGATGGAATGGGCGATACGCTGGGCCAAGTAGTCACAGGCTGTTGTTGCATGCAGTCTGCTGTTATTGATGGACCACCGGGCTACATGGAAGCCCAGTTTTGAGTTCCCAGAGCTGCTGAAAGTCCATCCAATTTAGTGCGATGGAAGCGGCAGACAACAGCATGGAGTGTATCGTCAGTGTGAAGATGGAATTTCGTTACCACAATTATTGTATGGTAATAAGCCCTATCAAGCTTATTCAACATAAGCAACTGCAGGAGGAAACTTGCTGAAGGCAAAGTCATTTATGCTTCTTTTTCCATCATGCTGATTCCCTCTCCACGTACCAGGGAAACAGTCTAGGACGTATGTCCCTGAGAACTCGATCAGCTTGGCAGGTAGTGTCTCCACGTATCTCCTCTTGGAAGTGGACATTCGAATGCCCCCACAAAAGTTTATCGAGTGGTTCCTCGAAATGGCGCTCAAAATGGAGAAGTAGAGTGGGGGAGAGTGGGTGTGGGTGGCGTTGTTGTATGTAGTAATCAGCAGGAAGTTAATTGTGCCTTTTTAACCTCATGGGATGATTCTTCATGAGTTTGGAAGTGGATGGTAAGAATTCTCAGTTTAACTCCCTTCCGACACTTTGCCACTGTGCTGTCAACTCCGCTGGGTTTGTCATGCCCGTGTGATCGGCCAACACTCGGAAAGGTGAGGTTGGAACCTAAAAATTTTTCTGCAAGTTTTGATTCCGTGAATATGAGAATGTCATGCAGTTGCTTTACTATTCAGTGCGACATCTCTGCCAATTTTGGCACCACGCCCTAGGTGTTAATAATCAGGTTTTCACAGATTGGACAGGGCTGGTTTACCGTTGCCTATGCCGATGTTGGGTGCTGATTCTGGTTTCATTCTTTCTTGGTAGGCTTTGTAGGGGTTATGAAACAACTTTGAGGCTTGTCCGGTTATTTCAGAGGACATTTCTGTGTCACCAACATTACTATGTGCCTGGACTCACATGTAGGCCAGACAAGGTAAGGGCGGCACATTTCCTTCCTCAAAGCGCATGAATGAGTCAGCTGGGCTTTAAGAAAATCGATTCAAAGTCACGATTTACGAGAAAATATTTTTTTTTATTTTGCAAAACAACAATTAATTTAAATTCTTCTTTATTGCGATTTATTATTTATTTATTATTGGGATTTGAATTCATGTCCAAAGCATTGGTCGGGGTGTTTGGGTTACTAGTCCGGCGACATCCCCGCAGCGCAATAACAGTCCCAACGTATGTAAGCGCAATCGTATAAAGTCAGGAGGTTACTGGATCTGGGTGTCCTCAACATGGACTCCAGGCTCTATGATGCATCATGTCATCAGAAAACAAAGGGAACGGAAATTTTCTGCCGATTTCCACCTCAGCTACTGACTCTGTGTTCCTCTATGTCAAACAGCAAGTTGAAGGTGCATTGAGTGTATCATGAAACAAAGTGAAATCCAGTTCAGGAACTGAATATCCAACGCCTTGAATGGTTCTGAGCATCATTGTTCACCGATTTTGTCGAACTTCGAAGAACATATTTTCAGAATTGACATGTGGCCAGCTGTGAGACAACGAGTAATAGGAAAACACCTTGACCCCGCCCCCAGCAATCTGACTTCCCCGGATGCATCTTTTCACGAGAGTATCGGTGGGAGTAACCACCGTACAGTCCTCGTAAAGACAATCCCTCTCTTCTCACTGAGGACCCTCTCCACTACAGCGTGTGGCAGTACCATACTGCTAAATGGGGTAGATTAATAACAGGTGGAGCAACTGAACACTGGGTATCCATGAGTCTCTGTGGGCCATCAGCAGCAGCAGAGTTCCATACAACCACCACCTTTAATTCTATGGATCATTTTATCAGTCATTCTACAGTTACCATTGAGCAAAAGTGCGAATCCTGGATCAATGAAGTGTGTGGTCGAGTACATTTGGAACAGCACAAAGCACATTTTACAGTGAAGTTTCAGCTGATGAAGATATAATAAAGATCTACACAATATCTAATCATCGGTAGAATCTTGCCTTAGACAGAGATCTGTAATCCAATAAACAAAGTCTAAAATGGATATTTTGCTGGCTGTTCACGTCTCGTGGTGGCAGGAATTAAATAAATAATCAAAGGAGAATACCCGAAAAATCAAGGGGAGCCCAGTATGACAGTGAAAAAGACAAGGCTGAAGCATGTGCAAATGCAAACCACTTCAAGTGCCAAAAACCCTGCCTCCACCAGCATCACAATCAATCTAGTTCCATCCTATGCAAATAAGGAAGTCTCTGAAGACACTGGATACAAATCCCAGGAGAGGTGCTGAAGATGTATGTTGTTCTCATAGGCAGTGTGCCACTGTTACACATTAGGTGACACTTTTGCGCCCGGTTTCAAAATCACACAGAAACCCAGCGGTTCAGGAAAATACGGTCAGAATTTATTGAAAGGGAATGAATCTCCAGATCAAAGTCTCAAGACAGCCAATCCTACCAAGCATATTAACAGATACATGTTACCAGAAGAACCTTGCACAGCCTTATGGCCTGCAAACAACAGAAAGGCCTTGACAGCCGGACTCGAGTCAGACAATGACAAAACATAGATAAAGTGTGCTCTTCAACTGTTAAGGAAAGGACAAATGGTCCCAGCTTTGGCTGTGAGATAGTTCTCTGCCGGCGAGAAAGAACATGTATGATGCAACCTGCATGCTGAAAATATTGGAATTTGAATATTGTTCTTGTACGTGTTCAGTAGTGTATAAAATAAGCTGTATGCTTGATGTTTAGCAGAGTGCTATCTCAAACTGCCTTGAGATTGTTCTTTCCTTGCAATTGCTTCAGTAAGTGACCGTGACCTGTACCTGATCCTCCTGTGGTCCGTTTGTCAAAGTTACCACAACACCAGCCCGCCGTGTTTATCAATTGAAAGAAGCGAAATTTGGAGACTGAGTACTGGGCGCGCTTCATGTTGTCCACACACACGGGCAGTGAGCTTCTGCATCCTTTCAAGGGGTGATGCATTAATGCCAGATCCTCACACCTTGTTCAAGGCTGTGAGGCAGGATGGCAAATGTCGAATCTGGTTAGATCCGCATTACAAGCAAATAGTTAATCGGCTGGCAAAGTGCTCCAAATAACCATGGTAACCAAAACTCGGTGGTCAACTTGCAAAGCTTCGTAGACACGTTGCATTCTGGAGACCTCAGACATTTTACCCTCTCCTATAAGCATGAGTTGACTTTACTCTCGAGCTTATGCCCACCACTGGGCTACATTGAAATAGGTACTTTCCTAGAGTGACTACGGCACAACAGGCCATTCGGCCCACCTAGTCCGTTCAGGCTGAAGGCAGTAAGAGGTCATTTTGGTCGAGTGTCTTGGAAGAGGAAATGAATAGAGATGCGGGTTGTTGAAGAAATGGGGAAGAGCTTTGGAAGGCCAACAGCCACTAATGTGGGGAGACAATTGGGGTATTTGTTGGCGGCTTGGTGGAGAAGGGGAGTGTGCATATGGGTTAGTGGGGTTACCGTGGATGTTTCTGTGCGTGAATTCAGTCAATTGACAAATAACTCACTGGCCCTATTTAAAGAAACAATGGCCCTGTAAAGAAAACATCTCCGGATGCTGAACACAGTGCCCGAAAATTCCACCAACAAAATTTTACACTGCGCCTGACTGCAAATTCCTCAACAGCACTGTGGATGTCCCTAAAATCATATGGAGTCCTGTGGTTCAGGAAGATGGCTGACTACGAGGTTCTCAGGAGTATGCAGGGGTGGAAAATAAAATCAAAACAAAAAAACTGCGGATGCTGGAAATCCAAAAGAAAAACAGAATCACCTGGAAAACCTCAGCAGGTCTGGCAGCCTGAGGACTCGAAACGTCAACTTTATTCCTCTCCGCCGATCCTGCCTGACCTGCTGAGTTTTTCCAGTTAATTCAGTTTTTCTTTTGGAAAATAAAATATGTGGTCCTACGCTTCAGTGTTCATGTCCCATGAATGACAAATCATCCATAGCCTCGCAAAAATGATCACGCATTTGAGTTCATCTGTGGAAAGATATTCAGCTCAGAGAACATCGACGTGTCACAAACACATTGAAATGATACTATTTTGACAGCCAGTAGTTTACTGCTTGTGAATTGCCTCCACAGACAGACAGTGAACTGCTGCTTTATATTCAGGGACACCTCATTTCCCGGATCTTGCTGAACGATGCCAGGCTGGATAGCGACTGGTGACAGCGCAGTTCCGTTTTAGATGCAAATATTGAACAAGCAGACACCGTCTTAAATTCATATATTTAGCTTTCCGGTCTAATTGTTAAAGCAGGAACAGAGAGATATTGAAATACAGTATCAAAGGAAGATGGAGGATGAGAGGGGGAAAGGGGGATAAAATAATTCGTGGAAAAGACGAGCAGAGTGTGATAGTGCGAAATGAAATCATCGAGGCGAAGAGAGCTAGGGAGTGAGAGAAGGAAGAGGTGGACAGGGAGCAGATGGAGAGATGCAAAGGGAGAGAGAGGAATCACTTGGAGAGAGAGGCAGAGAAACTGAGCTAGGACGGAATACGGAGTGAAAAGAACATCGATCAAGAGAGAGAGAGCGAGAAAGATGATGGGGAATGTAAATAATGAATAATTGAAAAGGGTAAATACCTGCAGAGCCTTCCCCACCTCAAGCTGCCCCAAAGCTTGGAAGAGACAATGACCTGACTGTCAATGCTTCAACCTGCAAAACTCATCAGTGAGTAAATAACCATGTAACTGTTTTACTGATACTGCTCATCTGATAAATATCGCTCCCAGGGCACCAGGGACAAATTTACATTTATTCTGGCAACAGGGGCAGCCGGAATGGGGTTTAGGGTGATCGGGAGAAACACATTGAACATAATTGGCAGAGGAACCCGATGGAAGATGTGGGAAAAAGTATTTTTACTCAGCATGTCAATGTGACCTCTCAGCTGCTTCCTGAACGGGGAATGGAGAAAGGTACGATGGTGAATTAAAAACGAGGAGTTGTGAACATAATTGAACCGAAAATAGAGCGATGGCTGAGCAATGGGGAAAGTGAAGAGATCGAGTGGGCAGGATTCGGTAGCTATTTCATACACCAAGCAAAGGCTCAATGGACCAAATGGATCAAATGGCCCTTTCCTCTTCAGATTGGTTCTTATTTTCAACGCCTTTCAGAATTATTTTAAACCTTCACAAGATCCATCATTGCACAGATATGCCTCTCTATTGATTAACAAGTATCTAACTTTGGAGAATGCATCTTTTACATTCTCAAAGTGGAGACAATCTTCATTGTGCGCATGTTATTATTAACTACAGAACAGTCGCTCAGTTCCTATAAAGAGCATCCGTACTCCCGTTATCTCATTGTTACTCTGAGAATCTCAAGAGTTGTGCAAAGCTCTGTTTTTCGTACTTGGATTCATGGTCCTGGCAGGGCGGCTTTATAGCCACAATCATTATACGACGGGAGGTGAGTATATTTCACATTAGCCGCTAGAGATCAACATTGAATGTAATAGGAGGTGTCCATCCAGCGCCTCCAGCCTGTATCTCCATTCGAATGAAACCTGGCTGATGTACGCTGACCGCCATCAGCCTAATTTGTTTCCATAACCATTAAAATCCCTTCAAAATGGAAACCTAACAATTTCAGTTTTTGGTCCTTTCAAAAATAAAGTATTGATCGCATTTTATTTATCGTGGGATTGTCCAGTAACCATCAATATCACCCAATCATCTGCCCGTAACCCCCCGCCACGTGTCTCCTGGGTGATTTATTACATTCACTCTATGCCATGCTTTCAACACGCACCCTATTCTCCATCGTATTATTTCCTGTCGTCTGCCAACGCTGCCTGACTCTGCAGGTCCTGATTTCAATCGATTCCTCATTGACGGCTGTGCCTTCTGCGGCTGGGGATAGAATCTTCATCATTACCCCAATCCCCCATGGGTATGTTGCCCTGTGGAAATTATTTTTCATTATGCTACTGCTGAGTCTCCCGCCTATTTTCTAGTTGTTGAAGGCGCGATACAATTTATTTGCATTCTCGCTGTGCTCAGTCATGGTATCCGTATCTCTTGCTTAGACTTCTCTTAGAGCACAGTGCCCAGATGTAATCTACATATCCCTCGGGTAGACCACACTAAGAACACTGTTCACAGTTCTGGTTTCGACATTCCACGGTTAGTCCACGCTTGGACCAATTATGATCATCAATGAATTGTTCCTTTCACGTCGCAATTCACAGCAGAGAGATTGTGGGGTCTTTTGATGAAAATATGTTCAGTGTACAGAAAAAAAAAACTGGGTAAAGGGAGGTCAGATGCCGATCAACAAAGATCCAATTCTATGTTGGAGGAACCCCGGGGTGCAGAATGTCTCCGCCTGGTCGTATCAATAGCGCCTTGTGTTGTATCCTGAGAGATATACAGAACTGCCAATTCCGAGAGTACACTAACCATCCAACAGTAAATGGCTGTATCAGCACCAAGACACCAAATACCAAGAGCAGTCTTTTCACCATTTTTGCTGAGTTCCTCAGAGTCAATGTGAGATGATTGGTATATGTAAGCCCTTTATATGGGTCAAGAAAGCATCCTGTCGTTAATTATCTGACACAAACACACACACACACACACACACGCACACACACACACGCACACACACACGCACACACACACACGCACACAAACACACACACACAAACACACACACACACACACACACACACACACACACACACACACACACACACACACACACACACACACACACACACACACACACACACACACACACACACACTGGGGATTGGTTACATCTTGGACATATTAAAAGAGCCCGGGAATGGAGATAAAGAGTGACTTGATCAATGTTATAATGTGTTCCCAAAGCTGGTTTTTAATTGCAATCCATGAATAGGTCTGAATAATGATTCACCTTGGGAGGATTTATAACCATCATTGGCTGCAATTAAATGCACTAACAAGTAAAATTAAATTCATGTTGTCTTCCACTTAGTTCATATTACAATTATCTTTATTGCGTTTTTACTGGTTACCTAACCTCCTACTGTCTAAGATAACCCACAGCGTCTTTGGGCATCATACTTGGCTGGGGCATTTGTTTGTCGGTCTCACATAACTGAAGTAGTTGATCAGGTCATTACGTCGTCAGTGGGAGCCTTCTGTGAACAGGTTGGCTATCACACATTCTACATTACATCATTGATGACAACTTAACATTTTTTTGGGGTAACCTTCGGGAATTTCTGACGCTGCGAATGATGGTATAGAAATGCAATATTGTTTTTTCTAATTCTCTTTGAACCTTTCCATCTATCTACGTCCTAACACTCTCCCCCCTGCCTCTCTGAGTTTATGTTAATTTTCTCTTTCTCTATCTCGCTCTGCTCCTCTAACTCACATTTGCGTCTCTTTCTTCATCCATCCCGTTCGCCATCTTCCACTCATGTTATCTCTTCGTTAAATATTTCTAAATCTAAGCCGCTTGTGGATGGCTAAATATTTCCCTCTGATAGCGAACTGTCCAGTCACCATTTGCCATCCTGTCTCACACCCGTTATCGAATAGAAAGGTTTGAGGTGTACCTGAATATGAAGCAGCAGCTCACAGTCTATCTGTGGAGACAGTACACAATCTCTTAAGTAATGAGTGTCCAAATCCCATCACACTAATTTATTAAAATCTCTGCATTATTGTGGGTTTCATGTTGTCTGGGTCGTTGTATTCATACAGAGAAGGAGACAGGGTAAGAAAGCTGGTTAGAGAGCGCGGTCAGGAAAGCTGGTGAGAGAGGGAAAGAGAGAGATAGAGGCAGGGCAGGAACGATGGTGAGAGAGAGGGAAAAAGACAGGGCAAGATAGCTATTGAGATATAACGAGAGTGATGGACAGGTCATGAATGCGGGTGAGAGATTGAGAGAGAGCGAGACAGGGCAAGAAAGATGCTGTGAGAGAGAGAGAGGCAGGGCAAGGAAGCTTGTGAGAGAGATGAACAGAGACAGGGCAATAAAGCAGGTGAGAGATAGAAAGGACAAGAAGGCTGGTGAGAGGAGAGAGAAAGAGAGACAGCGCAAGGAAGCTGATGAGAGAGGTAGAGAGAGAGAGACAGGGCAAGCATACTTGTGAGAGAGGGACAGAGGGAGAGAGACACGGCAAGAAAGCTTGTGTGAGAGACAGAGACAGAGCAAGAAAGCTGGTGATAGAGAGAGTGAGGCAGGGCAAGAAAGATGAGAGAGAGAGAGAGATAAGCGAACGAGAGAGTGAGAGACAGGGCAATAAAGCTGGTGAGAGAGGGAGAGAGAGAGAGGGAGACAGGGCAAGTAAGCTGGTGAGAGAGGGACAGAGAGAGATACACAGCAAGAAAGCTTGTGTGTGTGAGAGAGAGAGAGGCAGAGAGAGGAAGCTGGTGTGTGTGTGTGTGTGTGTGAGAGAGAGAGAGAGAGAGAGAGAGAGAAGATACCGAGAGGGAGAGAGAGAGAGAGGGCTTGAAACCTCGTGAGAGAGAGAGAGAGAGAGAGAGAGAGAGAGAGAGACGGGGCAAGAAAGCTGATGAGAGAGAGTGAGGTGGAGAGAGAGACAGTGCAAGAAAGCTGATGAGAGAGGGAGAGAGACAGTTCCTTAATGCTGGTGAGAGAGAGACACAGAGAGAGAGAAAGGGCAAGAAATCTGGTGAGAGAGAGAGGGGCTGGGTAATAAAGCTGGTGAGAGAGAGAGAGACAGGGCAAGAAAGCTGGTTTGAGAGGGACAGAGAGAGACAGGTGAAGAAAGTTTGTGTAGAGAGAGAGAGGGGCAGAGAATGGGCAAGAAAGCTGGTGAGAGAGATAGAGAGAAGAGACAGAAAGAGAGAGAGAGAGAGAGAGAGAGAGAGAGAGAGAGGCTTGAAACCTGGTGAGAGAGAGAGGGAGAGAGACATGACATAAAGCTGGTGTGTGTGAGAGAGAGGCAGGGCAATAAAGCTGTAGAGAGAGAGAGTGAGAGAGACAGGACAAGAAAGCTGGTGAGAGAGAGAGATAGAGAGACAGTGCTAGTAAGCTGGTGAGAGAGAGAGAGACAGGACAAGAAAGCTCGTTTGAGAGAGAGAGAGGGCAAGAAAGCTGGTTAGAGAGGGACAGAGAGAGAGACAGGGGAAGAATGTTGGCGCAGAGAGAGAGAGAGGGAGAGAGACAAGGCAAGAAAGCTGCTGAGAGAGAAAGGGAGAAGAGACAGAAAGAGAGAGAGAGAGAGAAGTCTTGACACCTGGTGAGAGGGAACGTGAGAGAGACATGTCAAAAAGCTTTTGTGTGTGAGAGAGAGGCACGGCAGTAAAGCTGGAGAGAGAGAGCGAGACGACAAGAATGCTGATGAGATAGGGAGACAGTGCAAGAAAGCCGGTGAGTGAGAGAGAGAGAGAGAGAGAGAGAGAAGAACATTCGTGAGAGGGATAGAGAGAGACAGGGCGAGAAAGCTGGTTAGAGGGACAGAGAGAGAGAGACAGGACCAGAAAGTTTGTGTAGAGAGAGAGGCAGAGAGGCGGGGCAAGAAAGCGGGTGAGAGAGGGAGGGAGAGAGTGTGAGAGAGACAGTGTAACAGAGCTGGTGAGGAAGGAAGAGTGAGAGACAAGGCAAGAATGTTTTTGCAGAGAGAGAGAGCGAGAGAGACAGTTCAAGAATGCTGGTGAGAGACAGAGTGAGAGATGGCAAGAAAGCTGGTGAGAGAGAGAGAGAGAGAAATAGTGAGAGAGAGGGCAAGAAAGCTGGAGAAAGAGGGACATGGAGAGAGAGACAGGGCAAAAAATTTTGTGTAGAAAGAGAGGGCGAGACAGAGAGATGGGGCAAGAAAGCTAGTGAGAGAGAAAGAGAGAAGAGACCAAAAGAGAGAGAGAGAGGGCTTGATACCTGGTGAGAGAGAGAGGGAGAGAGACATGTCAAAAAGCTGGTGTGTGTGTGAGAGAGAGGCAGGGCAAGAAAGCTGGAGAGAGAGAGAGAGAGAGAGAGAGAGAGAGAGAGAGAGAGAGAGAGAGAGAGAGAGAGAGAGAGAGAGAGGAGAGAGAGAGAGAGAGAGAGAGAGAGAGAGAGAGGCCAAGAAAACTGTTTTGACAGAGAGCGAGAAAGGGCAAGAAAGCTGGTCAGAGCGATAGAGAGAGAGAAAGGAGAGTGAGGTAGAGAGACATTGCACAAAAGATGGTGAGAGAGAGAGAGACAGGGCAAGATAGCTGGAGAGAGAGAGTGCAAGAGAGCTGGTGAGCAAGGGAGTGGCTGGGCAAGAAAGCTGCTGAGAGAGATGGAAAGAGACAGGCAAAAAAGCTGGTGAAAGAAACATAGAGAGACAGTGCAACAGAGCTGCTGAGAGAGGAACAGTGAGAGAGGCAAGGCAAGAACGTTAGTTCAGAGAGAGAGCAAAAGAGACGGGGCAAGAAAGCTGGTGAGAGAGAGACAGAGAGAGAGAGGAAGAAAGCTGCTGAGAGACGAACAGTGAGAGAGGCAAGGCAAGAAAGTTTGTGCAGAGAGAGCGAGAGAGACGGGGCAAGAAAGCTGGTGAGAGAGAGAGAGGTAAAGAAAACTATTGAGAGTCAGAGAGAGAGGGAGCCAGGCAAGAAAGCCGGTGAGAGAGATAGAGAGAGAAACAGAGAAAGGGCAATAATTGCGTACATCTATAATCTATACCATCATGGGATCTCATATCTCTCACATCAGTTAACATCAAAGCAAGTGATCAAGCCTGGTTCAATCTGGAATGTAACAGGGAACGTTAGGAACAGCATCAAACACGTTTAAATTCCGGAGACTAACCTTCTGAAGCTGCAACACAGGACTACATGCAAGATAAACAGTGAAAGCAGCAAGCGATACTCAGATCTAAGCACTCACTAAAGCAACGGATCAGATCACATCTCTGCAGCCCTATCCCATCCACTTCTAAATGGTGATGGACAGTAGAACAACTAAATGGAGAAGGAGTTTCCTAAAATATCCCCATTCTCAATGATGAGGTAGGTAAGCATGCAAATACAAAAGACAAGGCTTAATTATTTGCAACCACCTACTGACAGACGTGCTTATTGGAAGATATGCATCGGTCTCCTCCTGTGGTCAATCAAAGCACAAATGCCAGTCTTCAACCGTTTCACTTCACTCCACAGGATATTCAATATATGGCTGAATGCAGTGGATACCATCGCGGATGATGGAGTCTGAAAATGTTTTGGCAGTTGTTTCTAAAGACTTTCACCAAGGCTAAACCAAGCAACGAGTTGCATTCAATTAAGTTACCTGGTGATAATTAGACATTCAGCATTTGAGATTCTGTGCTTTGCCCTCAGAGAGGGACAGTGTTCCGCTGGCACATATTCAGGGACAGCTGATTCTTTAACATTAGTAAAGGCTGTCAGACAGGATGGCGACTGGTAACAGGGCAGCTCCGTGTATGAGGAAAAATATTAACAAGCCGTCAGCACTTAAAACATATAAATATTTAACCACCTGGGCAGCTGGTTTAAGCTGGGTGAGGGAGATTCAGAGAGAGAGGGAGAACGACGGGAAGCTGGGGAAGGAGTTTGAGGATGGGGCAGACAAAAATACAGAAGGAGATAGCGTGATATAAACATAAGAGATCCATTGTTATCTTGACAGGGAGAGAGGAGAGAGGGAATGAAAGTAGATGAAGGAAGAGGATGAAGCAAGAACAGAATAAAAACAACATTTGCATTCCTATAGCGCCCTTAAAGCGTAAGAATGTCCCAAAGAATTTCACCGTCAATATTCAAGTGCCTTCACTGATGTAATTTCGTGGAGACAATTTGCCCTTGGAAAAATACCCCTGATGAATACTAATTGGGTAATCTGTTTGTGATTTTGTTCGAGGGAATTTTTTTTTTCCCAGTTCCAAACTTCACCTAATTGTGGCCGCATAATATTTTGCAGACTGGGACATCTGGTGATCAGCAGAACGACATTGAATATAATTGCAGACAACAGAAAACTGAACTATATCGAAGCTGAGGAGACTGCCAATTAACACAGTTAGTTGTTATGATCTAAAATGCTCTGCCTGGCAGCAGGATCAACAGGAACTTTCAGAATATGAGGTGCAATAATAACTGAAAAGAATAAACTGCAGGGCGATGTGGAGACAGCATGTTAAACGTGCAGGAATTAGGTAGCTGGATCAAAGAGAAAGCATCGACTCAAAGGCTGGAAGACCGTATTCTGTTTATGCTACTTACTATAAGGACAGCAAACGCCTTCTTCCTCAGTGGGATCATTACCCAAATTAGACCATCTAAAATTAAGTAAATAAAATCTCGTTGTGAGACAAGCTTCATCTTTGATTCCCAATACATCTCATTTATTGGCTTACTTTTTAACACGCTTAAGGTGGAGCCTGTCCGCTCGGTACGAGTGTGATTATTAACTACTGAATCCTTTATGAGCTTATATAAACAGCACCTGCACTCCAGCCATCCCAGTGCGTCCCTGAGGAGTTCAGCGGAAGATGAAGAAGGTGCTGTTCTTGCTACTTGGAGTCCTGGTGGTGGCGTAGCCCATCACTTCCACTGATTACCATTTCTTTATGGATTTTATTGGTGAGTCTATCTCTCCGTAATCTATTTAATGAAACATTGTTAAGTGCAGGAGGAGGCCATTTCGCTCCTCAAGGTTATTTCAAAATAAAAAGAGATTTTTTTCCTGATCGGTATGTCAACTCCATTAGCGAACCTTGATCCCAGAACATTTAATAAACATTCCTCATATAAAATATATCAAGTTGAATTTCGACCGATTGAATTCTATTGATATCTGCTAAAATTTGGACATTATGGACATTATCTTCAGCTTTTTGCCGTCCTCCAAAGATTCCTCCTTTTTCCCAGTCTGATTTCCCATCTGCGCCCTGCCACCGGTAACATCATCTATAAACACAGCATAGGCTTCCACACATCCACAGAGGTGACTAACTCGCCAGCTGGTCTTGCAATCTCGACGCTTCCTCGTCATTAACAGATGGCTGATCCAATATCCGGATAAGCAAGGTTTTCCACCAAATGGAATATATTTATACAATGTTTAGGACAATGATTTCAAGTCCCACACCAAACTCCATTGCCTGGATACCAGCGTCAGCCCTGTTCCTGGAACCAGTTTGCGTTGCAGACATAGTGACTTCACAACACTGGTGTCCTGTTTCAAACACAGGCCTCTGTTATTGCGATGGACGCTTCAATCCATCTCAGTATCATCGCCCGGCCCGTCCCCTGTCTCAGCTCATCTGCAGCTGCAATTCTCATCGACACATTTGTAACTTTTATTCATGACTATCGCAATGCATTCCTGGCTGTTCGATCGCATTCTAATCACCATAACTTGAGGCCATTCCAGTACTCTGTTGCCTTAGCGACCTAATTCACTTCGGTCCCCATTCATCACTCAATCCCTGAGCTCACTGAACTATATTGGTTCCTCGTTACGCAATAACCAGATTATAAAACGGTCATCCTTGTTCTCAAATACCCCGCTGGTCATTCCCGTTCTTGCTCTGTAATCTCCTCCAGGCACACAATAGCCAGAGATCTCTGTGCTCCTCCAATTCTGGACTCTTGAGCATGCCTGATTAACTTCGCTGCGACAATGGCGGCGGTTCCTTCAGGTGTCAGGTACCTGAAAACTGGATTTCCTCCTAATTCCTATCCCGCTACCTCTTCCTCCTTAACCGTTTCTCCGTGAACAACTGTTTTGATCACCTCTCCAGATCACTCTATAGGCGGGCAGTTGAATGATGCTGTTTAATAGAACTCCTGTGAAGCAGCTTGGGAGGCAATAATGGATGAAGGGGTCTCTCAGTTCCTGTTGTTTAACAAGATAAGGCAAGGTCTGGTTGGTAGATGGAGGGAAGACATTGTCACTTGTGGTCGGCAGGACAAATCTACGAACGCCAACATAAAAATCGGAAATAAATGCTAGAAATAATGCAGCAGAATCCTTTTCACTCAGGGAGCGATGGAAATGTGGGACTGGCCAGCACAGGGACTGTTTGTGGTAAATGGTGTAGATGTACTTAAGATTAAACTGAATAAGCATGTGAGAGGGAAAGTGATTCTATGCAATATCACATTCACCACGTGAGTGTAGCTTCTTGTTGCCCCTGTGTTCTCCCACGCAGTCATACATAGTGATGTATTTTCCGTTGGTACATTTCAGGTCAATTCTTCGGATGCACAAAATATGGTGGGAAATGCCAAGAAGAGTGCGGGCTACACCAGCCTCCGCTACCGAGAACATGTCTCTGGGGCCGTCGCTGCTGCACGCGTATTTCATCTACAATACGGTATTAAGATGAGAACCCGTCCGAGGCTGCGACAGAAGACAATATTTAATCAGGGTTCACTTGATTGTTGAGGCCCCGCGATCCCTGACCCACTACTGTATGAAAATGTGAAATAAATGTTGCTGCAATCATCCTCACCTTTATTCCTGGTCTCAGTTATCACTCGGATGCTGATTGTCTTGTTGAAATGGAGGGGTTCTGCGAGCACGGGATGGGGGCCGTCAGAGAATGGCAGGGTCACATTGTCATTTTCTGGCTCCAACATAGCCTCTCACAAACAGAATATCACCATTCTGCCAATTCCACAATGTTACAGTCCGCTCCATTAACATGCCTGGTACGGCCGGTTTCAATGGGAGGGCAGGAGTCATCGAACACTGGCGTTCAGTCGGGCGGAGTGGTTTGGAGAGCCCTTAACAATTAGTACAGGTGCCACCATGCGTCATGGCATGAGGGCAAACCCAATTTTGGGATCTCCATGTCAGTTATCACATTCTGCGCTCCTGATGCAGACTGGCTCTGTTGTTACGATAAGGGAAGAATGCTAATTGTGTCATATGTTAATGAGACTCGGTATATATCATCACAGGAAGTGAGGCAACGTCTCATGAACTTGCATTTTCTTTTCGACTTCATGGTAGGCAGAAGCTACAGTAAAGATATTTCTCAATTACAACTTAACGTTTTGAATACATCAGCGGAAATTGTAAATATTCTGTGCAGTAATCACGATACCAAGTATATTATATGGTGGCTGCGAGAGAAAGGACAAGCACAGGAATTCCTAGCACGAGCAGAAAGCTTAGAACAGGTGGTAGATCTGAACCAGACAGACACGTGGCTGAGTTGGCGCCTGGGCTTTTGCGGATGTTGAAATATGTGGAGTCTCGCTGAAAAATATAGCTTTGGGCTGGTCATTACGATATTAAAGATTGTGGGTGGCTCTGCAGACAGTATCGTAGATTGGAAAGGGAGCGAAACAGAACAAACTTCGCACAATGAAGTGTTAAAAACACGCAATAGCGTACTTCTGTCTTTGAAATATTACCACATTCCTGCAACTTAGATTAAAAAAGCAATCACAGCAAAAAGGGAAATGAATGAATACACAAATCGACGGCAGCATTAACTTGCAGAGAAATGTGAACATGGCAGCTTAATGCTGAAGAAAGCAAGAACAGATCAGGCCTCGGAGTCTCGGATGATGCATTGTCTCACCAATTGCAGTGTGTGGATGAGTTAACCTTAACACAGGTAATTCATCTAAGCAGACAAGCTGAGGTCAAGATACAAAATTCATCCGTGACTCGACCTGCCAAAGGGAAAAATGTCCCGAAAAGAAACCCAGTCTCACTGGTGTATGTTAACTTTAAAATCAGAGAGGGGGCCCTGAAAGCAATGAATGGCAGGCAGGAGGAGCGTACAACAACTTCCCAGCTAACGGTTATCAGTGTGTTGGGAAGGAAGGGAGAGAGTGTGAAGTGTGCAAATTATCCCTCGAATTAGTTTGGAGGACATTTTTCCGGAATGAGCGGTGACTTTCAGGTTGCAAGTCACAGTCAGGTGCTTGGACAGAATAAATGAAAAGAAAAAATAAATAAATTTCAATAGAGAAAGTAATTTCACAAGACATTGCGTCACTTCTTGTGATAATGGATACTTTATCTCATTCGGCAGGGATCTGCTGGGTAAAATTCAGGGTTCAGTGCATCCCTCAAATCATGCTGGTGTGTCCGAAATGATGTGAGCTGTTACAGCGCAATCCTGCATCAGAGGCAAATTATTAGCAAAACGAAAACGACTGTGTGTGTTTTTACTGTTAATTCATTCACATAATGTGGCACCCTTGGCGAGGCCAGCACATATTGCCCATCAGTAAATATCATTAAGAAGGCGCCGGTGAGCGGCCTTCTTGAAGGACTGCAGTCCCAGTGGGGTAAGCCTCAATGCGGTTAAAGAGGGGGTTCCAGTACTTTTATCCAGGGACAGTGAAGCAACAGCAATACTTTTTCAAATAAGAATGGTGAGTGGCTTGGACTGGATCTTCCAGCTGTTGGTGACCCAATGCACAAGCTTCCCTTGTCCTTCTAGATTTTCTTTGGTTTTATGGTGCTTTCCACGGAATCTTGGTGAGTTCCTGAAATGCATCTTGTAGAAGGTAGACACGTCTGCTACTGTGTGTCGATGGTGGAGGGAATGTATTTGTATGCAATGTTTGCCAATAAAGCAGCTTGCTTTGTCCTGGATGGTGTCAAGCCTCTGTAGCGTTGAGGGAGATGCATTAACCCGGGCAAGTGGAGAGCATTGCATCACACTCCTGGCGTCTGCCTTCTAGATGCTGGGCATAATTTGGGCAATCAGGAGGCTAATAGCTCGCACGAGGATTCCTGGAATCTGAACGGATCTTAGAGCCATAGAATTGGATGGCTATTCCCGTTCAGTTTCTCGACAATGGAAATCCCCAGGATTAGACGATGTTTCAGTCATTGCCTGTCAAGGGGAGATGCTTATATTCTCTCTTTCTGGGAATGGTCATTGCCTGGCACTTGAGTGGCGCAAATTAAAATTGTCACTTGTCAGCCTGGGCATCGTCCAGGTCTTGCTGCATTTGGTCATGGACTGCTTCAGTTACTGAGGATTCACGAACGGTGCTGAACATTGTTCAATCATCAGCAAACATCATCACCTGTGACCTTATGAAGGATAGAAGGTCATTGATAAAACAGCTGAATGTGATTCCCAAATACTCAAATTTTTGAGGGCTCCCTGATGCCGCATTCGGTCAAATGCAGCTTTGATTTTAGGCGCGCTGACTCCCACCTGAACTCTGCACATTTGCTTTTTTGTCCATGTTTGAACCAAGGCTGTAATGTGGTCAGGAGCTGAATGGCCCTGGTGGTTCCCAAACTGAGCATCAGTGAGCAGGTTATTGCAGAACAAATGCCGCTGGATAGCACTGTTAATGACACATTCCCCGACATTACCGGTAATCGATAGAGGACTAATGGGGCGGTGATTGGCTCGGCTGTATTTGCCTTGGTTTTTGTGGACAGGGCTTAGCTGGGGAATTTTACACACAGCCTGATAGAGACTACAGTTGTGGGTGGAGCGGAACAGTTTGGCTATAGGCACAGCAGAAATATTTAAATGTTTGGGGAGATGGATGTGACAGGGTGAGAGAGACAGGGATGGAGAGCGTGAGAATAGGATTGAGAAGTATACGGCTTATGGACCAGGAACAATTAGTGAGACAGAGGAACAGGACGAGGTAGAACAAGGTAAAACCATCAACAACTACAGGCAAGGGAGGGTGAGAAACGTTGGAGAGAGTAAGGCTCACATTTTTTTATGCTGAGATGGAGAGAGTGATTTTAGTAAATGTCTGCTTTGTTATAGCACCTCACACAGGCTGAGGAATTCAAACCGACATTGCAGTCAATGTCGTTGTGCAGGATTATAGTCACTGTTTGTCATCGCTCTCTCTCTCTCTCTGTCGCTTTCTGTCTCTCTCTCTCACTCTGTATCGATATATTCCCTCTGCATATAACTCTCTTCCCCACGATATACAGCTTTGACTCTCCATTTTCTGTCACACTATTTCTCTGTCTCGCTATCTTTCTCTCAATTTCTGTCCCTGAGTCACTTTCTCGCTCTCCATATCCATATTTAAATCCCTAAGTATCTCAATCTGTTTTTGTCTGTCACTCTCCCTCTGCATCCCTTCTCCTCTATTTATCTATTTCTGTCAACCTCTCCCTGTGTGCCTCGCTCCCTCTGTGTCTCTAACTACCCATCTCTCTCTATATCTGCATTTCTCCGTGCACCCCTCCCCCACTGTGTATATATCCCTCTGTATTTTTTCAGCGTGTCTCTCTCTCTGTATATATTCCTAACTATGTATTTATTTCTCTGTCCTTCTATGACTCTTGGTATCGGCTGCAATCGCATTCAGTCCTTCTGCATCCATGTATCTCCCGCTGGTGTTCTCTTTCCGTCTCTGTGCCTCTCTCGCTGTACCTGTCTGCTCCAGTTTACTTGTGTATTTCCTCTTTCTATCGCTCTCTCCCTCTGCATATCTCTCTCTCTGTCACAAACACACACACACACGTGCGTGCGGACACACACACAAACACATGCACGCGCACACGCACACATTCGCACAGAAATACACATTGCACCAGAGGCTCACTGCCTCTGTGCCCCTTCCAATATGTGACTGTCTGCTTCAGTAATGCATCACCCACCTCCTCTGTGTCTTTCTCCCACTTTCAATCTCCATTCTGTTTGCTTCATCTGAAAATCTCTCCCACTGTTTTGCTCTCGCTATGTGTGCCTCTTTCCCACTACATTTGTTCGTGCGCATGAGCATTTCTCCCTCCGTGTCCCTCTCTGGTCCGTGCCTCTCTGCTTACCTCTCTCCCTCTGTCAATTTCGCGGTTGTTGCTGAATTTGATGGAGTTTTTCAAATGTTGAGGTTGTTGTTGAATTTGTTAGTATATTTCAATCCTGAAGTTGTTGAATTTGATAGTGTTTTTCGATGTTTAGGTTGTTGTTGAATTTTTTCATGTTTTTGAAATGTTGAGGTTCTTGAATTTGTTCTATTTCAATCTTGAGGTTGTTGAATTTGTTGGTGTTTTCAATTTTAAGTTTGTTGTTGAAATCGTTGGTGCTTTCAATGTTGAGTTTGGTAAATTTGTTGCTGTTTTCCAAAGTTGAAGTTGTTGTTGAATTTTTGGGGGTTTTTCCATGTAAATGTTGTGGTTGAATTTGTTGGTGTTTTTTTTAAAAAATAGTTGATTTGTTGAATGTTGACGTTGTTGAATGTATTGGCGTTTCTTCAATGTTGAGTTTGTTGTTGAATTTGTTGGTGTTTTTTCAATGTTGACATTGTTGAACTTGTTGTCTTTCAATGTTGAGGTTGTTGTTGAATTTGTCGGTGCTTTCAATGTTCAGTTTGATGTAGAATTTCAATGGTCTGGTCCCACCCCGCGGACCACACACCCCCTCCCACAACGGGATAACTAGCGCCCCCACACCTCGGAGTACACTCGCCGTACACCTAGTGAATAGATACGAACACCCCCAGACCTCGGGACAGTAAGCTGGCCCAGCCCAGGGACCAGACGCGAACACACTCAGGTCTCGGGACAGTGAGCTGGGACAGCCCAGGGACCAGACGCGGACATACTCAGATGTTGGGACAGTGAGCAGGCCCAGATAAGGAAACGGACACAAACAAAACCAAATCTCGGGATTTTGAGCTGACCCGGAGCAGGAACTTGATACGAACAACCCAAGACCTCGGGACAGTGAGCTGGCCCACATATGGAACCGGACACGATGAAAACCACATCTAGGGATAGTGAGCTGACCCAGAGCAGGGACTAGACATGAACACCACAAGACCTTGTGACATTGAGCTGACAGACACCAGTGACTAGCCCAGAACACCCCCACACCTCGGGTACAGTGAGCTTACACAGCCCAGGGTCTAGACGCGAGCAACACAACACTACCGGATAGTGAGGTGGCCCAGCCCAGCGACTAGACCCGCACACCTGAAGACCTCAGGACTGTGAGTTGGCGTATTCCAGTGATCAGAGCCGCAAACCCCCAGAACTCTTGTACAGTGAGATGTCCCAGCCAACGGAATAGACACGAAAACCCCCAGTCCCCAGGACGGTGAGCTGGCACAGGCCAAGGACTAGACACGAACACCCCTAGACCTCGGGGCAGTGAGCTGGCCCAGCACAGGGACGAGACCCGAACGAACCCAGATCTCGGGGCATTGAGCTGGCCCAGCCCAAGGTCTAGACGTGAACAGCCCCAGACATCGGGGCTGTGAGCTGGCCCAGCTCAGGGACTAGACCAGAACACCCCCAGACCTCGGGACACTGAGCTGGCCCAGCTCAGGGACTGGACACGATCACCCACAATTCTCGGGACACTAAGCTGGTGCAGCTCAGGTAATAGACAGAATCACCCTCAATCCTCAGGACACTAAGCTGGTCCAGCTCAGGTAATAGACAGAATCACCCTCAATCCTCAGGACACTGAGCTGGCCCAGCTCAGGGACTAGACACAAAAACTCCCACCCCTCGGTGCTGTGAGCATGATCATCCCAAGGAATAGACCTGAACGCTCCCAGACCTCGGCAGAGTGAGCTTGCGTAGCCCAGGGTCCTGAAACGAACACTAAAAGGCCTCGGGGCAGTGAACTGACCCAGCCCAGGCACTGGACCCGAACACTCTCATTACTCGGGTACAGTGAGCTGGTCCAGACCAAGGACTGGAAACAAACACCCCCAGAACTCAGGACAGAGAGCTGACCCGGCCCAGGGTCTAGACCGGAAAAGCCCCTAGACCGCGTGTTCAGTGAGCTCGCCCAGCTCTGGACTATACCCGAGCATCCACAGTGCTGGGGAAAGTAAGATGGCCCAGCCAAGGGACCAGACCTGAACAGCGACAGTCATCGGGGCAGTGAGCTGGCACAGCCGAGGGACAGGGATCGAACACAAATCACACCTCGGGACAGTGAGCTGGACCAGACCAGGGACTAGACTTGAACACACCCCAGACCTCGGGACAGTGAGCTAGCTCAGCCCAGGGACTAGACTCGAAGAAACCCCAGAAATCGGGACAGTGAGCTCGCCCAGCCCAAGGGCTAGACTCGAACACACCCCGGAATTCGGGACAGTGAGCTAGCTCAGCCCAGGGACTAGACTCGAAGACACCCCAGAACTCGGGACAGTGAGCTCGCCCAGCCCAGGGACTAGACTTGAACTCACCCCGGAACTCGGGACAGTGAGCTAGCTCAGCCCAGGGACTAGACTCGAACAGCTTCAGACCTCGTGTCAGTGCGCGGGCGCCGGCAAGGGAATAAACTCAAACACCCCCAGACCTCAGGTACAGTGCTCTGGCCCAGCCTAGGGACCAGACTCGAAAACCCACAGACCCCGGGCCAGTGAGCTGGCCCAGCCCAGTGACTAAACCGTAACCAGACCAGACCTCTGGTCAGTGAGCTGGATAAAAAGTGCGACAGAGAAATGAGGATAAACTTTATCATGCAGCGAGTTGTTAGGATCCAGAACGGGCTGCCTGAGAGTGTAGGGGAGGGAGGGTCAATCGAGGGGTTAGGATCTGGAACGCATTGCCTAAGAAAGAGGGGGATCGTGGTTCAATTGAGGCGTTAGGATCTGGAAGGCGGTGACTGAGAGTGTGGGTGAGGGAGGGTCAATCGAGGGGTTAGTATCTGGAGCGGGCTGCCTCAGGGTGTGGAGAGGGAGCGTCAATCAAGGGGTTAGGATCTGGAGCGCGCTGCGTGAGTGTGTGGGGGAGGGAACATAAATGGATCGGTTAGGATCTGGAAGGCGCTGCCTGAGAGTGTGGGGGAGGGAAGCTCAATCGAGTGGTCAGTATCTGGAACGTGCTTCCTGAGAGTGTGAGCGACGGAGCGCTCGAAGGGTTGCGATGGTCAATCGAGGGGTTAGCATCTGGAATGCAATGCCTGAGAGTTACTGAGAGGGAGGGTAATTCGAGGGGTTAGGATATTGAATGCAGGGCTTGAGAGGGTTGGTGAGGTAAGGTCAATCGAGGGGTTAGGACCTGGAATGCGCTGCCCGAGAGTGAGGGAGAGTGAGTGGTTCCAGAGGAAATCGGTTTGTTATCCGGGAAGGAGGAATGTGCTGGGTTGACGGGAGCTTGGGGAACTTGATTATTTCCTCACTCGCAAAGCCAGCACAGATACGACGGGCCGAGTGGCCCCCTTCGGCGCTGCAACAGCGGCAACAGAGGCTGCGTTGGAATCTGGGCTTTCAGAGGTTGTATTTTTAGAAACAGGCTCACACTGAAAACGGAAAGTGAGTACGGAAACTGGAAATGGAAACCAAAAATTAAAATAATGAAAGGAACCTTTCCCTGCCGGCTTCCTAGAAAATGAAAACTACAAATGAAACTTGTAGGGAAACGGAATCCGGTTGAGTCCATATCCAAAGTCAAAGAGCCATCCAATACCAGTAGGGGCTGGTCATGAGTGACAAGAAGCATTAATGTATGTAATATTATTGGAAGTATTTTTCATTTAAAATGGAGGTTTACTCTGTCGGTGTGTCTTATCTGGATTAAAGCCAGCTGGTGATGTGCACTAGTTTTGATCCGGAAGAGAGATAGAGTAAACTTGCATTTTTCTGAATGAAGCATTCAAGAAGGGGAGTGGAAGCTGACAGCAGTCTAGCAGCTACAAAGCAATATTTTTATATTACTAATCAAATCGGCACTATGAAAGGAGTTTTATTTGTTAAAGGGGATTAGTTCAGAGGTTTTTGATGAACTGAGAATTAACATTCAATGGGCCTGGTGGATGTAACTACAGCAATTTTCGGGTGTGCAGGGCAGAGGCTATTTGAGATCAAAAGGCAGCTGTAAGCCTCCAACTGGCTCCACAGGAACCAAAGTGAATAGAACCTCATTTTGAATTCGCAAGGCGCAAATGTTTTGCCTGTGTCTCATTAATTCCACGGGTTGCTGTTGCCTTAATAGAGATTGGTTTGGGAATTTGCTATAAGTTATGATAGTAGTAATTTTTACTCATGTTTTTTAATCTGTGTAAATTAATAAAACGTTTCATTTAGTTCAATGTGAAACTTCGAGAACTGGTGGTCTAATTCCAGAATTGAGAGTCGTATCTCGAACACAACACTTAAAATTATAGGTTATGACAGTTGTTTAAAGTTTGCCTCTGGGATTTTTAAATAAATCCGTTTTAACAACTGCATCGGTCATAATGTGAGTCCAGCGGTGCAGGACAGGCAGGCTGAAGAAAAGTCGAGGCTGAGAATGAGCAAGCACAGAATGTTTCCAGGGATGAGGAAATTCATTTCCGTGGATCGATTGAATATGTTCGGACTCTTCTCCTCAGAGAAGAGATGGTCAAGAGTAGAGCTGGTCAAAATCTTGAGGGGTCTGGGACAGAGTGGATCAGGAGAAGCTGTTCACATTGGGGGAAGGATCAAGAATCAGAGGGACTCAGGTTGAAGAGTACAGACTCACCCCAATTTATTCACATCCCCCCAAACCAAACATGGCAATTATTGACTTGGCCCTTATTTAATGTGTAATGCAGAGTTTACAATGAACCATAATTCATTTGTGAATTAAAGTTATATTACAATCATTTTGCGTTGCAGGCTAACAATGGTTAGCTAAGTCAGTTTTTAGTGTTTCCTTATCTTGGTTCTTTTTTGCTACCACACGTCATTGGATGAAAAATATTTCTGGTACTCCTGAGCCCATTAAGGACTCTTCAAATATGCAGAGCTTGCATTCATTATCTCTGCCTCGCTGTCAGCCTATGTCTCGATACTTGCCGTTGGAGCGTGCACTCAGTGCAAAGAGTGGACTTTGTCTGCACTGATAACGAGAGCTGGTCACTCCTACCAATACTGTTGTCATGGTCATATGAACCTGCAGCAAGTGGGTTGGTGAGGATGATGCTAAGTAGGGTTTTTTGCCCCTGTCAACAGGAGAAACAGGGCAGAATTTTCAGGACTATCCTATAAGGACATGCAGCGTAGGAGTGGAAGCAGGCCATTCGTCCCACCGAGTCTGCTCCGCCATTCAATGAGATCATGGGTGATCTGATAAGCCTAAAGACGATTTTCATGGCTTATCCCCCATGACCCTAGAATCCCTTAGTGATTAAAAATGTATCTGTCTCAGACTTGAGTACACCTGTGCTTCCAGCCTCTACATGCCTCTGCGGTATAGAGTTCCACAGATTGATTACCTTCCTCCGCATTTCTGTTTTAATCGGGCGGCCCACTACTCTGAGGTTATGCCCTCTGACCATAAACTCTCCCACAAGGGGATACAACCATCCTGGGCAAAGCAGCCCACTTTATTGGCACCACATCTACAAACTTACTCTCCCTCCACCACCGACGCACAGTAGCAGCAGTGTGTACCATCCGCAAGATGCAGTGCAGCAACTGACAAAAGCTCCTTCGAGAGCGCCGCCCACACCCACGCCCACTACCATCTAGAAGGACAAGGGCAGCAGCCACATGGGAACTCCACCAGCTGGAAGATCCCTTCCGAGCAACTCACCATTCCAGCTTGGAATTATACCGGCCATTCCTTCACTGTCCCTGAGTCAAAATCCTGGAGCTCCCTCCCTAACAGCACTTTTGGTGCACCTAAAGCACAGGTACGGCAGCGGTTCAAGAAGGTGGCTCACCACCATCTTCTAAAGGGGCAATTAGGGATGGACAATAAATGTTGGCAAAGCCAGTGAAGCACGCATCCTGTAAATGCATTAAAAAATGACATCTACATTTTCAAGCCCCCTAAGGGTGGAATATATTTCAATAAGGCCGCCTTTAATTCTTCTCAACGCCAATCAGTACAGGCTCAACCTACTCAACCACTCCTCACAAGAAAATCCCTCCATCCCCAGGATCAACCTAGCGAACATTCCCTGGCAACCTCCAATGCCAGTATATCTTTCCTTAGATAAGGGGGCCAAAAATGTTCACAGTATTCCACGACTCAGGCAGCTTATTCAACGGTGGAGCTACTAAGCCTGTTTTCATGCTGGGCATTGATAGCATTGACCCAGATTGCACTCCGTACTCCGGCTCCCCCTAGTGCTTCTTCCAGATGTGAATCAGTTTGGTATATTCAGTCATCAGCTGAGGTGGGACCTGGAGGCGTTAGCACGCTGGCGCCACCAATGGCCATATTCGCCCTGTTGCCATGAGGTATCATGGGGGCCAAGAAGGTTTGTTGAGGGTTCCCAGGACCACATACCTGCTGGATGTGGTGGATCTGCAGGTGGGGGCAAAAAGGCGGTGATGAATGAACCTGGGACGTAGGGCGGACTCAGAGCACAGCACTTTTGTACCCACCAGGTGGAAATGTGGTCCTGCTGCTCCCTGTACCCCCACTCTCCCCACCGCCCGCCCCACCCTTGCCTATATGGCAACACATGCCAGTTCACGCGAGAAATGAGACATGGGCAAGAGACGGTGAGCAATGCAGTCAGCCTTTATTCACATGGTTCAGGAAAGCTGTGGGATCGTGTTGAAGGGGGTCTCCGCGTCCGAACTAAACGCCAATTAATGTTAGCTTCTGTCGGAGCCTCGGGCATTGGCGCATCCTCCCTGGCCTCGGGCCTTATTGAGACTCGCAGCAGTGAAAGCCTCTGGCGCACATGTTGGGTAACTCGTCTGACTTCCGCTTGCAGGGGCTCATTTGGCAATACCCAACATGGATGCATCCGAACGCGATGGCTGGAAAAAAGCAGGAAGATATGTCTTTAACAAATCTCATTAGTCACTGTTTCTGGGTCAGGGGTGATGGTGGTGGTGGGGGGGTTGCTGGGGTTGGTATAGAGGGTGAAAATCGGATCACCGCCATTAAAAAGTTCCTAGATGAGGACTTGGCACGGCATAACATTCTAGGCTATGGGTCAAGTGCTAGTAAATGGGATTAGGCAGGTAGGTCAATTGGTTCTCACGTGTTGCTGCAGACTCGATGGGCTAAAGGGCCTCTTCCGCACTGTATGATCATGTGATTAACAAGCTAGGTCTGTCTGTGATCCACTCACGGGAGGGTGATGGACATCATGGTCTTACACTGAATCCCATGTCTCCCTTTATAGTTTACTCTATCGTTCCTTTCAATGTGTCGAAAATATTCACCTCAACCCTTCCCCTGTTATTGCGATTCCCACATCCTCACCCATCTTGGGTACAGATGTTTATCCTGATTATCTTATTCGATCCCTCATTGAATCTGTTATCCTGTTGGACACCTAGATGAGGGTCACGGGCAACAGTTGGGAACCTCTTCATTACATCTACCCTATCAGAGACTTCCATATCTCACACAACAAAAACACGAAGTTGTTTATATCCCTGTGACCTAGCCTAGCGCCCCAGCGAGCTTCACAGGAGAGTTTTCAAACTGAATCAGTCACCGACTCACATAGGGAGACACTGGGGCAGGTGACCAAAAGCTTGATCCAAGTAGGATTTTACTGAGCGTCTGAAAGGTGGAGAGGGGGGCGGGCAGTTGTGGAGAGGTTTAGTGAATGAATTCTGGGGTTTCATTTCCAGGCGGCTGGAGAAAGGGCCGCCAATGTAGGAGGGAGAGAAATGGTTGAAGGCCCATGGGCCGGAATTGGGGTAATGGAGAGACCTTGGAGGGTGGATGATTGGAGGGGGTTACAGGGATAGGGAAGGGGCAAGTTACGGGAGGGATTTGAAAACCAGTATCTGACGTCTGAAATAGAGATACTGGTTGGCGAAAGGTGATCAAAAGTAAACCTACAGCCACAGGGTGATCAGTGAGTGTTAAGACATAGGCAGCAGAGATTTGTGTGGCTTCACTTTAAGGAAGGTAGAACGTCAGAGACCCAGCCAGAGTAATATTGGCATAGGCAGCTCCAGATGTAGCCAATGTCTGGATGAAGGTTTCAGTGTCAGGTCCGATGAGACAAGGTCACTGTCGGGTGATGTTTCCATAGTGGATATAGGTAGTCTTTAAGGTGGCACGGGTATATGGCAGGAATCACATTTTGGGATGAAATCCACACAACTCTCAGTCTCGGAGCCTTTCCAGGGAGAGGGATGAAGTAAGAAGAGAGGAAACAGCGGTAGGTCCAGGGCTGAAAACAATGGTGTCAATCACTGGCTTCTGAGAAATAAACTCACCTCCGCTACGATCAGGCAGGGCTCTTGGTTGGGCAGCGGTGTTCTGCACCAGTACCGGGACACCAAGAACTAATAGCAGAGCTTTCATCATCATCTGCTGTGCTCCTCCCTGTCACAATGAGATGATCGGAGTCCGGGCGGTATTTATACAAATTAAGAAAGAGTTCTGTAGTTAATAATCACACTCTCCTAGTGGAGATTGGCTCGGACTGGGGCGTATTAAATTAATCATTCAGAAACTGGGGACAACAATGAAGTGAATCAACGATTAAAGCCGTCTCCAAGGCAGGTTTTTCATTAATCAGCAGCAGTAAAACCTCAACAATGATTAAAATGGGGTAGATTTATAGAAACACTGTGCTGTGATTAAATTCAAGCCGCACAGCAGAAGAAGAGGCGATGGTCCAATCGCGGCTGTCCTGCCTCTTTGAATGTACCATCCAATTCTAACCCCTTCCTCTCCGGACATTCCCCAGTTTTGTATCTCCTGACTAAGCTCCCCTTGTGAAAGATACTGTTCAACCTACTTCCACCGTCCATCAGTCAGCGCCGTACAGGGCACAACCACTCGCTGCAGCCAAAGAAATTCTCCCCTTCTACTCACGAGCACTTCGTAAATTCTCTTAAATCTGTTTTCGCTGGATCCCAAAGCTCCAAACTTCTAAAATATCACACCCCCAAATTTGGAAGAAGATTTGAAGCGTTCTCCCCTGGTGCCAATTTTGACACCTCGAGCAACACAGCTAAAGCTGGTCATCAGTCATTCCTGTTTGGTGGATCTTTCCGTGCCCTGCTTGCCAGTGGCAATCCACTACATTATGTTCATAGCTACAACTCAGCAGCATTACACTGGCAGTGGGGAGCGTGTTCAGTTATTATTTAGTGGTGAAGGGTGCTACGGAAATGAAAGTCATCTTCCTTCCCACATTGCATCCACACCTCATGGGATCTCGCAAAACCAGACCCAACAATGCACCGTAAAAAAACTCCCGCAGATTTCCTGCCAGCACCATTCCGGAGCATATGAATCCAAGTTGAGCAACGCTTGGTGGAGGCACTGTGATTCGCAAGGTCTGTTATCTAATTGAGATAGTTTAAGTGAGTTATTTTGGTGTCTGTAGATGTTACGAATGCATGTTGGCTTTAAAGATTAAGTTTGATTTGTATTCCTGCACTTGTGTGTTAAGGAAATGTCAAATTGAATTCTATTTTCCATTTAAACTTGTGCCGGCATTTCTAATGAGGGCTTGTCCGACAATTGCAGCTAAGGTAAGCAAACATGTGTGGAAGATTTGGGCTTCAGTGTCTTAGGAAGGCAGGCCCTCTCACAGGCACACTCAAAAAACCTAGACACAGCGATTTTGATTATGAAGTTGTTGGAGTTTGGACGGTTATGAAGGGAGCTCCCAGGCACGAACAGCTTAGAAGAGGGCGGATAGCCAGGCCCAAGCTGAAGGAACCCTCAAGAATTAAAGGGAGTGGAGCAGGAGAAAGCTCCAAACAGACCTTCGACTTAAAGGGAGGACAGAATCCTGGAAAAGCTCCTGTTCAGTGGAGCTAATAGTGAGGGATCGAGTAAGGCTTCAAGCTTCAAGTTTATAAGTATGAAGACTCAGAATGCAGATATAAGAGACATTGCAAGAACAGCTTGCAACAGGCAAGAATGTCCAAAGAGGCAACTGAGGTTCTGGAACACTTTGCTCTCGGCAATTGAAGCAGTAGTGCTGTTTGCGGCTGAGTCTTTGTGAGAGAATTCATGACAAGGGTTTGGATTCATCTTGGGGCCCAGAGGAGAGGAACATCAGAACTCTGGAGGTGAACTTTTATGGAAGGCTTCTTATTTAGGACAGGATTCCAAGGTGACGAATAAATATAGGAAGCCCTCGGGTGAAAGATGGGGTTCAGTGAGAACAGTTGGCTCACGTTGTGACAAGGGTCTGGGGGGAGCTGATGCAAGATTCATTGCATCTGGTTGAGTGGCACCTGTCACCTTACTTCAGAGTGTTGTGCCTATTGGACTTTATACTTACTGTGAGTATCAGAGTGTAAGATAGTTTTTGTAACTTGTGTTATCCTTGCCATCTTTTATATATCTGTAAAGCTATAGTTGTGGTTGAAGAAATATTGGAATATATTTCAACTTTTCTTCTTTAATAAATGTTTTGTTCTTTTGTTAAAAGTTTCTCAGCTGACTCCAGTGACCCTTCAGTAGCCCCCTCCACGTAACTAAACAAAAAAAATAAATGTTAGGGTCTATAAAATTGGTTTTCAAACTGGCATCACGCTTATACAGGGGAAACCTCAGCTGGAATTGCAAAGATGGCACAGGATGTACTCTGGGTGTAAGAGTTCTTCAATGCCGAGGAGTAACAGTGACTCAGCATCAACATTGATGACTGACTTGGCTGAGTCTTGAAGGATATATCAGAGAGGCTAAAAGCGAAGGAATGTTCCTGTCCTTCCATTAACTTGAAAGCCTGCTTGGGACTTTCTCCTTTTCAACTCCCTTGGATTCTTTTAAGCCTTCCTTAGCTTGGGCCTGGCTATCTGCCCCTTCTAGGCATTTCCTACCTGGTAATTATCTTCTAAACTTGCAGAACTCCAACAGCTTCCAAATCAAACCTGCTGTTTCTAGCCTCCTCCTGTGTTTCTGAGAGAGGACCTGCCTTTCTAACCCCCCGTGACCAGGCAACAGCCATAACCTTGCATTTTGTTCCACTTCCATCTCCCAGTTGCAGGCAGTGAGAGAAGAAACAAGAGGTGGGAAACATCCTTGGCCTTGTCCTCACTAATCAACCCTTGAGCAGATGAATTTGACCATGGCGGGTATCGGCAGGAGTGACCGGTCCAAAGATTTTTTAGGGTCAAAGTCCAGTCTTCACTATGACGGCACCTTCCATCGTGATGTGTGTCACTCCCAATTGAGTCTGGTAGCGCAAATGCGGGCAGCCGTGAGGCACTGTGGGCCATCTGCCGCAGAGGTAGGATTGAGCGCAAAGGCAATCTGTAACCTTATCTCCCAGCGCAAACCTTACTCCCCGACTGCACTGTGCATGTCCAGGCAACACATGGGCTGTAGCGGTGCAGGGAAACAGGCCGCCAGCAATTTCTCATGGGCAGTTCGTGGTAGTTAAAAATTTTTGGCCTGGCAAGTGGGGCACGGTTTCCAAGAATGTATAAGCAAAGGACATGGAAGAGGGCTGAATGCTTGGTGGGTTTCACCCTGCACCAATTTCGGACACTATTCTTGCCATCCGTGCAACACGGAGTGCTGGTCTCGGGCAGCTTATAAGCTGGTTAAACATTTGCCTCGATCACGGAACTGATCGGCCAACAGAATCCTTGAACATGGGCACCAGGATCTGGCAGGAACGAATCGAGCCAGCACAGGGCCCCAGCTTCTTCCCGGCCGCCTGTGTGCAAAATGCATAGGCTGGCATTCCACAAGGTTGTGAAAAATGTGTTATCTCAAACCATGAGGACATAATTTCCCGTGTACCTTAATTCCCTTGGGCCACAGAAACCTATCAATTGTACAGTTAAATATTGACAAGTGATCTCGCACCTGTTGCTAATTAATGAATGGAGTCACCGATGTGTATCACCCTTTGTGTATCGCAGTGTTACCGAAATATTGTACCGAGCCGTCTGATTATGCCTTTTAGACTCTGTCCCATAGCCTGATTCTCCTCCCCAGTGAATATAGTTTCTCTGTATCAAACTTATCTGTTCCCCTTAACACCTTGAATACTTCAACCCAACCACTCTGGAATGTTCCAAACTCCAGGGAGTACATGGATTATTTGCGTAATCTCTCCCAGTATATATTCCCTGGTAGCACAGGTATCATTTATTGTAAACATATCCTGAATTCCCTCCAGGCCTGACAACTCACATGAGGGAAAGGTGTCGGGAAATGCTTTGACTCCTTTTCTCTCTCTCTCTCTCTCTATCTCACCCCATTCTTAAACAACAGAGTGGCTTTTAGAATTATGCAGCCTCAAGGAATAATTCTCAGATGAATGGAACTGCACCGAATTATAGACCGGACATCCACAATTTCTCAGCTGTTTCCTTCAATCGCTGGGATGGAAACGTTCGGAAAATGGGGATCTGTCACCCTAAAGTCCCATTATTTTCTCCACTTCCGTTAGGTTGCTAATTCTAGTTGTTTCATGTGTATTAGTTTTAAAACATTTTCAGGGTATATGTTACCTTTACTGGAAAGGCCAGAAGATGTTGCCTGTCCTTGCAAATCTTTGCGATTCTCAACCAATTGTAAGAGTGCTTCCCTACAAAATACCGATGTTAGCTGGTGCCCTAGGTTTACCAATCTCGACCAATGGGGCGAGAGAGATTGATTTTCCTACAACAACCTAGCCTTAGCTTGTGACAGATCTTTACATTTCTAGCTCACAGTCCACCATTCTAGCCATAACCTTCCAGTTTTGGCTTCTGGTGAATGAGAACGCTGGACTCTCCAGAGCCCAAAGACAAAATGTTTCCCAACTAAAACCTCAGGTCCATTCTGTGCTGCCTTTTCACCTTGAAGTTATGTTACAGAACATTGTCATTATAGAGCTGCCAACTATAGGTCAACTTAAAAACATTCCAAAAGTGGGTAAGAATTACGATCTTACATTTCTCAGCTGATATGAAGCACCATTTGTAACTTAAGCCTGGGCAAATACAGCAATACCTCAATGGGGTGACGGCCCACAGGTTTGGATGCTCAGGTATGCCCGCTGCTGGTCTTTACATCGTCTCCTGCAGTCTGAATCTGAGTTTGTAATTTGGAAACATTTTGCTTTTGGGCTCTTGAGAATCTAGCATTATTTTTCAACAGATGCCTAAACTGAATGCCAATTGGCTAGAAGGGCAGACTTAGGTCTATAATTGTAAGCAATGAGCACAATCTAAGGCTAGATTGTTGTTGAAATAATCAGAAGTTCTCATTCCATTGGCTGATATCCATGTTTCACCGCTAGTTTTAAAGGTCATGGTAGGATGACGAGTAGGCCTGGCCATGGTCTTGCAGATTGTGTCTGAATTTAATTCTGCTGCTGCTGATGGCCCACAGCGCCTCATGGATGTTGAGATTTGAGCTGCGTGATCTGTTCTGAATCTATCCCATTGACAGCACAGCGTGTCACACAACAAAATGAAGTGTGTCCCCAGTTTGAAGACAGGTCTGTTGTCACAAGGACTGTGCGGTGGTCATTCCTACCAACACCGTCAGGAACGGATGCATGTGCAGCAGGTAGATTGGTGATGATGAGGCCAAGTAGAATATTCCCTCCTGTTCGTTCACCTGCCTCAGGCCTATTCTGCCTTTCGGGGCTCGGCCACCTGGGTCTGTAACGATGACCCAGAGCTACTCTTGGTGATGGACATGCAGGTTCCACAGCAGAGAACAATCTGTGACCTTGATACACTCAGTGCTTCTTCCATGTGGTGTTTAGAATTGATCAGATTCTGGAGAGCGGTAGGTTGGAATCAGCAGGAGCTTCTCATTCCCCCTGTTTGCCATCATGACTTGTGGAATCACTGTGCCTGGCTTTAATGCTGAGCACTCCCAATGAGAACCCATGCCTATTGTATTCCCCTGTGCCGTCAAGCCTGGTAACTCCCTCCTGTC
This sequence comes from Cetorhinus maximus, assembly GCF_964194155.1. Classification (NCBI taxonomy): domain Eukaryota; kingdom Metazoa; phylum Chordata; class Chondrichthyes; order Lamniformes; family Cetorhinidae; genus Cetorhinus; species Cetorhinus maximus. The sequence continues at coordinate 346,383 of NW_027596304.1, read as the reverse complement.
AGTGGGGCATGACAAACCCAGGAATATGGGTGGCGAATCTTTGGCATTGGCTATGAAGCTCTGATTCTGATAGCATGACAGTTCAGGAGATACAAGATGCCAACGAGACTCTGCCATGTTCTACACGTATTGCTACATTGCAGTTGTAAGATGTCAATGTGAACCTGCCATTTTCTGACCTCGCCTCCCTGACTGTCGATATGTTAACACAGCGATCCGAGTGAGAAATGAGGCACAGACAAGAGGCGTTGATCGACGTAGCTAGTTTTATTCACATGATTCAGAAGGCAGTGGGCCAGGGGTCATCGGATCCACACAATGCATCAGAGCTGGAATTACAGAAATTAAAGTCAGCCTCAGCCATATCCTCAGGTTCACCTGGCCGTGTGATATATTCACCTTTCTGTACCTCATGCAGCCTCACAGCACTTAAAATGATTCAGCATCTACAGGGAATTAAAGACTCCTCTTCATTGCATCTTCCCATACAACAGACCCCTCCAGTATCCCCAAATACCAAGGTCATAACTGCTAAGGAATTTATTGAACAACGGAGTTGAGTCTGAGTCTTTTGATTCCTGATGCATACTGAGAGCTCAAATATGGATGGCGATGATAGCATGACGGAACATGGAGCCCATAGCTGTGCACAGTGCACCTAGTGTGGTCTAACTCATCGATAGGAAGGCCAGAGCTTTGCACAGTGCTCCAAGTGTGGTCTAAACAAGGGGTATGGAGGCCGGAGCTGTGCACAGTGCTCCAAGTGTGGTTTAACCGAGGGATACAGTCACCAGAACTGTGCATAGTGCTCTAAGTGTGGTCTAACCGAGGAATACAGACACCAGCACTGCGCACAGTACTCTGACCGTAGTCGTAGTGAAGGATATGGCTCCATCCATATTCAGAGTGCTGTAATTGTGTCAAACCGAGATGAACAGAGGCGGCTTCTCTGCACAACTAGCAGGGAACATCCTTTGGCGCACCTGGAGAGTGAAGAAATGTCCCAAGACACGACACAGGAACCAGAGAGAGGGAAAAATGACAGAAAGCCACAGCAAAACATCTTAAGGACAGACGACAAAAAGTTCACTCAAGAAAAGTTTTTATTATGGATTATCTAAAACGTGGGGAGAGAGGTGGAAAGGATTATGGTGGGATTACCAGAGCTCGAGGTTCCAGCAACCGAATGCAGTGCCTCCAATGGCTGATCCTCCAGTCAAAGTCTGGAAACCCAAAGGAGGCCTGCATTCTAGAGTCAACAATACCTGGACTAATGATTGGGCAGGAGGTGAATACAGAGGTACGGAGGGGGTGAGCTGCTCGAGGAATTTAGAAACATGGTATATGAATGAATCAAGATATCACCGAGTGACCACAGACTGATGGGCAGTACGAGGGGACTGGGAATAACTACATGATGGATTGAGGTTAATGTAGACAACAAATGAAACATTTTAAAAACTGAGTTTGATTTCTTTCCCTTTGGGAAGTTTTCAAGTGTCACAGAACCAATATGCATTGATGGAGTTCAGACACATATCAGCTACAATCCAATTGAAACGCAACGCAGCTTCAATGGTTTGAATGGCCTCCTCCTGTTTCTCTTAATGTTTCTTTAGGTTTTGTACTGAGAGATGTACTAACCCCTAATATACTCCTTGCAGTCTCTCCTCCTTCAGCAGTGATTGGGCGGCATCAGCACCAGGAAACAAGCAGCAAAAGCAGTGTTTTCCTCATTCTCCGCTGGTCTCCTCCCAGGTCACAATGAGATAGCTGGAGCACAGGCGCTGTTTATATGAATACAGTGCATACTGTAGTTAATAGTGTCACACGCGCTCCGCGGCTAGATTCCATTTTGGAAAAGTTTAAGGGGAAGTTTACCATGTCCAAATTTAACTGGAAGCAAGTTGGTTTTCATTCATCTGCGATGGCACAGATCGGAATAATGATTAAGCTCACAAAGTTTTATAGGTATACAAAAATCACCATCGGGCGCTTGGAGAAGGTTTGGGCGATCTCTCCCTGGTTTCTTGGGACGAGTGCTCATCCATCCACCAACACAACGAACGCAGGTTATTTGGTCAGTATCGCCCTGCTGGTGGGAGCTTGCTGTGCACCAATTGGCAGCGACAATTTGAAGATTCTAGCACTGACCACCCTACAACAATATCCTGGTGAAAGGTGTCACAAAAGCTTAATCTTCCCTTTATTAACATTTTTTTTTCTCTCTCCCTTTCCTTACTTTGAACTCCTGTCTGACTGTTCCTCCCTCTCTATTTCTCACCCTCCAGTTCCAATAGTGTGCTTTACTTTACCATTAAGTTTTGCAACTATGTGTGTTGTTTTATGAGACTGTTAGTGTTTGGGTCAGACTCTCTGATTTAAGTAAATGAAGGGAGGTCATGTAATTCATGCTGCCTGGCAGTAAATGTGGTTGTGATAATTCTAAAAGAAAAAGGAACATCTCCAGTTGTTAAGTGGGAAGGAGGTGTCAGATATTTACAATTGGAGACAACGACATCTATTTCTAATTCTCAGGTGAAGAAACACTCAGTCTGCTAAGGCCTCGAAACACTTTTATCAATACAATTTACAAACATTTGTCGGAACTTAGGAACAAAGGACTTTGTAGCAGTAGACGTCCATTCAGCCCCTTGAGACTGCTCCACCGATCAGTTAGATCATGGCTCATCTGGTTGTGTCTCAACGACACTGTATCGCAGGTCCCACCATCACCCTTGAGTCACTTGCCTTTAAAAATCCAATCAAATTCTGCCTCGAATAAATGCAATCAGCCAGCCTACACTTATGTTTGGACGAGAGAATTCAACAGACTAATGAGCCTTAGACAAATATGGACAATCTCCTCATCTCTGTCATAAACAAGCACCTCTTATTCTTAATCTTTCCATATTGTTTCTAATCTCCCTCAAAAGTGGTGAAACCCTCCCGGTATCTCCCTTATCAAATACACTCGGGATGCGAAACGCTTTTTATCACGTTGTGTTCTTCTAAACTCCGATGGGTATGGGCACACACTGACCAGCCTTACCTCATTAGACAACTCCCTCATCATTGTGCTGTAACTTGTCTCTTCGTTACGAAGATGAATGGTCATTGTGATCATGGATCGTTGTTCTACATTTCTACTTAGACACGTAACTAATGTGCCTTCGGGAAGGGGTTTAGAGGAGGCCATTTTACGATCAGTTTACATGTTTCCCTATGAAGCAAGGAAAATCAGAGGCAGGCTGCGATTTTCCTTTTTTTTTGCAAGGTTTACAGTTTTGGTCCTCTGTGGTCAGCAGACATCTGTAAGATAGACTGGCAGGAAAATAGAGTGATCTACTCTCTGCCTGGCGTGGTCCTTGTACATCCACAGTATGGTTGTAAGCTGTGTTTGCCTGATGTCATTAGGAATCAAGGATTTTGGAGTCATTACAGAACCTTCCCCTCCTGGCTGTATGCCACTGTGCCAACACCTTTGCTGGTTCTGCCCATCCAGCAGTTCCAGCTATTCTAAGGGATGGTCATTGGTGAGCGGGGGCATTGGCTCTAAGGTACGCTTTTGTGAACCTGACTACATTGGAGTTACAATTGGTCAATATGGTCCTGCCATTTCCTGACCTCCCCTCCCTCCCTGTCAATGTGGAGATATCCGATACGAGTGAGCAATGAGACACGGACAAGAGGCGGTGATAAATGCAGCCAGTTTTATTCACATGATTCAGAGAGCAGAACGTCAGGGCTCATTGGATCCACACATTATATAAGAGCCTTAATGACAGACATTACAGTAAGAGTCAGGCCGAGACTTAGACAGGCGTCACATCGGGAGAGTTTCCCTTATTCTAGCTCAGGAAGCCTGCAGCACGTGTAAGGCCAGAGGCACTGCCATGAGTCCAGAGTTTCAAGTTTGTGACGCTGGTCTTTTCTACAGTTTCCTCCTTTTCTGACACATTCGAGGATCCAATCTGGAAATCAGAAAGGAAGAGGCAACAGTCAGGGTTTTTGAGTGTTCAGCTCTTCTTGAACCCATATATAATTATACATGTAATGCACACAGCTCTGCAAGTCGGACTGACCAGGGAATATGAGGGCAAGGACAGCACACAGTATACCAAGCATGATCTAAATGTGGGATATTGAGACCAGAACTTTGCACATTGCTCCAGCTGTGGTAAAACCAACGGATATCATGACCAGAACTGTGCAAAGTGCTCCAGCAGTGGTTTAACCAAGGGACATGAAGGCCAGAACACTGCACGGAGCTATAAATCTAACCGAGGTATATGGAGACCTGAACTGTGCACACGGCTCCAGGACAAGCCAAGGTGTATGGAAACCAGAACAGTGCACGGTGCTCCAGGTCTAGCCGAGGGGTATGGAGACCTGAACTGTGCACAGTGCTCCAGAACAAACCAAGGTGTATGGAAACCAGAACTGCGCACAATGCTCCTGGTGTAACCGAGGGGTATGGAGACCAGAACTGTGCACAGTGTTCCACATATAATCGAGGGGGATGGAGACCAGAACTCTGCTAAGTGCTAAAGATCTAACAGAGCGAGATGGACCCCAGAAATTTGCACAGTGCTCCAGATCTAACCGAGGGATATGGAAACCAGAACTGTGCACAGTGCTCCAGAACTATCCGAGGGATAGGGAGACCAGAACTGAGCAGAGTGCTCCTACAGTGGATAAAGCAAAGGAAAATATGGACCAGAAATTTGAGGATTGAGAATTATGCAATTTATAATGAAACATCATGATAATAAAATGACACAATTGACTCATGGAGCATTTTACAATATCATTTCACACAGAGTCCAAATATAGGTAATTTTTGACAGGTGACCCAACGTACACCCAAAGAGGTTGGATTGAAGGACCATCTCCAGGGACGAGAGACCGTAGTTGATGAGATTACACTGGGGACTCTCGAGCCTCGGCTCCAGGCAACTGACGGCATGGTCGCAAATGGCAGGTAACTTTAAATCTCGGAATGGGTAGGAGGGCAGATTTGGTGGGACGCATATATCTGGAAGGGTTTTTGGGCTTGAGGAGATTACAGAGTAACAGAGCTTCGAGATGATGTAGGGATTTAGAAACATGCTGTACGATTAATACAAAATATCACCGAGGGACAGTATGTGGATGGGAAATTCGAGGAGACTGACGATAGCTCCTCGGTGGATATTAGTTGAGGTTGGATTCCAAAAACAATGTACCCAATTTTTGAAGAAGGCTAAATCTCACACTGACAGCTTGCTGTTTGGAAAGGATTATAATGATTATGGAGCCAAAATTATCCAATGGGATTAAGACACATATCATCCATAGGCAAATTGAATAAGAATATTGGCTTGAGGGGTTGAATGACCTCCTCCTGTTGTAATCAATGCTTCTATAGTTTGGCAACTGAGAGATAACATCCTTGGATAACCAACCGATAAGCTTTAACTCCATCACCACCAGCTCTTAATGTACCAAGAACAGTGCTTTCCACATCTTCCCCTGAGCTCCCCGTTGTCACAGGGAGATGACTGGTGCACGCATACTTTTTATATGAACTGAGAGAGAATTATGTCGTTAATAATCGCAGACACACCGTGAGGGTTGGATGTACCTTGGGCAGGTTAAAGGAACACTTCACTAACTGAGGCTGGCATTAACTGCAATCCACGGCTAAAAATCTGTCCCAGGCCGGATTTAATTAATCAACAGAGAGATGGATCTGTGTAAAGATTGAACAGGTGAAGGGTTAAAGGAATTGTTCTTAGTGTTTAAAGTAAGAAACATTCTTCAGATTAAGGGAGCCATTTGGCCCATGGTGTCTGCTGGTTCTGTGAGAGAGATGCTGAATTAAGCTCCCTCAATCTCTTCTCTTTCCCCATTGCCCCGCTATTATTTTCCATGTCAGTTATTGTTACAATGCCCTGTTTGAAAGTTGCTATTGAATCTGCTCCAATATCTTTTCGGGCGGCGCATTCCAGAACACAACAGCTTTGTGTCAACAAGACATTCTCTTCAATTCCCTCCACTTCCTTTGTGAATTATTTTCAAAGTATTTCTACTGATTTCCCAATCTTTACGCACTCTAAAATATCCCACCACCACTGTTGGAATTAGAATTGTGGAGTTCACACTAGATGCCATTGTCCCAATATTCATCCATCGACCACTATCAACAAAGCAGGTTATTCAGCCATTATTCCACTGCTGCTTGTGGAATCTTGCTGTGCAAAAATTTACGTTCATGTTCCCCACTTCACAACAGTGGGGAAATGTCAACATTATTTCACTTTCTGTGGAAACTCTGGGATATCCCGGTGCTCTGAAAGTTGTGATGGAAAAGTCTCCCTTTTATTTTCTTTGCATTTCCTGTCATTTCCCTCTGCTCTCTCTCTCTTTCTCTCTTTCTCTCCATCTCACTACCTCTCACCCCCGCTTTCATCCTCTATTGCTTCCTCCCTCCTTATTATTCCCTCTCTCTCCTCCCCTCTATCTTTCTTTCCCTATCTCTGTCTCTCCCTCTGCCTTCCTCCAACGTTCAGTTCTCCCTCTTTCCCTATCTGCTTCTCCATTAATGTTTCTTGTTCGGTCAGCCTCTCTTACTTTGTTTCATTATGTGAATCTCCTATTTATTCGCCCTCCTTCTACATCTTCTACCCATGCTATCTTTCTGACTCCATTCCACCCTGGCTTATCGGTTTCTTTGTTGAATTGTGTGCGATGGGGCCACTGGCTAGGACAGTGTAAATTGTCCATCGCTGGGTGCCCTTGAGAAGGTGGTTGGTGAGCTGTCCATCTGTTGCAGGTACACCCAGAGTATTCGTACTGATGGAGTTCCAGGATTTTGTTGCAGCGACAGTGAAGGAACGGACGACACATTTCCAAATCAGGATTGTGAGTGGCTCGAAGGGGAACCTAAAAATTCCCATTTGCGTGCTGCCCTTCCCCTTCTAGAGAGGTCATGGGTCTGGGGTGCGCCGTCAAAGGAGCTTTGGTGCATCTTGTAGATGGTACAGACTTATGATATTGTGCGTCTGTGCTGGAGGGAGTGAAGGTTTGTGGATCTGGTGCCGTTCAAGTGGGGCGGCTTTTACTGGGATGGTATCGAGCATCAGGGGACGTTTCTCTGAACAATTATTAATCGCTGCTTAGGCCGCAGCTAGCTTAATACATCCAGCGCTGATCACCAGGTGATTGCCTGTCATTTGTTTGGGGCGAATATCTTTGCTTTGCTGAGTCAGGAGATGAGTCACACACGTGGTTAAATATTTATTATTTTAGGCATCTGTCGGTTTGTTAAATATTTGCCACTGAAGCGGAACTGCCCGTTCCCCAGTCGCCATCCTGTCTGACTCCGGGTAGGAATGAGCTGTCCCTGGATATGATCCAGCAGATCACTGCCTAGCTGTGGAGACAATACACAAACACTCAACTATTGAGTGTACACATATCATCAGATTAAATTACATCATACTGTGATATACTGTGAGCAGATGCTCCATGAGCAGTTTATGTGTACACAGACAAATATACACGTACAAAAACTGTGATCATCTTAAGGAATTTGAAGACGATGTGAGAATATTTTGGGAAAAGGCAAGTTTCATTGCCCATCCCTAATTGCCCCATGGGAAGGTGGTGGGTGAGCCGGCTCCTTGAGACGCTACAGTCCCCTGTGGTGTAGATACATCCACAGCGCAGTTAGGGAGGATTGGAGCCAGCGACAGTGTAGTAACAGTGATATAGTTCCAGGCAGGATGGTGTGTGGCTTGGAGAGGTACCTTCATTAAATGTCCTCCAATGTGCACGCACCCCTTGTCCTTCGAGGTGGTGAGGATTATGGGTTTGGAAAGCTCTGTTGAAGGAGGCTCGGTTTGTAGGTGCAGCGCATCTTGGAGACGATACACACTGAACCCATTGTGTGCCAAGTGGAGACATCCTCCCCATTCTTTGACCCGATGTCATGAGGCTTCACGGGATGTGGATTGAACGTCGCGTGTTCCCTGGGCCACTCCCTCCTCACCCTGGCGAGCCTGCCCTGCCGCTGGGAATGATTATTCCCAGGGAAGGTGTAGGGGAAGTCTGGGCCATTGTCTTCAGTGTATGATTGCGTCTGGGTTGCTATGTCGGGCAGTTGATCGACTAGTCTTTGGGACAGCTCTCTAAATTCAGTGTGGGCTATGTGTTCAGCATGGCCTCCGTGTTCAGCGTGGGCTTTGTGTTCAGTGTCGGCCCTGTGTTCAGTTTGGGCTCTGTTTTCGGCGTGAGCTCTAGGTTCAGAGCGGGCTCTGTGTTCAGTGTGGATGCTTTGTTCAGTGTGGGCCCATTGTTCAGTGGGGACTCTGAGTACAGTGCGGACTCTGTGTTCAATGTGGGCTGCGTGTTCAGTGTGGTCTCATTGTTCAGTATGGGCCCTCTGTTCAGTGTAAGCTCTGTGCTGATTGTGGGCACTATGTTCAGTGTGGACTCTGTGCCCAGTGTGGACTCTGTGTTCAGTGTGGGTCCTGTGTTCAGAGCATGCCCTGTGTTCAGTGTGGGCTCTGTGGTCAGTGTGGGCCATGTGTTCTGTGTGAGGTTTGTGTTCATCTTTGGGCTCTTTGTTCACTGTGGGCTGTGCACTCAGTGTTGGCTGCGTGTTCAGTGTGGGCTCCGTGTTCATTGTGGGCTCTCTGTTCTGTGTGGGTTGTGTGCTCAGTGTGGATTCTATGTTCAGTGTGTGCCCTGTGTTCAGACCGGTACCTGCGTTCAGAGTGGGCTCTGCGTTTAGCGTTTTCTCCGTTTCAGTGTGGTCTCCGTGTTCAGTGTGGGCTCTATATTCATAGTGATCTCTGTGTTCAGTGTGCGGTCAGCTTTCAATGTTGGCCCTGTGATCATAGCGGCCTCTGTGTTCAGATTTGGCCCTGTGATCAGAGAAGTCCTTGTCTTCAGAGTGGGCCCGGTATTCAGGGTGGCCTCTGTTCAGAGGGCGCCCCGTTATCAGTGTTGCTCTGTGTTCAGAGTGGGCCCGGTGTTCAGTGTGGGCTCTTTGTTCAGAGTGGTCCCTGTGTTCAGAGTGGACCCTGTGTTTAGTGGGGGCCCTGAGTTCGGTGTAAGCTCTATGTTTAGTTTGGGCCCTGTGTTTTGCGTTGTCTCCATGTTCAGTGTGGTCTCTGTGTTCAGTGTGGGCCCTGTGTTCAGTGTGGGATCTGTGTTCATTGTGGACCCTGTTTTCAGTGTGGGCTCTGTGTTCAGAGCTGGCCCTGTGTTCATTGTGGCCTCTGTTTTCATAGTGCGCTCTGTGTTCAGTGTGTTGTCAGTGTTCAGTGTGGGCCCTGGAGTCAGTTTTGGCCCTGTGTTCAGAGTGGGCTCTGTGTTCAGTTTGGTGCCTGTGCTCTGTGTGGGCTCTGTGTTCAGAGTGAACCCTATGTTCAGAATGGTCACTGTTTTCAGTGCGGGCAGTGTGTTCAGAATGGGCTTTGTGATCATTGTGACCTCTGTGTGCAGTTTGATCTCTGGGTTCAGTGTTGGCTCTGTGTTTGGTGTGGGCTCTATATTCATAGTGATCTCTGTGTTAAGTGTGCTGTCAGCTTTCAGTGTGGGCCCTGTAATCATAGTGGGCTCTATGTTCAGATTGGGCCCTGTGATCATAGAAGTCCTTGTCTTCAGAGAGGGCCCAGCATTCAGAGTGTCCTCTGTGTTCAGAGGGCGCCCCTTGTTCAATGTGGTCTCCGTGTTCAGTGTGGGCCCTGTGTTCAGTGTGGGATCTGTGTTAATTGTGGACCCTGTGTTCAGTTTGGGCTCTGTGTTCAGAGCTGGCCCTGTGTTCATTGTGGCTTCTATTTTCATAGTGCGCTCTATGTTCAGTGTGTTGTCAGTGTTCAGTGTGGGCCCTGGAGTCAGTTTTGGCCCTGTGTTTTGAGAGCGGCCTGTGTTCAGATTGTTCCCTGTGTTCAGAGAAGGCCTTGTCTTCAGAGTGGGCCCTGTGTTCGGTGTGGGCCCTGAGTTCGTTGAGAGCTCTCTGTTTAGTTTGGGCCCTGTGCTCATTTTGGGCTCTGTGTTCATTGTGGACTCTGTATTAAGTGTGCGCTCTGTGTTCAGTGTGGGCCTGAGTTCAGTGTGGGTTCTGTGTTCAGTGTGGGCCCTGTGTTCATTGTGGGCTCTGTGTTTAGTGTGGACCCTGTTTTCAGTGTAAGCTCTGTGTTCTGTTTTGAGTTCTGTGTTCACTCTGGGCTTTGTGTTCAGTTTGGTGCCTGTGCTCTCTCTGGGCTCTATGTTCAGTTTGGCGTTCTGTGTTCAGTGCTGGCCCTGTTTTCAGAGATGGCCCTGTGTCCAGAGCAGGCCCTTGGTTCAATGTGGGCACTGTGTCTAGAATGGTCTCTGTATTCATTTTGAGCTCTGTGTCCAGTGAGGGCTCTATGTTCAGTGTTGGCTCTGTGTTCAGTGTGGGCTCTATATTCTTAGTGGGCTTTGTGTTCAGTGTGGGCTCTGTGTTCAGTGTGGGCTTGTGTTCAGTGTGGGCTCGGTGTTCAGTGTGGGCTCTGTGTTCAGTGTGGGCCTGTGTTCAGTGTGGACTCTGTGTTCAGTGTGGGCTCTGTGTTCAGTGTGGGCTCTGTGTTCAGTGTGGGCCGTGTGTTCAGAGCAGGTCCTTTGTTCAGTGCGGGCACTGTTACAGAGTGAGCTCTGCAATCAGCGTGAGCTCCTTGTGTAATTAGGTCTCTGTGTACAGTGTTGGTTCTGTGTTCAGTATGTGCTCTGTATTCATAGTGAGCTCTGTGTTCAGTGTGTGTCAGCGTTCAGTGTGGGCCCTGGAGTCAGTGTTGGCCCTGTGTTCCGAGTGAGCCAGTGTTCTGAGTGGAACCTGTGTTTAGATTGGAACCTGAGTTCAGAGAAGGCCCTGTCTTCACAGTAGGCCCTGTTTTCAGTGTGGGCCCTGTGTTCATAGTGGGCCCGGTGTTCAGTGTGGGCCCTGTGTTCAGAGTGGGCCCGGTGTTCTGTGTGGGCCCTGTGTTTAGAGTGGTCCCTGTGTTCACATTCGGCTTTCTGTTTAGTGTGGGCCCTGAGTTCAGTGTACGCTCTGTGTTCAGTGTACGCTCTGTGTTCGGTTGGACTCTGTGTTCAGTGCGTGCTCTGTGTTCAGTGTGGGCCTCTGTGTTCAGTCTGGTCTCTGTGTTCTGTGTGGGCCCTGTGTTCTGAGTGGGCTCCCGGATCAGTGTGAGCTCCTTGTTAGGTGTGGGCTCCGTGTTAATTGTGGGCTCCGTGTTCAGTGTGACCTCTGTGTTCAGTGTTCAGTGTGGGCCCTTTGTTCAGAGCGGTCCCTGTGCTCAGAGAGCGCCCTGTATTTAGTGTTTTCCATGAGTTCAATGCTAGCTCTGTGTTTAGTTTGGGCCCTTTGTTCAGGGTGGGCTCTGTATTCATTGTGGGCACTGTGTTCAGTGTGGTCTCTGAATTCAGTGTGGACTCTGTCGTCACTTTTGGCTCTGTGTTCTGTGTTCACTGTGGGCTCTGTACTCAGTCTGGGGCCTGTGTTCAGTTTGGGCTCTGTGTTCAAAATTTGTCCTGTGTTCAGTGCATGCCCTGTTTTCAGAGCAGGCCCTGTGTTTAGAGCAGGCTCTGTGTTCAGTGTGGGCACTGAGTTCAGAGTAGTCTCCTTGTTCGGTGTGAGCTCTATGTGCAGTTAGGGCTCTGTGTTCAGTGTTGGCTGTCTGTTCACTGTGGGCTCTGTATTCATAGGGGGCTCTGCATTCAGTGTGGTCTCTGTGCTCATAGTGGGCCCTGTATTCAGTGTGGGCTTCGTGTACAGAGCGGGGCTGTGTTCAGAAAGGGCCCTGTGCTCAGGGAGAGCCCTGGGTTCAGGGTAGGATCTGTCTTCAGTTTGAGCTATGTGTGCAGGTAGGGCTCTGAGTTCAGTGTTGGCTCTCTGTTCAGTGTGGGCTCTGTGTTCATAGTGGGCTCTTTTTTCAGTGTGCAGTCAGTGTTCAGTGTGTTGTCAGTGTTCAGTGTGGGCCCTGGTGTCAGGGTGTACCCTGTGTTCAGATGAGGCCTGCGTTAAGCTTGGGCCATGTGATCAGAGAAGGCCTTGTCTTCAGAGTGGGTCTTTGTTCAATTTGGGCCCTGAGTTCAGAATGGGCCCGGTGCTCAGAGTGGGCCCTGTGTCGAGTGTGGGCCTTGAGTTCATTGTGAACTCTGTGCTAATTTTGGGCCCTATGTTCAGGGTGTGCTCTGTGTTCATTGTGCGCCCTGTGTTCATTTGGACTCTGTGTTCTTTTTGGACTCTGCGTTCAGTGTGGGCCTGCGTTCTGTGTGGACGCTGTGTTCAGTGTGGGCTCTGTGTTCAGTTTGGGCACTGAGTTCAGACTGGGCTCCATGATCAGTGTGAACCCCGTGTTCAGTGTGGGCTCCTTCTTCAGTGTGGACTCCGTGTTCAGTGTGAGCTCCGTGTTCAGTTTGAGCTCAGTGTTTAGAATGGGCCCTGTGTTCAGAGTGGGCCCTGTGCTCAGTGTGTCCCCTATGTTCTGAGTGGTCTCTGTTCAGAGTGGGCCCCGTCTTCATTGTGATCTCTGTGTTCAGAGAGGTCTCCGTGTTCAGAGTGGGATCTGTGCCCAGAGTGGGCTCTGCGTGTAGTGTGGTCTCGTTGTTCTGTGTGGTCCCTGTGTTCAGAGTTTGCTCTGTGTTGAGTGTGGGCCCTGTTTTCACAGTTCTAAGCACTTCTCCACTGCTCTCTCCACATTGTCCAGCAGGTTATTCCATTGAATTATTTATGCACCTCATATTCTGAAACTTCCTATTGAATGTGTTGCCAGGAAGTGCGTTCCAGATCTCAACATCTCACCGTGTAAATTGACATTCCCCTCAGCTTCATATACTTCAATTTGTACATGTCTATAATTATCTTCAATGTTTTTCTGCTGATCACCATATCTCACAGCTTTGAAAATACTCAACAGCAACCATTGGATGAATAAACGCCCTGGGCAAAATGTTTTCCTCGACTATAATGACAAACAGGTTATCCAATTAGTATTCCTGAGGGGTAGTTTGCCAATAGCAAAAGTTCTCACCTAAGATAAATCAGTGATGGCATTTGAATATTGACGGTGAAACTCTTTGGGACATTCTTAAGCTAAAAGGGCACAATAGAAAATCCAATTGTGTTATAATCTATTTCTGCATCCGCCTCTCGCTTCAGCTCCTTCCTTTCCCTCTCAAGCTCTGAATCTATCTTCTCTTTTTCTATGACGCTGCCTTCCCCTTTGTCAATATTTGTGTCTGTCCCTTACTCAGTCTTCTTCTCCAGCTTCCTGGAATTCTTTCTGTCTCACTCTATTTCCCTCACACTCCCATATTCAGCTGCCCAGGTGATTAAATAATTCTAAGTTTTAAGTTTTGTCGGTTTGTGAATAATTTTCCTATTACACGGAGCTGCCCTGTTGCCAGCCGCCAACCTGTCTGACAGCCTTTAGCAAGGTTATAGTGTGACCTGTCCCTGAATATGCGCCAGCAGAACACTGTCTCTCTCTGAGGGCAAAGCACAAACTCTCAAATACTGAATGTTTAATTATCATCAGATAAATTCATTCAATGCAACTGTTTGTTTGAATTAGACTTGGTGAACGTCTTCAGAAACAATTTCAAAATAATTTAAGAGTCCATCGTTCATTATTGTATCCAATGCATTCAGCCATATATTGAATATCCGGTGGAGTGAAGTCAAACGGTTGAGGACCTGCATATGTGTTTCCGTTGGCTTCAAAAGGAGGCGGATGTGTATCATCCAATCAGCACGTCTGCCTGAAGGTGGTTTCAAATGATTTAGCCTTGTCTTTCGAACATTTCCGTTATTAAAATACCCCGAGCCGCAACTCCAACTTCCCAAGGCGCCGTGCGGGAATATGACATGACTCTAGCAGGAGTGACATTAGTGGAAATCGCGACTGACGAGGAGCCAGGGGTAAAACGTAGAATTCGGGTTGACATTTCGCTCCGACACTCCTTTTGACACAGAAAACCTGACTCTCGTTGGGTATGTCCAGTGTCCAAGAGGAGAAACAGGGAAGTTGATGACCCTCATAGTTTTGCACTGACACGCACATACACAGACACACACACGCACAAACACACGCACAGATACACACACGCAGAAATCCTGACACGCTTTCACACCATTACACATAAGCACACGCAGACTTTCTAACAAACAAAGGGACACAACCTGAAACACAGACACATAGACACTTGCAGAGACACTTGCAGAGACAGGCATGCACATGCAAACACACAGAGATACACACACAGATAAGCACATACACGAAAGAACACTGGCACACACTCACTTTGATGCAGATAGACACACGCTCAGTAACACACACGGGCACACAAACTCAAAAACAGACACATAAACGCATGCACACACGCTCACACACACACAAACATTCACAGACACAGACTTGCACACTCACACACAAAGACACTCACAATTACTCGCCCACATACGCAGAGCTAAAAAGCACAGACATATTCACAAAAAAGACACAAGCACAACCATGCCCAACGGCTCTCACCCTTTCACACTCTCACACAAAGAGGGCATGCACAGGAATGTGCACAAAAAAACAGTCACAAACATACTCACACATGCAGACACTAACACATATTATCTCGCTCACACAATCTGTCGCTCTCTCTCTCACACACACAGAGGCACATTCGCACTAACAAAATCATGCGCACACTGAAACACACAAGTGTGCACACAACACACATGCCACTCACATGCTGATTTACATATTTACTCACAAGCTCACACAAACACAGTCACACACATTCTCTCTTTTTGCCCCACTCTCTCCTTCTCTCCCTCATGTACACAGAAACACAAACACACGCCACACAAACAAACACACACACACAGGCCCTCGCAGTATATACAATGCCTCCCCGAACATGTTACTCACAGACTCACACAGTCTGACGGTAGATGTTGCACGACTGGGTCCCAACCTAGGTCTGTGAACAATGTCTATCGTCAAGAAATTTCTCGAGGCTCTAATCTAATAGTTTCATAAATGATCAGAAGCACGGATAAGTTAACGAAACATCATCTTTGATAATTTTTCTGCAGTTATTTACTAAAGAGCCCGCTGTTCAGTGAAGTGAGCTTGATGTCATATATATGAACGAAGTGTGATCGACTTGTCATTTAAAGGATTTGTTATTGAAACTGAGACCAATGGATTAAAGTGACAGTGACAGTGTGGGTATGATGTTAGTGAAGAGAAGAAAATGAGAGAGAAGGTGCGGAGGTTGGTTATTCAGACAGGAGCCTCTACACACTCATGTTCCCTTTTTGCTCAAATCATGACCACTGCACTTTATGATGCACATAAACAACATTCCTCTCTTCACTTCATCGCAGATGAAGATTTTCAGAAGGTTTGTTCTGAACGATTCCAGGCTGGCCGATGTCTAATCAGGCCTGAGCATGATCAACAGATTCTCCCACAACGGGTTCTAGAGAACGTGTATCCGTAACTGGGGGGCAAATTACAATTTCTGTCTCTTCCTCTTCTCTGCTACGCTCTATTTTCGCTGGGTCTCACGTGTGGCCTTCCATATAGACGGCATAAGTTTTACGTTTGTATTTAACTGGAGTTCAGAAATATAAATATTGAGGAGGACAGTAGAAATATTAAGGAGGTTATGCATAGACGGGTGAAAGGGAAATACACGGTGCAGATATAATGTAATTGAGGTTAGTGTGAAGAATACGATTGGGAGAGTCAAAATAACATTAAAAATCCACAACTTTAAATGCGTTGCGGGAACAGAGTGGATACATGTACCCCGATCTTCATCACAAGAAGAACACATCGATAAGGTTGTTAACAACGCATAGAGGGTATTTGACTTTATACACATAGGGGTATAATACAAAAGCAACGAACTTCTGATGAAATTGTATGCATCACCGGTTAGTCCTCAGTTGAAGTAATGCACCTCATTCAGCTCACTGCACATTACAAAGAGTTGGAGAGAGCACAGAGAAGATTTACTTGACTGATGCCAGGGATGGGGAATTTCCGTTTCATTGTGGACACTGGAGAGGTTGGAATTGTTCTCCCTCAATCGGCAGGTAACGCGGTATTTAATAGACGTCTCCAAATTGATGTGGAATTCTGAGAGAGTCAGGAGAAACAGTTTCCACTGGAACAAGGAATAGTGACACTGTTTTCAATAATTTATATTAACCCGAGAGGATAGAAATAGAACATTTTTATAGAGAGTGGTTGTAATGAGGAATGCATAGGTTGAAGACATGCTTGAAGCCGATTCAATTGACAGTTTCAAATGGGAACTGTAGAAATGTGGACGTGGGGGCGGAAGGTTTGGGGTTAATTTCAGAGCACTGGACAAAGAGCAGGCAGGAGGGACATTATGGAATAGTTGCTTTAAACACAGCACAGAGGCGCTGGAACAAATGGGTTCCATGCAGTCTGAATGAACCTCCCAGTCTCTGATTACGGAATACATCGAGCCCCTGTCTCGTGCACATTCCTGACGTTCAGCAGCTCGCCGGAAAAAATGTTGCTCCTCACTTTTTCTCTGAGAAATGCGACAGCAGAACGGACAACAGATGGTGAGGAAAGTATTGTCGGCAATATCTTTAATGGAAAATGATTCTGTCTCTAATCACAGGTCTGGTGTCATTCAGTGAATTAGAAACTCATTGATTTGATTCATGTTTCTGTCTCTTTCTTCTCAGGGTGTGTCTGGCACTGACAAGAATGAATGTTTGGATTGGTGGTAGCCGAGGCTTCAGCTGCCTGTTTTGGCTGATGTAAAAATACCATGACACTACATCGATGATGAGCAAGGGAACTCGCCCTAGTGTCACGGTCAATATTCACCCCGCCACCAGCATCACAATGAAACCCAATATCTGGTCATGAGCACATTGCTGTTTGTGGGAGCTGTTGGGTGCCCCTAAAGTGGCTGCCTCTTCCGCTGCATCGCAGCAGTGGCTACACAGCAAGGGCCACTTTCCTGATAACCCCGGTCTTTGAAAGATTTATCAACGGATTTCATGCCTGATGGAGTCAAATGCCTTTGACTGATGAACAAAAACGCTGCAGGGCAGTTTAATCAGCTCTAGACAGGTCTGATCGGTTTCTCCAGTGACAAAGATCATGTATGTGTTTTTTTTCTGCGTGGCCGGTAAACACATTGGGTTTTCGGAAGGATGTTTTCACTTACGGGAAGGAGTCGTTCCTGGAGGATTCATGTGCAAACCTTCTCCGGAGTGGCCATGAGGGATATGCATCTATAGCAGCAAGAGATTGATTATCATCCTTCTTTAAAAGTGAAATAATGTTGGAATTGCAGATGTAAGGAGGTAAGACCTATTCATCCCAGTTTTTTGTAAAAACAAATCTGAGATTTTGAGCGAGGCCAACCGCGCTGTTGATGCCCCCCCCACCCCCTCGCCCCACTTAGATATATCAATGGCACTGGCAGTATCTCCGCAGGATATTACATTGCAAGTGAACCAAATCCTGTATCCTCCCCGAAATCAGTCCCACAAGAATCTTCACCAGGAGCATGTGAAATGAGCTCCACTTGTCTGGACACTACACGCACATGTCAAATGAAAGGCTCCTGAAGCAGATCCACTTTAAACTACTTGAGCACGACACCCGAACTCAATGAGACAGAGGAAATGTTTCAACGACACACTAACAGCCTCAATAAAACGGGGGTAAAGTGATATCGGCACTTAGGAAGAACTTGCCAATAACTCTGCCATGTGTTGGAGTATCATCCAACAAGCTGCACCCCAGTGACCACGTCAACTCGGCTTTGGAGAAGTGATAAAAACGGAAGGGAAAAAAAAAACCCGAAACTCAGGAAACAACCTTCCTCAGGGAAAATCCTGCCGATTATGCCCAGTGACCTGCGGCTTCTGGATTGGTCTGCTGAGTGATCTGAAAACGCACACAGGCAGACGTCATCCTCGTTTCGAGGGAATGACGATGATGATAATGAGGACAACGATTCATTTTTGATATTTAATTATCTTAATAAATGTAACATTGATGAATGATTGACTCCAATTCATCCTTCACCAACTAGCTGTCGGATGTCGTCACAATGACTTCACATTAAGGATGCCCCTCATCATATAGTGTGGCACAAACATCGTGCCGATTTGTACTGATTTTGAAGATTTCAAGCAACTCAAACTGAGTATCCATGACGCCACAAGGCCCAATGGCAACATCAATATTGCATCAAACACAGTCTTTAAACTCATGGCCTCTCATATGACCCTCCCACCCCTCCACAGTACCGTAAATCCGAGTTCATTGACGAATGCAGGTGGGCATGCCAGGAGCAGCAGCCACCGAACCTAAATATGATGTGCCAGCCTTGTGAAGCTAGAACACACAATGACTTACATGACAAACAGGGAAAGCAGCAAGACCCAGACTGAGCTATGTGACCTCACGATCAATGGATCATATCTACATCAGCCACATCCTGTTGGGAATGGTGATGAGAAATTAAAAACAGCACAATAAAATTGAGAAGGAGGCTCCGCAAATATCCACAGCATCAGTGATGGGGAATCCCACCACATCAGTGCAAAACACAAGGCTGAAGAATTTGCCGAAACCTTCATCCAGAAGTGTCGAGTTAATGATCCATCTCACCCGCCTCCTGAGGCGTTCAGCACCACAGGTGTCACCCTTCATGAAATTCGTTTCACTACACGTGACATCAAGAAACGGCTGAAGGCATTGGATAATCAAAAGCTATGCGCCCTGACAAGAATCTGACAATTGTACTGAAGGCTTGTGCTCGAGAACTCGCTGCACCCTCAGTCAAGCTGTTCCAATGCAACTACAACACTGGCAACTACTTGGCTATTTGGACATTTTCCCAGGTCTCTCTTTTTTTCTCAAATAAGGAAAAAATCCAATTCTACCAATTATAACCCCATCATCAACTCCTGATCATCTGCATGTTGATGGAAGGTGTCATTGATAGGGCTGTTCAGCTGCAATTGTTTAGCACAGTTTGGGATCGCTTGGTCCACCCATCTCCTGGCTTCATAAAAGGTTGTTTCAAAATGTAAAAAATATCTGAAATGCAGAGGTGAGATGGGAGTGACTCTCCTGGACAACAAGGCGGCTTTTGACGGAGTCTATTATCAAAGAGCCCGATCAAAACTAAAGTCAATGTAGTTCCGGTGGTCATCAGAGTTCGTTGCAGTCATACCTAGCTAAAACGAAGATGTCTGTAGATGTTGGAAGTCAATGTTCTCTGTCCCAGGACATCCCTGCAGGAGCTCTCCAGAGTAGTACTCCATGCCAAACATCTTCAGTTGCTTCATCAATTACCTTCCCTCCACCATAAGGTCAGAATTGAGGTTATTGCTGATGATTGCACAATTTCCAGTGCCATGCGGAGCTGCTCAGATAAGGAAGCAATCATTCTCCAAATGCAACAGAACCAGGACAGCATTCAGTCTTGGGCTCATAAGTGGCAAGTGACAAATCAAGGTCAAAATCTGCATGAAATCATATACAAAATTGCCGCAGTAAGGGAGCCAGGACTCAGCAACATGATAGTGATAATCATGTAATGTAATCCGCCGTCATTGCAATGGTCCAGTGATAACGGCCAGGCTGAAAGCAGGAAAAGCTTCCACATATTTATCTCCGTCATGGAGCGACACAAATACTTGCTTTTATGCTGACCATATTTTTTAATTGCACGGCAATGGCTATAGAACTACAAGCAACTGGTTAGATAACACACACAACAAACAAAAAAACAGTGATTATGGTCACATACACAAAGGCAATAAAATAGTGGTTATGCACACAGGTACACACAATAAATAAACAAGAGGTTATGTGCACACGTACATACAGACAATAAACTAGTGGTTACGTAAACAGATACACACAAGTAATAAAAACGTGGTTAGGTACACACATATACATAATAAACTACTGGTTGTATTCGGAAATTCCCACACGTAATAAACAGATTATTGTGTAGACAAATACACACACATAATAATCATTTGGTTATACATAAACGAAAATTAGAAATTCACCAAGACTCCTTAAGCATGGTCTTCCTCACCATCCACCACAGCCATCTAGACGGACAAGGGCACATTGGAACACCACGGTGTGGAAGCTCCTCTCCAAGTCACTCACCATCCTGACTTGGAAATATATCACCGTCTCTTCACTGCCGCTGGGCCAAATTCCAGGATCTCCCTTCCTAACAGCACGGTGGGTGCACCTACACAACATGAACTGCAGTTGTTCAAGGAGGCAGTTCACCACCACTTTCTCAAGAATAGCTAAAGATGGACAATAAATGCTGCCCCAGTCAGTGAAGTCGACACCCCGTGAGTGAATAAAAATAATTAAATGCACACATGCACATAAATAATAAGAACGTGTTTATGCACACAAATTCACACAACCGTAAACTAGAGGTTATGTGCACATACACAAGCTCACAAACTGGTTATGGAGGCACTGTTAGGAACTAAATATAGTTTGAATCAATTTACATTTGTATTTGTTGGTGTTAGGAACAAGATGTAACGTTACGTTTAATTTACATTCTATTTCTTTTGTTTGTTTGTTGGCAATCACGAAGCCTGGACTTATGTGAAATAGAGAACGCAAACATGCTGCTCTCTTTGCATGAACGTATTGTAATTTATTTTACACTCTTGTAGCGAAGAGATTGGTCACCAAAGGGTTTAGTAATTTAGGGAAGTTAAAACATACAAAAGAAAACTTGCTGTTGCCCAGAGGCAGTGAATCAAAGAAAGACCCACATGGAGGTAGGGAGATGCAGTATGAAAAAACAGGGTTTTTTAGGTTTTTATTTGGAAATGAACACATATGCTTAAAGTATTAACTAAGTTAGAGTGAGTTTTCTGGATATCTCAGAGGAGGTAAAACTTGTTGAAGGACCTCTATTGAATGTCCATAAGTTCACCGAAAATGAAAACTCTTTGCAACTGAACCAGCTTTACCCTGGATGTGGAAATAGTGGCAACTCCTCACTGTAGTATTGGGTCAGTACCGGTTGCTGTAATAAATGGGAAAACGTGAGTTTGGGCCAGTTCTTTCTTGGTGTCTGTAATAAATGCTTTCCAAACTTTTTGTAATCCAGTGAAATATAGTCAATGTTTCGTGTTTTTTTTTTAATGCTTTATATTTCCATAAAGAAAATAAACATCAGTCTCCCGTGAATCTGTTTCAGTAAGTTACATCCATTGTTTACTCAAGAATATATTCTATCGAAGCAACTTCCATTCCGTGATCTCTCATGTTCTGTCATAACATTAGCTGGGATCACAACAAATTGTGGGCTCGTCCAGGGATTAAAAACACTTGAATTTAGAGAGAATATTTTAATCCTTAAAGAAGACAGGGAGTGGAATGTCTGTACACAGGAACAGTCTTGCTCTGCTGTTAAATATATGGGATTGAATTTAAAAATTGATTTCACTGTTGCTATGTCTTTTCTATAAGTAGGCGATGTTTCAGTAAATTATTTGAAATCCTTGACTAAGGGTAACCTGAGAGAGTTTTCAGATAAATTGAAAGTAGATATAAATGTGGAGTTCCATTACGATGATATGATTAAAGTATTTACACAGCTTTTGGAACTAAAAAGGAGAACAATCTCAAATTTACATATCATTGCTGGAGTTAGCAAAAATTCAATTCCAAATGAAACAATTTGGAAGAGAAAAATGAAACGAAATGAAACAATTTGCGTTAGAAGGAGATAGAGAAAAACAGATGTTGAACTGGAGGAACAAAGAACCAAAGAGATGGAAATGAGAGAGGCTTGAATTGGAAAAAATGACAATGAAAACGAAAATAAATGAGAGATATAATGAAATGCAAAATGATAAGGTTGGAGCTGGAGCCCAAGGGAGGGAAGTTAGTAAATGCAGATAGTGTTAAGGAAACAGATATAGAATTTCAAAGACACCAATAATGCAGAGGGCCTGACCTGGCTAAATTAAAACTTAGTGTACAGGGAGGACGGAAGGTTAACTGTTCAGAGGACGATCCTGATCCACTGAGGAATTTGATTACAATAAAAAATATACTCGTTTAATGCCTGACTTGACAGAAGATGGAATTCAAAGATGTTTAACCACATTTGAAACGATGGCTACAAAGTGGAAGCGAACAAAATATGCTTGGACTCTCGCGCTACAATGTGTCCTGTCAGGTACAGCTATGACTGTATGCAATGATTTGATTAACTGCAACTGCAGACAATGGAGTATTTAAAGGATAATGGTCAATGGGGTTGACTTGTCCCGAAAGCTGTTCAATCAATCTTCAGCATAATAAGAAATGAACCGAATGAAACATTTGTAGAATTTGAGAGAGAAATCTGGAATCCATCGTTTATGTGATTGAAATTAGAGAAAACATTTTATGGTGATGAAAATTATTAATATAGAAGAATTCCGATATAACATTCAAGTCACCTATAAAACGTACATGAGCGTCAGGCATCACACAGAATTACAGTACCACAGTGCCGAGGAGGCCCTTCGGCCCACCCAATCTGCACAGACACGTGAGAAAGACCTGGCCTACCTACTTAATCCCATTCACCAGCACTTGGCCCTTGGCCTTTAAAGTTGTGACGTACCAAGTACTCATCCAGGTACTTTTTAAAGGATGTGAGGCAACAGGCCTACACCACTCTCCCAGACAGTGCATGCCAGACGGTCACCATCATCTCGGTAAAAAAAGTTTTCCTCACATCCCCCCTAAACCTCCTGCCCCTCACCTTGAACTAATGCTCCCTTGTGCCTGACCTGTCAACTAAGGGGAATGACCATGCCCCTCATAATCTTGTAGGCGATCAGGTCGCTCCTCAGTCTTCTCTGCTCCACCGAAAACAACCCAAATCTATCTAACCTCTCTTCGTAACATAAATATTTCATCTCAGGCAACATCCTGGTGAATCTCCTCTCACCTCTCTACCACCCGCGCCCCCCCCCAACCCCCTCCCACCCAGTGTAATCACACCCGTCGTTTAATGTAGTGACCAGAACTGCACACAATACTACAGCTTTGGCGTCACCAAGGTTCTATACAACTTCAACATGACTTCCCTACTTTCGTAATCTATGCCTCGATTGATAAAGGCAATTGCCCCATATGCCTTTTCCTCCACCCCACTAACATGCCCCTCTGCCTTCAGAGACCTATGGACACACACGCCAAGGTCCCTTTGCTCCATCAAACGTAGGAGAAGCGGCAGTTTTTGCTGATATCTGTGATATCTGACACAGACAGTTATCTGTGGGGAAATGGCCATATGGGACTCAACAAGGTAGCTGGAAGACTTGAAAATTGGCAGATTGAAAAGTTGTCTCTTTTAAAGGACAAGCAGAAGGATGCAAAAATAACGGAGAATCTAAAAGTGATGTAAAAAGTTGTATGGTTCCAGTGTAAAAAACAAAAACTGAGATATAAAAGTAATTGCTGAGAATTAAACGCGAAAAGCGCAGCAGTAGTAGGAATGCATAAGGAATGGTCAGAAAAGGTTGTATCGGGAAGGAAAATGTGTACTCTAATCCTTGCAGTGGTACAGGTGAAACACGTCCTTCAGAAGCTGTTCAGAAGGAGGACATGGCTCATGATGGTGAAGAAAATATTTTGTTAATTACTGCTAAATAAACCCGGCAAATTAAAGGTCCTGTATGTGATTTCAAAGGGGTGGGGGTGTTCCCCTGAAGTTCCAAAAAAGTAACTAAACAAGTTATGGAAAGGTTTGAAGAAGTTGTTAATATGGGAGAGATATTCATCATTCTCCTAACCAAAGAGGCAAATCAATAAAACTTTTGAGAGACACTGTGCAAGTCAGCCGCTGATGTTGGTTTATGAAACCATTTCTCTTCCAGAGTGGCTGATGGTGGGAAAAAATATACAAATTGGATGTATACATTGAGGTTATAAACCGGTTTCATTATATAGCTTCAGATTAGGAGGTCACTTAGTGAGTGGAGAGGTTGCAGTTGGAGAAATGCATTAAATCCCTAAAGATGCTATTGACTTTATCTTGGGAAAGGACATGGTTGGCCCAAAACTACTAGCCTTATCGAGAGTGTTGTAACAGCCATTGGAAGTGAAAGAAACAGAGGGCCGACTTGAGGAACATCCTGGGTTGTTTCTTGACTGCATCGTGACGAGATCTCAGACCCAATATACTTTAGAAAAGAAGCGAATAAGCCATAATATAGGGAAATAGCTTAGAATTTAAATTCTTCTCCACTATTTTTTGGGAACTGAAGTAAAACGAGGAATGTAAAGAGAATGGAGATGATATCTTTACCCAATCTTCATTCAATCAAAATGCAACAGGCTGATTTTAAGTTAAGAAAATTTTATCAAACAGCCCACTCAGTGACTGAATCAACACAAAACACCTGAATGTTTTTGTTTAAAATGCAATGTGCTAATGAGGAAATAGATACCAACTCAAATACCAGCCAATGAGCAATGGGCGGTAGTTCATAAGCTTCTAACTGGGTGTCATAATGAAATTTTACGAGTGGCTCACTGTTTTCCAATGGCAGTTCATTTGGTAATTACGAAAACACAGGCCAAATCACCGATAATTTTATTTTCTTCACCGTAATGCAGTGGCTACATTCTGCCAGATATGTCACACATGTCAGGTAGTGGGGATAATCTGATCATCAATTAAACCTGCATCTGTAATTCCAGTACAAGATGCTGAGAACCGTTCCGCAGTCCCTTATTAGATTGTGTTGGGCCCCTCCATTTACCAGAAATGGGAATCAGTATCTTTCAATAATTATGGCTGTGTCAACATGATTCCTTGTGGCAGTGCATTTCCGGAAGATTATGGTGAAAATTAAAATGTAAAAGTCCGTTCAATTCTTTACAATGTATGGATTGCCTCAGGAAAAACAATCAGATCAATACTCAAATTTTATATCACACATATTCAAAGAAATAATAAATCGTTTGGGAGCGTAGAAAACAATTTAAGTCAACAGCGTTTTATCCACAATCACAAGGAACTTCAGCAAGATGACATCACACTTTAAAGACCAGATTAATTAATAATTAATGTTGTCATGAAGGCAATAATTATTGAGATTAATGCATTCCAATTGTACTATTTGCTAATGTCCGGAATGAGTCCAAAGGATTCAATGCTTTTGACCTGATATATGGGGAGTAAGGGAGAGGATCACTTACATTAATTAAAGAAAAAATATGAACCAAAGTTCAAAGACGTCACTATTCACTTGTGTGTCAAATTTCAGCGAACAATTAACCATGGAGTGTGAGTTGGCCAAATAAACTTTTAAAAATATCTCAATAAACAATGCAAGCCAAAGCACATAACATGCAAAGACTCGAAGCCCTGTTGCTGGAGAATATGTGTAAGTGTTGTGAACTCTCTCTGGTAAATCGTGAGATACAATGTTCACTGATTCTTACCAAATCACAATGAAACTCAAGACTGTGATTTACATAGTGATCTCTCCAGGCAGGGGGAAAAAAACACTTAGTGTGTCCCGTCAACATAGTAAAGCCATATTACGGCAGGTGAGGTAACCAGGAGAGGAATGTGTTTGCAGCAGTGCAATGACAAAGGAGGGAACTTAAACTGTCAAACATTTTGGGGAATAATCCAGGAATAGAAAGTTCTAAACACGACTCTCCCGTAATCAGATTGGACTATAGGGAGGTATTCCAAGGTTAGACAAGAATATAAGAAAGAGGAACAGGAATTGAACATGCGGCCACTTGAGCCAGCTCCGCCATTCAATAAGATAATGGCTGATCTTCTCGTATCTCCATTTCCATATCCCCATCTAACCCCAATAACCTTTGATTGTTTCCCATGCCATATTGAGCTATCTTCCAGATGATACTGTCGAGATGTCATAAGAAAGTTATTAAAAACTCTTGAGACAAATGTGTTTAAATAGGACAGTGGAAGAACATCTTTTGCCTGGCATGTTGTAACATACGTGGTGTGTCACCCTTAAAGCAACATTCTTAGAGGTTTAATGCAGGGACGTGAGCCCAAGTGAAGGAAGAGGTCAGGATCACGATGGGAGATGACATTACTTAAACGAGTCACAGCGCATGGTGCACACTCCTTGTAATGGTACCGAAACCACTTGGGTCACAATAATTAGGTACATTCGATGGTACCGTCACTATAGTCACATAGGCGAATCGATATCCGATTCCACGATTACAAAACTCTATTGCAAATATTCAAAAAGCAAATTTCATGAGAAAAATTAACTTTATTGAAGGAATATTGGCAAGTCGAGTTGATGGATATGGCCAAAGAAACATCAGATTTGCAAATCCCGAATGTACTTTTTCAATGTTATCTCATGACTTTCGGAATGAAGAAAGCAGCAGTAACGTTTCAACTATTAAGCAACAGGATTATTGAAGGATTATCTAACTCTGCTGTATATATTTTGGATTTCTTTGGACGAGGTAAATGCACCACCTGAGTGGGGTGCAAGAAGAATTGGATTGAAAGGGTTAACAAAACCTGTTTGTTCAGTGGCTGGGATTAATGTCAGTCTCCATGGACCCTTCCTGAAACTGTTAAGAAGGGAGCCTCGTCAATGTGTTAGCTCATCGTGTCAGCGGAATCTTTAGCGCTTACTAACAGGGACCTGCAGATCCAAGAGAGGGGAGACTATATCATTGGGACAGTGAAAGCTGGCGGTTTTGCGGTTGTGCCAAAGGGGGATAGGGCCCGTCGCTCTGGTGTCAGTGAGAGGCAGGGTCTGTCGCAGTGGACGCAGAGCGGGGCATTCCCACGGGCCCTGGTGTCAGAGGGGGGAGCGGAGCCTTTCACTCTGGTAACAGGGTGGGGAGGGTCCTCTCTCTATGGGGACAGAGCCAAGCTACTGCCTGTGGTCATGGTCCCTGGACGGGCCACGGCCTAATCCCAATCCTGGTTTCAGCTTTTTCCCTCTAGTGCCCTTAAAAATTGGAGCCTAGATGTGGAGGGGGGAGACTGGCGGTGTTAAATGCCACCGCCTTCCTGCAGGTAAATAAGAACAGGAAGCGGGAAAACATACCAGGTAGACTGGGGCGAGCTTGTTCCTACTACACATTCACTGGGGCAGAGTAAGATATACCAGGAAGATCGAGGGATGGGGTTTGTGAGCACTGTGGGTTCTCAAAATTAAATACAACAAAACATTCTCTATAAAAACAAAAAGGTAAAAGCTACTGCGGATGCTGGAAATCCAAAACAAAAACAGAATTACCTGGAAAAACTCAGCAGGTCTGGCAGCATCGGTGGAGAAGAAAACAATTGACGTTTCGAGTCCCCATGACCCTTCTGCAGAATTGAAGTATAGTTAGGAGAGAGGTGGAATATAAGCTGGTCTAAGGTGGGGGGCGGGGGGGAGAGATAAGTTGAGGGTGGGGTGGTTGTGGGGACAAGCAAGCAGTGATAGGAGCAGATAATCAAAAGATGTCACAGACAAAAGGATCAAAGAGGTGTTGAAGGTGGTGATATTATCTAAGAAAAGTGCTAATTAAGAATGGATGGCAGAATACTCAAGGTACAGCTCTAGTGGGGGTGGGGTAGAAAGACTTACAAAGTATTAGTTGTAGATTTAAAAATAATGGAAATAGGTGGTAAAAGAAGACTCTATAGAAATTATTGAAAAAAAAAGGGAGGGGGAAGAAACGGGGTGGGGATGGAGGGAGGGGGAGTTTAAGATCTAAAGTTGTTGAATTCAATATTCAGCCCGGAAGGCTGTAAAGTGCCTAGTCGGAAGATGAGGTGCTGTTCCTCCAGTTTGCGTTGGGCTTCACTGGAACAATGCAGCAAGCCAAGGACAGACATGTGGGCAAGAGAGCAGGGTGGAGTGTTAAAATGGCAAGCGACAGGGAGGTTTGGGCCTTTCTTGCGTACAGACCGCAGGTGTTCTGCAAAGCAGTCGCCCAGTTGCGTTTGGTCTCTCCAATGTAGAGGAACCGCATTGGGAGCAACGAATGCAGTAGACTAAGTTACGGGAAATGCAAGTGAAATGCTGCTTCACTTGAAAGGAGTGTTTGGGCCCTTGGACGGTGAGGAGAGAGGAAGTGAAGGGTCAGGTGTTGCATCTTCTGCGTGAGCATG
Organism: Cetorhinus maximus; assembly: GCF_964194155.1. NCBI lineage: Eukaryota > Metazoa > Chordata > Chondrichthyes > Lamniformes > Cetorhinidae > Cetorhinus > Cetorhinus maximus. Next base: position 318,168 of record NW_027596304.1, on the reverse strand, counting down.
GGGAGTCGCCATAGGTGGGGGTTGAGGATTAGGGGGTGATGGAGGAGTGGACCAGGGTGTCCCGGAGGGAGTGATCCCTACGGAATGCCGCCAGGGGGGGTGAAGGGAAGATGTGTTTGGTGGTGGCATCATGCTGGAGTTGGCGGAAATGGAAACATTCTCTATGCTGCTTGTGCTTTCAAAGTATTTGTTTTTTTGGAAAAGAATCAGTGTGAGAAATGTAGATTTTTTTTGAAACATATGGACATTTTTAGCAAGATGCAATGTGTAGGGTTAAGCATTGATAATGTTTGCAGAGCAATTAGAGAATCGAGCAAAGTTTACCTACTCCCATTCTGAATGAGATTAGACCCTGATAACTGTACCAAATGTGAACAAAGCAGTATGAAATAATCCCCAACTGGCATCTCCAGCCAATATCTCCAATGGGGAATGAGGAGGGAGTTCATGTACAGGGTCAGGTGGTAAAAGAGCGAATGCACCACCCGAGTGAACTGCGCACCCTGCTGCAAACTTCAATCCCTTACAATGTGGTCCAATAGTCACAGTTATTCAATATGTTTCCAGATGCACCCATGCGGTAACTGACTTTCTCTGAGACTGACAGAGAGCAGCGCGTGTAGTGGCGGTGAACTGCCAGCAGACGGTGGGGTTGTATCACTTTAATCTCAAGACATTAAACGTGTTTGAGAAGAGGTTTTGACCCTGGGAGCAGGGAATGTGGAACCAACTAACCACTCACACTCCCATCCTGTCTGATGCTGAGCCTCACCACTAAGTGAGCAGCCCTTATAGAGAAAGAGAGGCGGAACTGTTTCAGATGATGCAGCCATTCCATTTAAAAATGAGCTTTTTAAAACTTTCTGTTGAAGCGTTCAGGAATTTATTGAGCACAAAATTCATGTAATAACAATTACACACAAAAGTTTAAAACAATCTGATGTCCCATCAGAGCGGATTATCAGAGACTCAAGCATGCTTCAGTTGTAAGCTCAGTATTCAACCACTCAAACCCTTGCAATTGGAATGCTCCTTGCATTCTGCCACTTTATTGATGCCTTTATAACGGAGATATTTCCTTGTCTGATTGTCCATCAATGGAAGCCCTGCTTGCTGACCTGTGCAGTTTGACAGGTTTACCCTGCAGGGTCAATGGATCATTTCACAACATTTCTATTGACGGTCGTCAGTCAAAATGGAAAGAAAATCTCACTTTTCACTTCCTCAAGAATAAAATTTCGTGTAAGGAAAATGTTATTCAATCCACCTCTTATCAGGAACTTCATTTAATTCAGCTGCTCCCCTTACATTTACTTTCTATCACACCAACATCAATATATCGTTATAAAGCAGATCTAAAACAGCTATTGGTACACAACATTACTCATATCCAATAAAATCTTGATTTGTGAGTCTATTCTTGACTCTGCAAAGCCCCGCACCCTATTATCCCCCCATTCTACAGAAGCATTGATTAAAAACATGATATCCTCCCGGAGGCTGGCTTTCAACAAGTGCCCGTTCTCAGTGTTGACAGATCCATGAAGCTTTAGGACATGTGGACAGTGGGAGACCTTTAAGAGAACACCCTCATTAAACAGGAGATCACTTCATTCCTGGAAAGGGGCCGGAGCTGGAAGGGTCAGTCTGGCTTCAGCCTGACCAGCGGTCACTAATTTAAAAGAGTGACATCATTCTCTATTTAACAAAGCAAAGGCTGTAAAACTGCACCCTCCTCTCTTGCAGTGTGGAGCTGAATCAATAGCGGTATCAGAATCACACATGTCTAGTTGTAGTTGATCACTTTTCTGACAGATTCATTGAATTAAAGAAGCTGAAGTTAAAGCTGAGCCGTCATCGAGCGAGTTTATAAAGCACACGGAGATGGGATCACGGCTGATCAGTGACAGTCTCCACCTGATTCACGGTTCCGGAGGATCCACACCTGAGCACTGAATGTCTTCCCGCTTCAAGTCCTTTAGACATTGATTCTTCTGGAACTGCCGTAAACAGAAGAAATGAAGGATGAATGTCACAAGCAAGGGAGGGATTGGGCGGGATGACTGGGTGTGTGAGAGATGGATTGATCATGAGAATTATCTCCTTTTACAGTTCATTCGTGGGATGTGGGCTTCCAGGTTGTTGTGTTCCCATTATCCGCTGCCCTTGTCCTTCTATTTGGTTGTGGTCGTGGGTTTGGTAGGTGCTGTCGAAGGAGCCTTGGTCAGTTGCTGCAGTACATCTTGTAGATGGTACACACTGCTGCTACTGTGTGTCTAAGAAGCCTTGGTAAATTGCAACACTGCATCTTGTAAATGGTACACTCACTACTGGCACTGTGTGTCAAAAGAGCGTTGGTGAGTTGCTGCAGTGCATATTGTAGATAGTACACACTGCTGCTACTGTGTGTCTAACGAGCCTTGGTAAATTCCAACAGTACATCTTGTAAATGGTACCCACATTACTGCTACTGTGTGTCTAAGGAGCCTTGGTGAGTTGCTGAAGTGCATCTTGTAGATGGTACACACTGCTGCTAATGTGTGTCTAACGAGCCTTGGTAAATTCCAACAGTATATATTTTAAATGGTACACACATTACTGCTACTGTGTGTCTCAGGAGCCTTAGTGAGTTGCTGCAGTGCATCCTGTAGATGGTACACACATTACTGCCACTCTGTGTCTAAGGAGCCTTGGTGAGTTGCTGCAGTGCATCTTGTAGATAGTACACACTGCTGCTACTGTGTGTCTAACGAGCCTTGGTGAATTCCTGCAGTACATTTTGTAAATGGTACACACTGCTGCTAATGTGTGTGTCTCAGGAGCCTTCCTGAATTCCTGCAGTGCATCTTGTAGATGGTACACACACGGCTGCTACTGTGCGGCAGAGGTGGAGGAAGTGATTATTTGTGGATTTGGTGCTAATCAAGCGGAGCTGCTTTGTCCTGGACGGTGTCGATCTTTTTGAGTGTTGGAGGAGCTGCACTCATCCAGGCGAATGGAGAGTATTCCATTACACTCCTGACTTGTGCCTTGCCGATTGTTGACAGGCTTTGGGAAGTCAGGAGGTGAGTTACTCGCAGCAGGATTCCCAGCCTCTAACCTGCTCTTGTAGCCAGAGTATTTACATAACGAGTCCAGTTCAGTTTCTGATCAATGGGCAGGAGAATAACCAGAGGGGAAATTGGAACATTTATCTGAGGGGGGAACTCCAGATCAGTGATAACAGAGTGTGAAAGGAGGACCTGGTGTCTCTCATGTTTGTCCTGTGTGCAGTGCAGTCTCTCACCCGATCCATAATGATATCCTTCGCTCTCTCTTCATTGAGCCCTCTCGCTGAAGTGACCTTCACACGAATCGTCTCGTAGTTAGTATCTAAAAACAACAGTCACAACATCAACAGGATAAACACACCCAAACTTTTACATAAGGCACAGTTTGTATTCGGAACTATCACTTCCGTTTAATTTCTGTTTCCTCTAATCCAGCTTATCATCCCCTTTATCCGGTCTCCCTCTCTCCATCTCTCTCTTTATCTCATTCCATCTTATATCAATTCTACCCTTCCCGTCTTATCATTTTCTATCCTTTCTCTTCACTGCCAGCCCCTTGTTACCTCTCCTCATGTCATTTTCATCCCTTGTTTACGTCTGGTCAGAGAGAAAGAGGAATAGAGAGAGAGAGAGTAACAGCGGGAGAGACAGGTATAAATACAAGAGGGTAGATGGAGAGAGAGTTAGAAAGAGAGAGAAGGAGAGACGGGGGAGAGACACAGAGAGAGAGAGAGGGAGAGATGGAGAAACGGAGAGATAGAGAATGAGATGTGGAGAGGAAGAGAGACGGGAGAGAGAGACAAAGAGAGAGACAGAGAGGGTGAGAGGAAGAGAGACAGCAACAGAGAGCTAGAGAGAGACAGAGAAGGGGAGCGAGACAGAGAGGGAGAGAGTAAGAGAGAAAGGAAGAGAGAGATAGAGTGAGAGACACGCAGAAGGAGTGAGACAGGCAGAGAGGCAGAGACAGAGAGAAAAAACAGAGAGAGAGAGGAGGGCGTGGTGAACAGAGACAAGAAGAGGCAGAGGGAATAATAACAGAGGAAGCCAGTGAAGTGAGGTAAGGAAATAGAGGGAGGCAGTCAGAGACATATTGAGACAAAGGAGGCAACTAGAGCAATGGAGAAATGCGGGTCGTCATTGAGACATAAAGAGATGTGGCCACAGAGATCGAGGGGGGGAGTGGCAGATAGGCAGAGTACAGAAATATGATACATTTATCGACATAAAAACAGTGAAGGCGGGAAAGAGAAATGCAGGGAGAAACAGAGAAAGAGACAGACAGAGAGAGAGAGTGAGAGACAGGCAGAGAGAGAGACAGAGAGAGAGAGACAGAGACAGAGAGAGACAGACAGAGAGAGAGAGACAGAGAGAGATAGAGAGAGAGACCAACAGACAGACAGACAGAGAGAGAGAGATGAAGCCACAAGTGACACAGAGGCAGAAAATTGACAGAGAAGCTCAGGAAATATTTAGAAAGTTGCAGCCCGCGTTTCCAATGATTTCACTCGAAGCGATACCACGGTTTTGTTTTGTTTTAATTTGTTGCGTGTCTGCATCGCGGCCAAGGCCAGCATTTACTATCCATCCATAACTGATCATGTGAAGGTGGTGGGCAGGCGCCTTCTAGAAGCGCTGCAGTCCGTCTGGTCTCCCTTCTCTGCAGCGGCTGGAGACAACTGAGTGTCTGCCTGGGCCATTCCAGAGGATAGTGAGGGGTCACTCACATTGCTGTGGAACTGGAGTCACATATAGAGCAGAGCGGGAAAGGGCGGCCGATTTCCATCCCTAAAGGCTCATTACGAAAGTCCAGGGGTTTGACAGAGATTCGGAATGATTGACCAGTGCCAGGAATGGCTTCCCGCGATTAATTTTAATACAGAGATAGGCAGAGTTTTAGTGTCTCAAGGAATCAAGGGATATGGGGAGCGGGCAGGAAAGTGCAGTTGGATCCCAAGATCAGTCATGATCGTATTGAATGTGGGAGCAGGCTCGAGGGGCCGAATGGTCTTCTCTTGATCATATTCGTTCTGCTCTTCTGTTCGGCACATCCTCACTTACTGGTTAACCTGATATCACTGCTTCACCACAGCGAATCAGTCAGTGCCATTACTCACCAAGGGATTTGTCAGGAATCCTCTCAGCTGCAGAATCCTCCACAATTCAAATCAGAAATAAACTGACCGGGCCCAAACTGTTCAAATTCTGGGAGAAAGCAGCCAGACTAAAGCTTCAGCTAGGGGCGGGGAACAGGAGGGAGAGAACAAGTGACAACGAGCTGGAGTGAGGAAGGACAGGGCTGAATCAAGAGTGAGAGGGAAAAGTTATCACTGGGAAATTGGAGGAAGATAGAAAAGGAGCCGGATTAGACAAAATTTCGGCACTCACTAAATTCCAATTTACTGACAGAGACCGTCTCGCCCCCCTTGGTCACTAAACCCCACTTCCCTCAGTCACTGCACCCCGCTCTCCTTGGTCACTAACCCCACTTCCCTCAGTCACTGCATCCCGCTCCACTCGGTCACTAAACCCCACTTCCCTCAGTCTCTGCATCCCGCTCCCCTTGGTCACTAAACCCCACATCACTCAGTAACTGCATCCCGCTCCCCTTGGTCACTAACCCCACTTCCCTCAGTCACTGCATCCCGTTCCCCTTGGTCACTAAACCCCACTTCACTCAGTCTCTGCATCCCGCTCCCCTTGGTCACTAAACCCCACTTCCCTCAGTAACTGCATCCCGCTCTCCTTGGTCACTAAACCCCACTTCACTCAGTCACTGCATCCCGCTCCCCTTGGTCACTAAACCCCACTTTCCTCAGTCACTGCATCCCGCTCCCCTTGGTCACTAAACCCCACTTCCCTCAGTCACTGCATCCCACTCCCCTTGGTCACTAATCCCCACTTCCCTTAGTCACTGCATCCCGATCCCCTTGGTCACTAAACCCCACTTCCCTCAGTAACTGCATCCCGCTCCCCTTGGTCACTAAACCCCACTTCCCTCAGTCACTGCATCCCGCTCCCTTTGGTCACTAAACTCCACTTCCCTCAGTTACTGCATCCCGCTCCCCTTGGTCACTAAACCCCACTTCCCTCATAACTGCATCCCACTCCCCTTAGTCACTAAACCCCACTTCCCTCAGTAACTGCATCCCGCTCCCCTTGATCACTAATCCCCACTCCCCCACTCACTACATCCCACTCCCCCCAGTCACTAAACCCCGCAGCCGTCAGTGCCAATTTACAGCGATGTTGCTGTGTGAAGATTTTCAGTGGAATATCTCCAACAAACTGATAACTAATATTTCAGATTCTTTTCAGCTAGTTGTTTCAGGGAGATTGAATTTTCGACTCGAGTGGTCCTTACATTCCAGAGTTGGTGTTGCCCCTGGATCTAAAATGAAGCCGGGAGACATGGGATATTGAAGCGCGCCCATCACCTCAAGAGAGCATTAAATTGGTAGGAAAGTTTAAACAATGATTCACATTCATTTTTATATAGTTCAACTCACCAATGTCACTCTGCTCCATCACTCCTGCCTGTAGATCTTTCAATAATCTCCACTCCCCTCAGTTAATGCATCCCACTCCCCTCAGTCACAATATACCAGACCACTCAGTAAATACTTCCCACTCTCCTCAGTGACTACATCTCACTCACCTCACTCACAATTTCCCAGTCCCCTCAGTAACTAAATCCCACTCCCCTCAGTCGCAATATCCCAGTCCCCTCTGTCACAATATCCCAGTCCCCTCAGTCACTTCATCCCACTACCCTCATTCCCTACATTCCACTACCCTCAGTCCCTGCATCCCACTCCCTTCTTTCATTGCATTCCACTCCCGTCAATCACAATATCCTAGTCCCCTCAGTCACTTCATCACACTCCCCTCAGTGAATACATTTCACTCCCCTCAGTCGCTTCATCCCACTCCCCTCAGTCACTATTTCCCGCTACCCTCAGTCACTACATCCCAATCTCCTCAGTCAATACATCCAACTCCACTCAGTCGCAGCATCCCACTCCCCTCAGTAACTAACTCCCACTCACCTCAGTCACAGCATCCCACTAGACTTAGTTAGTGCTTCACTCTCCCCCCAGTCACTGCATCGCACTCCCCTAAGCGAGTACCTCACAATCCACTCAGTAACTACATCTGCACTCTCCTCAGTCACTACATCCAACTAACCTCAGTCACTACATTCCACTCCCCTCAGAGCCTACATGTGACTGTCCTCACTCACTACATCCCACTCCCCTCAGTCACTACATCCCACTCCCCTCAGTCACTGCATCCCATTCCCCTCAGTCACTACATCCCACTCCCCTCAGTCACAGCATCCCTCTCCCCTCAGCCACTGCATCCAACTCCCCTCAGTCACTGCATCACATTCCCCTCAGTCACTATATCACAATCACCTTAGTCACAAATTTCCACAGATCTCAGTGACTACATCCCACTTCCCTAAGCGACTGCATCCCAATCCCCTCAGTCACCACATCCCTATCATCTCAGTCACTGCATCACGCTCCCCTCAGTCACGACATCCCACTCACCTCATTCACTGCATCCCACTACCCAGAGTCACTGCATCCCACTCCACGCACTCACTAAATCCGACACCCCTCAGTCACTAGATCCCACTCCCCTCAGTCACTACATCCCTCTCCCCTCAGTCAAAACATCCCACACACCCACATTCACTACAACCCACTCCCCTCATTTAGTGCATCCCTCTCCCCTCAATCACTGCATTCCACCTCCCTAAGTCACTGCATCCCACTCCCTCAGGCACTGCATCCCACTGCCCTCAGTCACTACCTCACACTGCTCTCAGTCAATGCATCCCACTCCACGCATCACTAAATCCCACAAAACTCAATCACTGCATCCTACCCCCCTCAGTCACTGCATCCCACTCTCCTCAATCCCTCAATCCAACTCCCCCCAGTCACTGCATCCCACTCCCCTCAGTCAAAACATCCCACACACCCTCATTCACTACATCCCACTCCCCTCATTCAGTGCATCCCAGTCCCATCAATCACTGCATCCCACTTCCCTAAGTCACTGCATCCCAATCCCCTCATTCACTGCATCCCACCTCGCTCAGTCACTGCATCCCACTCCCCTCAGTCACTACCTCACACTCCTCTCAGTCACTGCGGCACACTAGCATTGGTCACTACTTCCCACTCCGCTCAGTCACTACATTCCACTCACCTCAGTCACTACATCACTCTCTTTTCAGTCACTACTTCCCACTCCACTCATTCAGTGTATCCCACCCCCTCAGTCGCTCCATCCCACTCCCCTCAATCACAGCATCCCACTCCACGCAGTCACTAAATCCCAGACACCTCAATCACTGCAACCCACTCCCCTCATTCAAAACATCCCACACACCCTCATTCACCACATCCCACTCCCCTCATTCAGTGTATCCCACTCCCCTCAGTCACTGCATCCCACTCCCCTCAATCACTGCATCCCACTTCCCTAAGTCACTGCATCCCAACTCCCTCAGTCACTGCATCCCACTCACCCCAGTCACTCAATTCCACTCCCCTCAGTCACTGCATCCCACTGCCCAGAGTCACTGCATCCCACTCCACGGTCACTAAATCCTACACCCTCAGTCACTACATCCCACTCCCCTCAGTTACTACATCACTCTCCTCTCAGTCACTACATCCCACTCCCCTCAGTCAAAACATGTCACACACCTTCATTCACTACATCCCACTCACCTCATTCAATGCATTCTACTCCCCTCAGTCACTGAATCCCACACCCCTCAATCAGTGCATTCCACTTCCCTAAGTCACTGCATCCCACCCCCCTCAGTCACTGCATCCCACTCCACGCAGTCACTATATCCCAGACACCTCAGTCACTGCATCCCACTCCCCTCCGTCACTGCATCCCTATACCCAGAATCACTGCATCCCACTCCACGCAATCGCTAAATCACACACCCCTCAGTCACTACATCCCACTCCCCTCAGGGATACATGATTCTCCTCTCAGTCACGGCATCTCACTCCCCTCAGTCAAAACATCCCACACACCCTCATTCACTACATCCCACTCCCCTCATTCTATCCATCCCACTCTCCCATGTCAGTGCATCCCACCCCCCTCAGTTACTGTATCCTGCTCCCCTCAGTAACTACCTCACACTCCTCTCAGTCACTGCGGCCCACTAGCATCGCTCATTACATGCCATTCCCCTCTGTCACTACATCCCATTCCACTTGGTCACTGCATACCCCTCCCCTCACTCACTCCATCCCACTTCCTACAGTCACTACAGCCCATTCCTCTCAGTCACTGCATCCCACTCTCCACAGTCAAAGCAACTCACTCCCCTCAGTCAATGCATCCCTCTCAACTCACTCACTACATCCCACTCCCCTCAATCACTGCATTCCACTCTTCTCAGTCACCGCATCCCACTCCCCTCAGTCATTCAATCCACCTGCCCTCAGTCACTGTATCCCACTACTCTCCGTCAGTGCATCCCACGCGCTTCAGTCATTAAATCACACACCCCTCAGTCTCTACATTCCAATAACCTCAGTCAATATATCATTCTCCTCTCAGTCTCTGCATCCCACTCCCCTCAGTCAGTACATACCACAAACCAACAGTCACTTAATCCAACTCCCCTCATTCAGTGCATTCCACTCCCCTCAGTCACTGCATCCTACTCCCCTCAGGCAATGCAGCCCACTCCCCTCAGTCACTACATCCCACTCCCCTCAGTCACTATATCCCACTGCTCTAACTCTCTGCATCCCAATCCCCTCATTCACTGCATCCTACTCCATTCAATCACTACATCACAACCCCCTCAGTCACTGCAGCCCACTTCCCACAGTAACAACATCCCATTCCCCTCAGTCACTACATCCCATTCCTCTCAATCACTACATCCCACACTACTCAGTCAGTGAATCACACTCCCCTAAGTCGTGACATCCCACTCCCCTCAGTCTTAACATCACACTCCCCTCAGTCACTACATCCCACTCCCCTCAGGAACAGATCCCACACGGTCCAGAGATGTTCTGTGGAATATCCCCTCCAAACTGACAGCTGATATTTCACCTTCTTTTGGACTGGTTGATTCAGGCAGAGTGGATTTTCGAGTCGACATTTCCTCAGATTCCGGAGTTGGTTTTGTTGCTTGATCTGGAATGAGGTACGGACACATAGGGGATTAAGGTGCACCCATCACATAAAGAGACCTTTGAATTCGTAGGAAACATTACTTGATGATTCACTTAATCAGTTTTACAATTGGAAAACAACAAATGCCACCCTGCTCTGTCACTCTTTGCTGTACCCCAGTGACTAACTCCCACTCCCCTCAGCCTGTACGCCCCTATCCCTGCAGTCAATACATTCCACTCCCTTCAGGCACTACATCCCTCTCCCCTCAGTCAACACATCCCACTGCCTTCAGACAGCAAGTCCCACTGCCCTCAGTCACTACATCCCATCGCCTCAGTCAGCATATCTCACTCCAATAAGTCACTACATTCCATCCCCTTAGTCACTGCATACCACTCCCCTCAGCCACTGCATCCCACTCCCCTCAATGTCCACATTCGACGCCCCTCAGTCACCACATTGAAGTTTAACGAAACAATGAAAATCATTATTCTCTGGCACAATTGCACATTCCCTCTGTAAGTGATGGGACAATATATTTGATTCATTCCATCTGGAGTCAAATTAAGTGAAGAGGGGAGATAACTGGGAATGTCACTCGTATGACATGAAGCTTCAGTGAACGTGACACAATTTAGAAAATGGAGATCTCTTAAGTCCAGGATATTGCTACTGGCATCTGTTAAGAGCGACTGTTTGCTTAAAGTTTCAGTTTGATTTTTAAAATCCTTCATTGTGTCGTAATAAATATCAAATTAATTCCTGCTTTCAATTTAAAGTGTGCTTGCATTGCAAATGAATGTTTTCGACTTATGAAATTAAGGAAACACAAGAGTAGATAAAAAATAGTGCTTTTGCCTAGCAACAGGGCTCCAGGCAGGCAGCTATCTCCCACAGACACACACGGAAGACGAAAGAAAACAGCTTATATGGGAAGCTGTTGGACTCCACCTAGCTTTCAAGAACATTATCAAACCGAAGCCACTGAAAACGAGCAGATAGATGGTCCCAAGCTATAATTAACGTAGCTGCCAGAGAGACTGGTGCAATGAGAACAGATAATCAAACCCAGCTTGAAGATAAGGCCAGAGAATTTAGGGGACAGGAATGGGAGAAATCCTCAAGTTGATCATCTAAATGAAGTTAAGAGTGAAAGGAGGAGAACAATGCACCATGCTTCATGTTTAAAGAGTCTAACGCTGCATAAAACAGATTGGAATTGAGAGCACATTGCAAGAACCAAGAAGGTAAAATAATGAAAGTAAACAATGAACGTATGGATTGCAACCCTCAGTCCCTAAATCCCACTCCACTCAGTCACAACATCCCATTAACCTAACTCACTATATCCGACTCACTCAGTCATCATATCCCAATCCCCTCACTAAGTATATCCCACTCCACACAGCCACTACATCCCACTACCCTCAGTCATTACATCCCACTCCCTTTAGTCACTACATCCCACTCCCCTTATCCACTACTTACCACTCTCATCAGTCACTACATCCCACTCCCCTCAGTCTCTATAATCCACTGCCCTCAGTCACCAAATCTCCCTTACCTCAGTTACCTCATCCCAAACCCCTCAGTCACCAGATCTCACCTCCCTCAGTCATATCATCCCAAACCCCTCAGTTACCACAAATCACTTCCCTTAGTCACTGTATCCCATTCCCCTCAGCCAATGTATCCCTCTATCCTCAGTCACTAATTTACGCACCCCTCAGACACTGCATTACACGGCCCTCAGCCACTGCACCCCTCTCCCCTCAGTCACTACATCATGCTCCCCTCAGTCACTACATCCTTCCCCCATCAGTCGCGACATCCCACTCCCCTCAGTCACTACGTCCCACTCCCCTCTGTCACTACATCCCACTCACCTCAGTCACTACATCCCATTCAGCTCATTTGCTGCATCCCACTGCCCTCATTCGCTACACCCCAATATCCTCTGTCGCTTTGTCTCACTCCTCTCTGTCACTACATTCTAGTCATGTCAGTCACTGCAGCCCACTCCCCTCAGTCACAGCATTCCCCTCCCCTCAGTCACTGCATCCCACTCAGCTCCGCCACTGCATCACACTTCCCTCATTCACTACATCCCACTCCCCTCAGTCACTGCACCTTGCTTCCCTCAGTCACTACATCCTACTCCTCTCATTCACTAAATCCCACTCCCATCAGTCACTGCATCCAAATTTCCTGAGTCACTACATCACACTCCCCTCAGTAACAAAATCCCACTTCCATCAGTCACTACATCCCACTCCCATCTCTCAATACATTCCACTCACCTCAGTAGTTATATACCACCCAGCTCAGTCACCACATCCCACTCCTCTCAGTCACAACATCCCGGTCAGCTAAGTCGCTACATCCCACTCCCTCATTCTCTACCTCCTACTACGCTCAGTAAAAACATCCCAATCCCCTCAGTCACTACATCCCGCCCCCCTCAGTCGCTGCATCACAATCCCCTCAGTCTCTGTGTCCCACTCACCTCAGTTACTAAATCACACTCCCATCAGTCAGAGAATCAAACACCCATCACTCGTTATATCACAGACCCCTCAATTCCCACCCCCCACAGGTCACAACATCCCAAACACCTCCCTCATTTCATCCCACTCGCCTCAGTCTCTACATCCTACCCCCTCAGTCTCTACATCACTTTTCCCTCAGGAACTGCATCCCAGTCCCCACAGTCACAGTGTCACACTCTCCTCAGTCACTACATCCCACTCCCATCAGTAACTGCACCCAACTCCACCCAGTCCCTACATCCCACTCCCCTCAGTCAGTAAATCCCACTCCCCTCATTCAGTGCATCCCACTCACCTCAGGCACTGCAATACACTTCCCTCACTCACTGCATCCCATTCATCTAAGGCACTGTATCCCACTCCCTTCAGCCACAACATTCCACTCATATCAGTCATGACATCCCACTCCACTCACTCACTTCATCCTACTCCCCTCAGACAATACATCCCACTCCCCTCAGTCAGTGCATCCCACTCTTCGAAGTCACTACATCTCACTCCCCTCAGTCACTTCATCTCACTCCCCTCAGTAACTGCATCCCACTCCCCTCAGATACTACACCCCACTCCCCTCAGTCATAGCATCCCACTCCCCTCAGTCACTTCATCTCACTCCCCTCAGTCACTTCATCTCACTCCCCTCAGCATCTACATCCCACTCCCCCCAAACACTACATCCCACTGCCCCGAGTCACTGCATCGCACACCCCTTAGTCACACCAACCAACTCCCCTTTCTCATTACATCCCAGTCCCCTCAGACACTGCATCCCACCCCCCACAGTCACTGCATCACTCTCCACTCAGTCACTGCGTCCCATTCGACCCTGTGTCTACATCCCACTACCCTCAGTAACTGCATCCTACTCCCCGCAGTCAGTGCATCCCACTCCCCTCAGACTGTGCGTCGCACTCCCCTCATTCACTGCATGCCACCTACCTCAGTCTTTGCAACCCACTCCCCTCAGGCACTACAATAAACACTCCCCTCAATCACTGCATCCCACTCTCCTCAGTCACTGCATTCGACTCCCCTCAGTCACGGCATCCCACTCTCCTCAGTCCCTTCATACCAGTCCCCTTAGTCACTGCATCTCACTCTCCTAAGTCACAGCAGTCCACTCCCCTCCCACTGCCCTCAGTCACTGCATCCCACTCCTCTCTGTCACTGCATCCCCCTTCCCTCAGTCACTGCATCCCACTTACGTCAGTCACTACATCCCACTCCCTCAGTAACTACATCCCAATCCCATCAGTAACTACATCCCACTCCCATCAGTCACTACATCCCACTCCCATCAGTCACAACATCCCACTTCTCTCCGTTGCTAAATCCCACTCGCTTCAGTCACTACATTAAACTCCCGTCAGTAACTACATCACACTCCCGTCAATCACTACATGTAACTCCACTCAAGTCATCTTATCCCACTTCATTCAGTCACTTCATATCACTCCCCTCCGTAACTATTTCCCACTACCCTCAATCACTACATCCCACTCCCCTCAGTTACTACATCCTACTCCCATCAGTCACTGCACCCCACCCCCCTCAGTCACAACATCCCACTCCACTCCCTCACTACACCCCAGTTCCCTCAGACACTGCATCCAACTCCCCTCAGTCACTGCATCACGCTCAACTCAGTCATTGCGTTCCACTGCCCTGAATCTCTACATCCCAGTCCCCTCAGGAACTGCATCCCAATCGCCAATGTCACTGTGTGCCACTCCCCTCAGTCGCTACATCCCACTCACCTCAGTCACTACATCCCACTCCACTCAGTCACTACATCCCACTCCCCTCAGTCACTACATCCCACTCCCCTCTGTCACTACATCCCACTCACCTCCGTCACTAAATCCCATTCACCTAATTCGCTGCAGCACACTGCCCTCATTCGCTACATCCCAATATCCTCAGTCATTGTGTCTCACATCCCTCTGTCACTACATTCCAGTAATCTCAGTCACTGCAGCCCACTCCCCTCAGTCACAGCATTCCGCTCCCCTCAGTCACTGCATCCCACTCACCTCAGTCACTGCATAACACTTCCCTCATTCACTACATCCCACTCCCCTCAGTCACTGCACCCTGCTTACCTCAGTCACTACATTCTACTCCTCTCAGTCATTACATCTCACTTTTCTCAGTCACTAAACCCCACTCCCATCAGTCACTGCATCCAAATTCCCTGAGTCACTACATCACACTCCCCTCAGTAACTACATCCCACTCCTACCAGTCGCTACATTCCACTCCCATCAGTCAATACATTCCACTCACCTCACTAATTACATACCACCGAGCTCAGTCGCTACATCCCACTCCCCTCAGTCACTACATCCCACTACACTCAGTCACTACAACCCACTCCCCTCTGTCACTACATCCCACTCACCTCAGTCACTACATCCCATTCACCTAATTTGCTGCAGCACACTGCCCTCATTCGCTACATCCCAATATCCTCAGTCACTGTGTCTCATTTCCCTCTGTCACTACATTCCAGTAATCTCAGTCATTGCAGCCCACTCCCCTCAGTCACAGCATTCCTCTCCCCTCAGTCACTGCATCCCACTCACCTCAGTCACTGCATAACACTTCCCTCATTCACTACATCCCACTCACCTCAGTCACTGCACCCTGCTTCCCTCAGTCACTACATCCTACTCCTCTCAGTCACTACATCTCACTTTTCTCAGTCACTAAACCCCACTCCCATCAGTCACTGCATCCAAATTCCCTGAGTCACTCCATCACACTCCCCTCAGTAACTACATCCCACTCCCACCAGTCGCTTCAACCCACTCCCATCAGTCAATACATTCCACTCACCTCAGTAATTACATACCACCCAGCTCAGTCGCTACATCCCACTGCCATCAGTCAATAGATTCCACTCACCTCAGTAATTACATACCACCCAGCTCAGTCACTACATCCCACTCCACTCAGTCACAACATCCCGGTCACCTAAGTCGCTATATCACAATCACTAATTTGCTACCTCCGACCACTCTCAGTCAAAACATCCCACTCCCCTTAGTCATTACATCCTACTCCCATTAGTAACTGCATCCAACTCCCCTCAGTCACGACATCCCACTCCCCTCAGTCACTAAATCCCACTCCCCTCAGTCAGTGCATCCCACTCCCCTCAGACGCTGCAATACACTTCCCTCACTCACTGCATCCCATTCATCTATGGCACTATATCCCTCTCCCTTCAGCTATTACATTCCTTCCTATCAGTCATGACATCCCACTCCACTCACTCACTTCATCCTACTCCCCTCAGTCACTACATCACACTCCGCTCAGTCAGTGCGTCCCACTCATCGAAGTCACTACAGCCCAACCTCAGTAATTGCATCCCACTCCCCTCAGTCACTACATCCCACTCCCCTCAAACACTACATCCCACTGCCTCGACTCAATGCATCGCACACCCATTAGTCAAACCATCCCACTCCCCTCCCTCACTACATCCCAGTACCCTCAGACACTGCTCCCACCCACCTCAGTCACCGCATCACTCTCCACTAAATCACTGCGTCCCACTCCCCCCAGTCTCTACATCCCACTCCCCTGAGTAACAGCATCATACCCCACGCCACCAGTGCATCCCACTCCCCTCAGACTGTGCACCTCAGTCTTTGTGACCCACTACCCTCAGGCATAACATCCCACTACCCTCAATTGCTGCATCCCACTGTCCTCAGTCACATAATTCGACTCCCCTCAGTCACGACATCCTACTCTCCTCATTCCCTACATACCAGTCCCCTTAGTCACTGCATCTCACTCTCCTCAGTCACTGCATCCCGCTACCCTCAGTCAATGCATCCCACTGCCCTCAGTCACTGCATCCCACTCCCCTCAGTCACTGCGTCCCCCTTCCCTCAGTCACTGCATCCCACTCACGTCAGTCACTACATCCCACTCCCCTCAGTAAAAACATCCCACACCCATCAGTCACAACATCCCACTTCTCTAAGTTGCTAAATCCCACTCCCTTCCGTCCCTACATTGAACTCCCGTCAGTTATTACATCCCACTCCCCTCAGTCACTACATTCTACTCCCCTCAGTCACTGCGCCCCACCCCCCTCTGTCACAACATCCCATACCCCTACCTCACTACATCCCACTTCCCTCAGACACTGCATCCCACTCCCCTCAGTCACTGCATCACGCTCCACTCAGTCATTGCGTTCCACTGCCCTGAGTCTCTACATCCCAGTCCCCTCAGTAACTGCATCCCAGTCGCCACTGTCACTGTGTCCCACTACCCTCAGTCACTACTTCCCACTCCCCTCAGTCACTGCCTCCCACTCTCCTCAGTCACTGCATCCCACTTCCCTCAGTCACGATATCCTTCTCCCCTCAGTCACTACTTTCCAGTCACCTCCGTCACTTCACCCACTCCTTCCGTCTTGCTTCTCACTCCCCTCAGTCGCTGCACCCCCTCCCATCTGTCATTGCAACCCACTACCCACAGTTACTGCAGCCCACTCCCCTCTGTCATTGCATCACACTCCCCTAAGCCACTGCATCCCATTCCCCTCAGTCACTGAATCCCACTACGTTCAGTCTCTACAGCCCACACCCATCAGTCAATATGTCACACTCCCCTCAGCCACTGCATCACAATCCACTCATTCACTGCATCCCACTCCCCATTGTCTTTGCATCCCACTCCCCTCAGACGCTGCATCACACTCCCCTCAGTCTCTACATCCCTGTCCCCTCAGTAACTGCATCTCCAGTCGCCATGGTCACTGTGTCACACTCCCCTCAGTCACTACATCCCACTCACCTCAGTCACTACATCCCACTCCCCTCAGTCAGTGCATCTCACTCCGCTCAGTCACTGCATCACACTCCCCTGAGTCACTACATCCCACTGCCCTCCGTTACTGCGTTCCATTCTCTTAAGTCACTGCATCCCACTCCCCTCAGTCACTACATCCCACTTTGCTCAGTCAGTGCATCCCACTCCCCTCAGTCAGTGCATCCCACTCCCCTCAGTGACTGCATCCCGCTCCCTTCAGTCACTAAATCCCACTCCGCTCAGCCCCTGCATTCCATTCCCCTCCATCACTACACCCCAATCCCTCACTCACTGCTTCTCACTCCCCTCAGTCGCTGCACCCGCTCCCATCTGTAACTGCATCCCACTGCTCACAGTTACTGCATCCCACTCCCCTCAGTCACTGCATGCCACTCCCCTAAGCCACTGCATCCCATTCCGCTCAGTCAATGAATCCCACTACGCTCAGTCTCTACATCCCACTCCCATCAGTCACTACATCACACTCCCCTCAGCCACTGCATCCCTCTCACCTCAGTCACTAAATCCCACTCCCCTCAGTCACTGTATTTCATTCCCCTCAGTCACTGTATTCCATTCCTTCATTCATGCAACCCACTCCTCTCAGTCATTACATCTCACTCCCCTCAGTCACTACACCTCACTCCCCTAAATCACTAAACCCCATTCTCCACAGTCACTTCCATCCACTCCCCACCATCACCGAACCCCGCAGTTACAACATCACACTCCCCTCTGTCACTATTACCCGCTCCCCGCAGTCACTACATGCCTTTCCCCCAGTTTGTCGGTTGTTGTCCCTCAATGTCAAATGGATGCATCAGGGGAACTGAGCTCTCATTGGCTAACGAGTTCTTTTTGAATCACAGTCTTATGTTCGATACCTGAGGTTACAGAAGCTGCTTGGGGCGATGATGAACGGTCACCCGGCTTTGGACTCGACTGTTCCGGCTTTTCCTGAGTTTGGGCTGTATTTGGATCTGCAATGAAGGAAGAGTAAAGTGTGTATTGTGCCGAATCGTTCATCTGTTTCATGGTGGGAACGTCACAGACATCTTCATGAGATCCTTGACCATCCAACGCTACTCATGCTTAGCAGTGTGTCCCACTGTGGGAGCATCTGTGGCCAAGCTCCACATTCAGAGCCTTCCTCTACCCTAGGGTCCTGCTTGGAGCGGAGTGTCCAATAGACACAGACAACAGTCACTGGGGCAAATCACTGTAGTTGTGGTGAAAAGTTCACTGTGTGTCAGATCTATTAGTCCTCGTGTCCCTGACACAAGGGAGAGAGGCCTGTGATTTTCTTCGTTGTGTTGGTGACATGGGTCATCCTGGCCCACAGTTCTGATTGCTTTAGAAATGAGATCGTACCTGTACAATAAGCTCCATAACGGAATAATGACTTCAACTCATAAACGAAGTAGCTGCTGCAGTTTTTAATCTTTATCTCATGGACCCAGTTGCAGGAATTTCCATTCCAGCTTAAACAAACTGTCCTGGTTACTTCCCCCTGACCCACGGTGGGATGAGAACCTGAAATGAGGTTTATAAATATAGAAGAATGTAACCGATGTGAACAGTGCTGGACAGTGAAGGTAAATCTGAAATAAGAAAGTCTGAACCTACCCTTTAACCAGCCAGTGGCGCGTGTGGAGCAGTGTCTGTCTGTGACCTCAGTCTCTGGAATCTTCCATCCACCAGAACTGAAACAACAATCACAGAGTATGCTCTTGAATGACTACCGCCAATGACAGTATTTTCTGCTCCCTCAACAGATGCCCAGCACCCCCACTGCACCCCCTCATTGGTTAGGCAGGGCCATCGATCTCCTCCATTCAATTCCCCCTACTACAGCCCTCACCGCCTCCCCTCCCTCCCACATTCAACCTCAGGGCTCCCTTTGCTCTCTCCTTCCATCCCAGCTTCTTCCACCTTGAACAGATCATCCGCCGCCATTAACACCACCTCCAGTCTGAGGTCACCGCTAAAAAATTCTTCCTCCCCCGGTTCAAAATTCCCTCCACGTTACCCTGGCCCAGCACTCGGACACCCCAAACTTCCCTCTCCTTCAACAGCACATTTATACATTCCCCCTATCCAGTGTAATCTCCCTTTACTCTCTATCCCTGTTCTTTACACCACTCTATCCAGTGTTGTCTCCATTTTCTCACTGTCTCTGTTCCAGATCCCCATCTATCCAATGTTATCTCCCACCTCTCACGTTCTAGGCCCCACTCCATGCAGGAGCTGCCTTTATTTCCCCTGTTTCTCTCTGTCTGTCTCCTCCCCAATCTCTGAATCATCTCCTTCAATCATTGTTCTGCCTGACGGCCCAGGCTCCCCCTCAGTTCCTGTTCCTTCTCTCGCAGCTTTTTTATAGTCTGCAGTGTTGCTGCCCCACCCATAACCCCTTCTTTACCTGAAATTGGCTCCTTCCGTTACCTTTTAAATCTGTACCATCGGTGGTTCAGTTTGTGATCACTTTTCAGACCGGTGCACCCGGTCTCAGTACAATCCGTGCTCCTCCAGGGCTGGTCCAGGACTGTGTGATTTACACACGGGTCAGTCACTGCAGAGTCTGTGACTGAGTGACAAGCAGGTGTTTAATGTTAATATAAAGTATAGTGATTATTACACAGGGACTTGTATCCTCCAAAGAGCCAGTAACCTTTGTCTCACACTCTCCAACATGTAGGAATTCCAACCATTTAACACTGGAATATTTCTTCCTTCTCCAAAGCAGTTTTCCCTCGGTCTCCGAGTTCGGCCTCCCCCTCTAACTGACGGCTCACAGGCCGTCCCCATTCGAGATTCACCCCCAGCTCTCAGTTAACAGAAAGCAGCAGTGATCTCAGATTCACTTCGTCCCAGCGGAGAAGCTGCAGTTTTGAAACGGGAATTTTGTTCCTCCCGTAACCCATGGAAGTTGGGGCTGCGTTTTGACTTTATTTACCAGGAAACCCCCATGTTGCCCTTACGATGCGGTTCCAGACTAGCAGGGCCTTGCAGACCCCCATCCCCCACATTATCCCCTGGATGACCCCTAATCCCACAGCCCATTCCCCACCTCCCAACACCACATCGCAGTGAAACCTCCCAACAAACCCACCACCCTCAAATAATTCTTTACTCCTCCACTTCCAGAACCCCCACATAGACAGGCCAGTGTTCAGCTCCCTGTACTCTAAGCTATGGACTTCCTTCCGGACTCCACTACGGCTCTCTTACCCTCTCTCCTCCTGTAACACATTCCTTACAACCTAGCTCTTGATCAAGTGTTTGCTCTGTGTGTATTGATATTGCTCCAGCTACAATTTTCTGAATGATAGAGCCTCTCTGAGACGCCTTGCGATGTGGTCAATGCTACAGGCGCTATATAAATTCATATTGTCAACCCTGTTGTCGCTATACCCCGTTCAATCCCTCAAATCTAGGATCTGGAGAGGGAACATGCAACGCTCATATCCATCATTGTGGCCCATAGAGATCCATGGGCATTGCAAGGACCAGAGTCTGTGGTTTTCACAGACAACAATGTCTGATTCAGTTACCTCCCCTCTTTGGGGAATTGTTTCACTTTATGTTTCAGACCTTTATCCGTTGCGGCTCTTACAACAACGGGGAACACGTGGATTATTATTTTTTCAGTGAGTGTACCCGGCACATCCAGAATCACCCTCCTGGGTCATTTATAAACAGCAATGTACCTGTGCAATAAACAGCATCACAGCCTGGCGGTGGCTTCAGCTCATAAACGAAGTAACTGCTGCAGTTTTTAATCTTTATCTCTAGGGTCAAGGAGCAGCGTTTTCCATTCCAGTTAAAACAAACTCTCTTGGTGACTTCCCCCTGTCCCACGGTGGGATGTGAACCTGAAATGAGGTTTATAAATATTGAAGAATGTAACCGATGTGAACAGTGCTGGACAGTGAGTGTAAATCTGATATTAGAAAGTCTGGACGTACCATTTAACCAGCCTGATCGATGTGTGGAGCAGTGAAACGCTGGGACAGCAGTCTCTGGAATCTTCCCTCCACCAGAACTGAAACAATAATCACAGAATCAACTCCTGAACTTATCACATTGAGTAACTGATAAAAAGGTTGGTACCGGCAGAGAGGACCAGAAACTAGGCTTCGTCTCTCACTCACCCTGTCCCCGATTCACATTCCTTTCTCTCCTGCTTTTCTCCTTTTATATCACCCTTTACCCTCTTTCCCCATTCGATATCCTAATTTGGGCTGACAGAGTCTTTACTGCACAGTTCACTCAAATTATCCTTGTCGGAGTTTGTGCTCAATACGAAACTCCTCCCACCCCATCTTCACCTCCCCTCATCAACATTTCGCTCTGTTATGATCTCCCTCATCTCTTTCTAACCGATCCCCGCGCCGGCCGGTTAAATACATCAACTCAATTTCCCACAGCCCCAGTTCCTGTGGGAGTGAGCCTCAAATTCTCCCCATTCTCTGTGTAAAGTAGTTTCTCCTGAATTCGCCATTGGATTAATTACTGTATGTCTAATATTGAGACGAAATCCCCTCCTGAGTTCTGCGAGTGGACACATCTCTACGTTGACCCTATCAAAACACCTTTCATCATCTGACAGACCTCGAACAGGTCAGCCCTCAACCTTCTCTGTTCGAGGTAAAATAGCCCCAGCCTCTTCACTCTGTCCTGATAGTTTAAACACTCTCAAACTGTAACTGAGCACGGTGCTCCGCGTGCAGTCTAACCAAGGGAGATGGAGACCGGAACTGTGCACAGTGCTCCAAGTGTGGCCTAACCGCGGGGTACGGAGACGGGAACTGTGCACGGTGCTCTGAATGTGGCCTAACTCAAGGATACGGAAACCAGAAATGTGCACTGTGCTCCGAGTGCAGTCTAATTGAGGGATACGGAGACTGGAATTGTGCACGGTTCACCGAGTGTGGTCTAACCGAAGGATACGGAGACTGCAACTGTGCCCGGTGCTTCGAGTGTGGTGTAACCGAGCTTCTGTGAAGGTTAATCATACCTTCTGTGCTTTTCACATCCAGCCCATTTGTACTTAAACCCACTGTTTTATTTCCTTTCCAAGGGCGTATTAACTTGTGTCGCTATTTTACACGAGTTGTTTATTCACTCCCCCGGATCACTCTGCACCTCAACCCCATTCGGACTCTTACATTTTGAAGGAGTCTGGCAGTTCCTGTCTATACACCCCAATGTTCATCTCTCCCAGTGATAGGCATTGAAGTTAATTTTCTAATTATGCACTGAATCTGTAAGTTTATTCATGCTTTCTGCATTGTCGCACTCTCCCCCTCTGAATTAACTACACCCACCAATTTGGTCAGATCCACACATTTTTATTTGCATAAATAATCCAAAATCTTTGTTATAAACGTGAAAGAAGAATTGTCCCAGCACTGATCCCTGTGGATTGCCACTTCCCAGTTTTCGGTAGTACTACTACAACCCGCCCCCCCCATTAGTCCGAGTTGTCTCCCATTAATCTGTCTCCCTCTTCTTCATCCACTTCATGTTCTCCGCAAGTCGTATCCCGTCCTTCCCCATTCTCCGTATTCACTCCGTACCCCATTGTCCGGAGTTATGATCCCAGTCTCCCAGCAGTTCCTTTTCCCCCACTAGCACACTCTTCTCTTCTCTATCTTCACTTCACTCCTCTCGACTCCTTTACCTCAGATTTCCCGTCAATCTTTCCTTTGGTGGGTTGACTTGGATTTTCCCCTTCACATTACCTGTTAAATCGGTACCATCCGTACTTCAGATCCCGATCACACTTCCACTGGCCAGAACAATCAGTCTCAGTACAATCGATGCTCCTCCAGGCCTCGTCCAGGACGCAGTGATTTACACACGGGTCAGTGAGTGTGGAGTCTGGGTCTGAATTACAGGAAGATGCCCAATGTTAATGTATAAAGTACAGTTAATATCACACAGCGACTTGCAACCCCAGAAGCACAAATTACCTCAGTTTCACTCTCCACTCTGGGATAAAATTCCCCCAAACTAAACCTGGGAATTTTTATCCTTCGCTGGATGTGGTTTCCCTCTGTTTCCCAGCTCGGCCTCACCCTGTAACTCATTGCTCACAGGCAGTGATCTTTTCTGGATGGGAAATGAGCTTTCAGGTAAGAGAAAGTGGCATTATACTCAGCTTCACTTCATCCCAGTAGCATAGAGACAGAGCTGAAATGTGAATCCTGACAACCGTGCAGAACCCAGGATTCCCATTTGTCTTCCTGAGGATTGGGCTGTACATTCCTTCCACGTCCCTCACTACGTTACACTCAGCTCCCCCACGACATCCCACTCTCCTCTGCCACCGCGTCCCATTCCATTCGGTCACTACATCATGCTCCCCTGAGACGTTATTCCCACTCCCCTAAGTCACTGATAACGGTTATTTCAGAAGCTGTTGGGCTGGATGAAGCAGGGACAGTGGATTTTCGAGTCGAGTGTGCCTTATATTTCAGAGTTGGTGTTAAACCAGGATCTGCAATGCAGTAAGGAGACATGGGAGATTGTGGAGTTCGGATCACCTCAAGAGTGCTTCCAATTGGTAGGAAAGTTTATAAACGATACACTTCATTGTTTATCCAGTATGAAACTCACCTATGACAATCCGCTCTGTAACTACAGAATGTAGCCCAGTCACTAAATCCCAGTCAAATCAGTCTCAACATCCCAGCTGTCAATATATCCCATTCCCCTAACTATGCCACACCCCCCTCAATCACTACACCACACACCCGTCAATAACTGCACCCCACTCTGCTCAGTCACAACAAAAAATACCCCTCAGTCACTACATCCAGCTCCCCTCAATCAATACATCCCAATCAGCTCAGTCACTACACCCCACACCCTTCACTCACTACACCCCACTCTGCTCAGTCACTGTACCACACACCCGTCACTCACTACACCCCACACCCGTCACTCACTACACCCCACTCCGCTCAGTGACTACACCCCGCTCAGCTCAGTCCCAACACCACACACCCGTCACTCACTACACCACACACCCGTCACTCACTACACCCCACTCCGCTCAGTGACTACACCCCGCTCAGCTCAGTCACAACACCACACACCCGTCGCTCACTACACCCCACTCCGCTCAGTCACGATACCCCACTCTGCTCAAACACAAAACCACACACCCGTCACTCACTACACCACACACCAGTCACTCACTACACCCCACTCTGCTCAGTCACTACATCAGACACCCGTCACTCACTACACCCCACTCCGCTCAGACACTACACCCCACACCCGTCACTCACTACACCTCGCACCCGTCACTCACTACACCCCACACTGCTCAGTCACTGCACTATACACCCGTCATTCACTACACCCCACTCTGCTCAGTCACAACACCAGACACCAGTCAGTCACTACACCCCACTCTGCTCACTCACAACAACCCTCACCCGTCACTCATTACACCCCACTCCGCTCAGTCACTACACCAGACACACGTCAGTCACTACAACAATCTCCGCTCAGTCACTACACCCCACACCCATCACTCACTACACCCCACTCCGCTCAGTCACTACACCCCACTCCGCTCAGTCACTACACCCCACACCCGTCACTCATTACACCCCACTCCGCTCAGTCACTACACCACACACCCGTCACTCACTACACCCCACTCCGTCAGTCATTAAACCCCACACCCGTCACTCACTACACCCCACTCCGCTCAGCCACTACACCCCAAACCAGTCACTAACTCCACCCTACACCGCTCAGTCACTACACCCCACACCCGTCACTCAGTACACCCCACTCTGCTTAGTCACCACACCACACACCTGTCACTCACTACACACCACACCGCTCAGTCACTAAACCCCACACCCGTCAATCACTACACCACACACCTGTCAAATACTACACCCCACTCCGCTCAGTCACGACACCCCACACCCATCAATCATTACACCCCACTCCGCTCAGTGACTACACCCCGCTCAGCACAGTCAAAACACCACACACCCGTCACTCACTACACCCCACTCTGCTCAGTCACGATACCCCACTCTGCTCAAACACAAAACCACGCACCCGTCACTCACTACACCACACACCCGTCACTCACTACACCCCACTCTGCTCAGTCACTACACCAGACACCCGTCACTCACTACACCCCACTCCGCTCAGACACTACACCCCTCACCCGTCACTCACTACACCTCGCACCCGTCACTCACTACACCCCACACCGCTCAGTCACTACACTACACACCCGTCATTCACTACACCCCACTCTGCTCAGTCACAACACCAGACACCAGTCAGTCACTACACCCCGCTCTGCTCACTCACAACACCCCACACCCGTCACTCATTACACCTCACTCCGCTCAGTCACTACACTAGACACACGTCAGTCACTACACCCATCTCCGCTCAGTCACTACACCCCACACCCATCACTCACGACACCCCACTCCGCTCAGTCACTACACCCCAATCCGCTCAGTCACTACACCCCGCACCCGTCACTCAATACACCCCACTCCGCTCAGTCACTACACCATACACCCGTCAGTCACTACACCCCACTCCGCTCAGTCACTACACCCCACTCCGCTCAGTCACTTCACCGCACTCCGCTCTGTCACTACACCAGACACCCGTCAGTCACTACACCCCACTCCGCTCAGTCACTACACCCCACTCCGCTCAGTCAGTACACCAGACACCCGTCAGTCACTACACCAAACTCCTCTCACTCACTACACACCACTCCGCTTAGTCATTACACCCCAATCCGCTCAGTCACTACACCAGACAACCGTCAGACACTACACCCCACTCCGCTCAGTCACTACACCCCACACCCGTCAATCACTAAACCCCTCTCCGCTCAGTCACTACACCCCACACCCGTCAAACACTACACCCCACTCCGCTCAATCACTACACCCCACACCCATCATTCACGACACCACACATCGCTCAGTCACTACACCCCACACCCGTCAATCACTACACCCAACTCTGCTCAGTCACTACACCCCTCACCCGTCACTCACTACACCCCACTCCGCTCAGTCACTACACCCCACACACGTCACTCACTACACCCCACTCCTCTCAGTCACTACACCAAACACCCGTCACTCACTACACCCCACTCCGCTCAGTCACAACACCAGACACCCATCAATCACTACACCCCACTCTGCTCAGTCACTACACCCCACACCCATCACTCACTACACCCCACTCTGCTTAGTCACAACACCACACACCCGTCAATCAGTACACCCCACAACGCTCAGTCACTACACCCCACTCCGCTTAGTCACTACACCCCACACCTGTCAATCTCTCCACCACAAACCCGTCAATCACTACACCCCACTCCGCTCAGCCATTACACCCCACCCCACTCAATCACTACACCCCACACCCGTCACTCACTACACCCCACTCCGCTCAGTCACTACACCACACACCGGTAAATCACTACACTCCACACCAGTCAATCACTACACCCCACTCCGCTTAGTCACTACACCACACACCCGTCAATCACTACACCCCAGTCCGCTTAGTCACTGCACCCCACACCCGTCAATCACTACACCCCACTCCGCTCAGTCACTAAACCCCACACCCGTCACTCACTACAACCCACTCCGCTCAGCCACTAAACCCCACACCGGTCATTAACTACACCCCACTCCGCTCAGCCACTACACCCCACACACATCACTCACTACAACCCACTCCGCTTAGTCAATACACCCCACACGCGTCAATCATTACACACCACACTGCTCAGTCACTACACCCCACAGCCGTTTATCACTACACCCCACTCCCCTCAGTCACTACACCCCACACACGTCACTCACTACACCCCACACCGCTCAGTCAGTACACCCCCCACCCGTCAATCACTACACCACACTCCTGTCAAATACTACACCCAACTCCGCTCAGTCACTACACCCCACACCCGTCAATCACTACACCCCACTCCGCTCAGTCACTACACCCCACCCCCGTCACTCATTACACCCCACTCCGCTCAGTCACAACACCCCACTCTGCTCAGTCACTACACGACAGACCCGTCACTCACTACACCCCACTCCGCTCAGTCACTACACCCCACACCCGTCACTCACTACACCCCACTCCGCTCAGTCACAACACCACACTCCCATCAGTCACTATACCCCACACCCGTCACTCACTACACCCCACACCCGTCACTCACTACACCCCACACCGCTCATTCACTATACCACACACCCGTCACTGACTACACCCCACTGCCCTTAGTCACTAAACCCCACACCTTTCAATCACTACACCCCACTCCGCTCAGCCACTACACCCCACACCCGTCACTCACTACACCCCACTTTGCTCAGTCACTACACCCCACACCCGTCAATCACTACACCCCACTCCGCTCAGTCACTACACCCCACTCCACTCAGTCACTACACCCCACACCCGGCATTCACTACACTCCACTCCGCTCAGTCACTACACCCCACTCCGCTCAGTCACTACACCCCACACCCGTCACTCATTACACCCCACTCCGCTCAGTCACTACACCACACACCCGTCACTCAATACACCCCACTCCGTCAGTCATTAAACCCCACACCCGTCACTCACTACACCCCACTCCGCTCAGCCACTACACCCCAAACCAGTCACTAACTCCACCCCACACCGCTCAGTCACTACACCCCACACCCGTCACTCAGTACACCCCACTCTGCTTAGTCACCACACCACACACCTGTCACTCACTACACACCACACCGCTCAGTCACTAAACCCCACACCCGTCAATCACTACACCACACACCTGTCAAATACTACACCCCACTCCGCTCAGTCACGACACCCCACACCCATCAATCACTACACCCCACTCCGCTCAGTGACTACACCCCGCTCAGCACAGTCAAAACACCACACACCCGTCACTCACTACACCCCACTCTGCTCAGTCACGATACCCCACTCTGCTCAAACACAAAACCACGCACCCGTCACTCACTACACCACACACCCGTCACTCACTACACCCCACTCTGCTCAGTCACTACACCAGACACCCATCACTCACTACACCCCACTCCGCTCAGACACTACACCCCTCACCCGTCACTCACTACACCTCGCACCCGTCACTCACTACACCCCACACCGCTCAGTCACTACACTACACACCCGTCATTCACTACACCCCACTCTGCTCAGTCACAACACCAGACACCAGTCAGTCACTACACCCCGCTCTGCTCACTCACAACACCCCACACCCGTCACTCATTACACCTCACTCCGCTCAGTCACTACACTAGACACACGTCAGTCACTACACCCATCTCCGCTCAGTCAATACACCCCACACCCATCACTCACGACACCCCACTCCGCTCAGTCACTACACCATACACCCGTCAGTCACTACACCCCACTCCGCTCAGTCACTACACCCCACTCCGCTCAGTCACTTCACCGCACTCCGCTCTGTCACTACACCAGACACCCGTCAGTCACTACACCCCACTCCGCTCAGTCACTACACCCCACTACGCTCAGTCAGTACACCAGACACCCGTCAGTCACTACACCAAACTCCTCTCACTCACTACACACCACTCCGCTTAGTCATTACACCCCAATCCGCTCAGTCACTACACCAGACAACCGTCAGACACTACACCCCACTCCGCTCAGTCACTACACCCCACACCCGTCAATCACTAAACCCCTCTCCGCTCAGTCACTACACCCCACACCCGTCAAACACTACACCCCACTCCGCTCAATCACTACACCCCACACCCATCATTCACGACACCACACATCGCTCAGTCACTACACCCCACACCCGTCAATCCCTACACCCCACTCCGCTCAGTCACTACACCCCACACACGTCACTCACTACACCCCACTCCTCTCAGTCACTACACCAAACACCCGTCACTCACTACACCCCACTCTGCTCATTTACAACACCACACACCCGTCACTCATTACACCCCACTCCGCTCAGTCACAACACCAGACACCCATCAATCACTACACCCCACTCTGCTCAGTCACTACACCCCACACCCGTCACTCACTACACCCCACTCTGCTTAGTCACAACACCACACACCCGTCAATCAGTACACCCCACAACGCTCAGTCACTACACCCCACTCCGCTTAGTCACTACACCCCACACCCGTCAATCTCTACACCACAAACCCGTCAATCACTACACCCCACTCCGCTCAGCCATTACACCCCACCCCACTCAATCACTACACCCCACACCCGTCACTCACTACACCCCACTCCGCTCAGTCACTACACCACACACCGGTAAATCACTACACTCCACACCAGTCAATCACTACACCCCACTCCGCTTAGTCACTACACCAAACACCCGTCAATCACTACACCCCAGTCCGCTTAGTCACTGCACCCCACACCCGTCAATCACTACACCCCACTCCGCTCAGTCACTAAACCCCACACCCGTCACTCACTACAACCCACTCCGCTCAGCCACTAAACCCCACACCGGTCACTAACTACACCCCACTCCGCTCAGCCACTACACCCCACACACATCACTCACTACAACCCACTCCGCTTAGTCAATACACCCCACACGCGTCAATCACTACACACCACACCGCTCAGTCACTACACCCCACAGCCGTTTATCACTACACCCCACTCCCCTCAGTCACTACACCCCACACACGTCACTCACTACACCCCACACCGCTCAGTCAGTACACCCCACACCCATCAATCACTACACCACACTCCTGTCAAATACTACACCCAACTCCGCTCAGTCACTACACCCCTCACCCGTCAATCACTACACCCCACTCCGCTCAGTCACTACACCCCACACCCGTCACTCATTACACCCCACTCCGCTCAGTCACAACACCCCACTCTGCTCAGTCACTACACGACAGTCCCGTCACTCATTACACCCCACTCCGCTCAGTCACTACACCCCACACCCGTCACTCACTACACCCCACTCCGCTCAGTCACAACACCACACTCCCATCAGTCACTATACCCCACACCCGTCACTCACTACACCCCACACCCGTCACTCACTACACCCCACACCGCTCATTCACTATACCACACACCCGTCACTGACTACACCCCACTGCCCTTAGTCACTAAACCCCACACCTTTCAATCACTTCACCCCACTCCGCTCAGCCACTACACCCCACACCCGTCACTCACTACACCCCACTTTGCTCAGTCACTACACCCCACACCCGTCAATCACTACACCCCACTCCGCTCAATCACTACACCCACTCCACTCAGTCACTACACCCCACACCCGGCATTCACTACACTCCACTCCGCTCAGTCACTACACCCCACTCCGCTCAGTCACTACACCACACACCCGTCACTCACTACACCCCACTCTGCTCAGTCACTACACCCCACTCCGCTCAATCACTACACCCCACACCCATCATTCACGACACCCCACACCGCTCAGTCACTACACCCCACACCCGTCAATCACTACACCCCACTCTGCTCAGTCACTACACCCCTCACCCGTCACTCACTACACCCCACTCTGCTCAGTCACTACACCACACACCCGTCAATCAATACACCCCACTCCGCTCAGTCACAACACAACACACCCATCAATCAATACACCCCACTCCGCTCAGTCACTACACCACACACCCGTCACTCACTACACCCCACTCTGCTTAGTCCCCACACCACACACGGGTCAATCAGTATACCCCACACCGCTCAGTCACTACACCCCACTCCGCTTAGTCACTACACCCCACACGCGTCAATCACTACACCACTCACCCGTCACTCACAACACCGCACTGCGCTTAGTCACTACACCCCACACCCGTCAATCACTACACCACACACCCGTCAATCACTACACCCCACTCCGCTCAGCCATTACACCCCACTCCATTCAGTCACTACACCCCACACCCGTCACTCACTACACCCCACTCTGCTCAGTCACTACACAACAGACCCGTCACTCACTACACCCCACGCCACTCATTCACTATACCACACACCCGTCACTGACTACACCCCACTCCCCTTATTCACTAAACCCCACACCTTTCAATCACTACACCCCACTCCGCTCAGCCACTACACCCCACACCCGTCACTCACTACACCCCACTTTGCTCAGTCACTACACCCCACACCCGTCAATCACTACACCCCACTCCGCTCAGTCACTACACCCCACTCCACTCAGTCACTACACCCCACACCCGGCATTCACTACACTCCACTCCGCTCAGTCACTACACCCCACTCTGCTCAGTCACAACACCACACTGCCGTCACTCACTACACCCCACTCTGCTCAGTCACTACACCCCACTCCGCTCAATCACTACACCCCACACCCATCATTCACGAAACCCCACACCGCTCAGTCATTACACCCCACAACCGTCAATCACTACACCCCACTCTGCTCAGTCACTACATTCCTCACTCGTCACTCACTACACCCCACTCTGCTCAGTCACTACACCACACACCCGTCAATCAATACAACCCACTCCGCTCAGTCACAACACAACACACCCTTCAATCAATACACCCCACTCCGCTCAGTCACAACACCACACACCCGTCCACCACTACACCCCACTCTGCTCAGTCACGACACACCACACAGGTCACAGACTACACCCCACTCCGCTCAGTCACTACACCCCACACCCGTCACTCACTACACTCCACTCTGCTCATTTACAACACCACTCACCCGTCAATTACTACACTCCACCCTGCTCAGTCACTACACCCCACACCCGTCACTCACTACACCCCACTCTGCTTAGTCACCACACCACACACCGGTCAATCAGTATACCCCACACCGCTCAGTCACTACACCCCACTCCACTTAGTCACTACACCCCACACCCGTCAATCACTACACCACACACCCGTCACTCACAACACCGCACTGCGCTTAGTCACTACACTCCACACCCGGCAATCACTACACCACACACCCGTCAATCACTACACCCCACTCCGCTCAGCCATTACACCCCACTCCATTCAGTCACTACACCCCACACCCGTCACTCACTACACCCCACTCCGCTCAGTCACTACACCACACACCGGTCAATCACTACACCCCAGACCCGTCAATCACTACACCCCACTCCGCTTAGTCACTACACCACACACCCGTCAATCACTACACCCCAGTCCGCTTAGTCATTGCACCCCACACCCGACACTCACTACACCACACACCCGTCAATCACTACACCCCACTCCATCAATTACTAAACCCCACACCCGTCACTCACTACACCCCACTCCGCTCAGCCACTACACCCCAAACCTGTCACTCACTACTACCCACTCCGTTTAGTCAATACAACCCACACCCATCACTCACTACACCCCACTCTGCTTAGTCACCACACCACACACCTGTCACTCACTACACCCCACACCGCTCAGTCACTAAACCCCACACCCGTCAATCACTACACTACAGACCTGTCAAATACTACACCCCACTCCGCTCATTCACTACACCCCACACCCGTCAATCACTACACCCCACTCCGCTCAGTCACTATACCCCACACCCGTCACTCACTACACCCCACTCCGCTCAGTCACAACACCCCACTCTGCTCAGTCAGTAAACAACAGACCCGTCACTCACTACACCCCACTCCGCTCAGTCACTACCCCCACACCCTTCACTCACTACACCCCACTCCGCTCAGTCACAACACCACACACCCATAAGTCACTACACCCCACACCCGTCATTCACTACACCCCACACCCGCTCTCGCTACACCCCACACCGCTCAGTCACAACACCCCATTCTGCTCAGTCACTACACAACAGACCCGTCACTCACTACACCACACGCCACTCATTCACTACACCACACATCCGTCACTCACTACACCCCACTTCCCTTAGTCACTAAACCCCACATCCTTCAAGCACTACACCCCACTCCGCTCAGCCACTACACCCCACACCCGTCACTCACTACACCCCACTTTGCTCAGTCACTAAACCCCACACCCGTCATTCACTACACCCCACTCCGCTCAGTCACTACACCCCACTCCGCTCAGCCACTACACCCCACACCCGTCACTCACTACACCCCACTTTGCTCAGACACTACACCCCACACCCGTCAATCACTACACCCCAATCCGCTCAGTCACTACACCCCACTCCACTCAGTCACTACACCCCACACTCGTCATTCACTACACCCCACTCCGCTCAGTCACTACACCACACACCCGTCACTCACTACACCCCACTCCGCTCAGTCACTACACCCAACTCCGTTCATTCACTACACCCCATTCCGCTCAGTTACTACACCCCACACCCGACAATCACTGCACCCCACTCCGATCAGTAACTACACCCCACTCCGCTCAGACACTACACCCCACTCCGCTCTGTAACTGCATCCCACTACGCTCAGTCACTGCATCCGAATCCGCTCAGCCACAAAACCCCATACCCGTCACTCACTACACCCCACACCGCTCAGCAACTATACCCCACACCCGTCAATCATTTCATCCCACTCCGCTCAGTCACTACACCCCGCTCCGCTCAGTCACTACACCATACACCCGTCAATCCCTACACCCCATTCCGCTCAGTATCTACACCCCACTCCGT
Organism: Cetorhinus maximus; assembly: GCF_964194155.1. NCBI lineage: Eukaryota > Metazoa > Chordata > Chondrichthyes > Lamniformes > Cetorhinidae > Cetorhinus > Cetorhinus maximus. The sequence continues at coordinate 283,774 of NW_027596304.1, read as the reverse complement.
TCAGTCTCTACACCACACACCCGTAACTCAGTACACCCCACTCCGCTCAGTCACTACACCCCACTCCGCTCAGTCACTACACCCCACTCCGCTCAGTCACTACACCACACACCAGTCACTTATTGCACCCCACTCCGCTCCGTTACTACACCCCACACCCGTCACTCACTACACCCCACTCCACTCAGCCAATACACCCCACACCCGTCGCTAACTACACCCCACTCGCTCAGCAACTGCACCACACACCCGTCAATCACTACACCCCACTTCGCTCAATCACTACACCCCACACCCGTCAGTGACTACACCCCACTCCCCTCAGTCACTGCACCACACACCCGTCAGTCACTACACCCCAATCCCCTCAGTCACTACACCCCACACCCGTCAGTCACTACACCCCACTCCCCTCAGTCACTACGCACCACACCCGTCAATCACTACACCCCACTCCGCTTAGTCACTACACCACACACCCGTCAATCACTACACCCCAGTCCGCTTAGTCACTGCACCCCACACCCGACACTCACTACACCACACACCAATCAATCACTACACCCCACTCCGATCAGTCACTAAACCCCACACCCGTCACTAACTACACCCCACTCCGCTCAGCCACTACACCCCAAACCCGTCACTAACTGCACCCCACTCTGCTCAGTCACTACACCACACACCCGTCAATCACTACACCCCATTCTGCTTAGTCACCACACCACACACCTGTCACTCACTACACCCCACACCGCTCAGTCACTAAACCCCACACCCTTCAATCACTACACCACACACCTGTCAAATACTACACCCCACTCCGCTCAGTCACTACACCCCACACCCGTCAATCACTACACCCCACTCCGCTCAGTCACAACACCACACACCCATCAGTCACTACACCCCACACCCGTCACTCACTACACCCCACATCCGTCACTCACTACACCCCACACCACTCAGTTACAACACCCCACTCTGCTCAGACACTACACAACAGACCCGTCACTCACTACACCACACATCCGTCACTCACTACACCCCACTCCACTTAGTCACTAATCCCCACACCCTTCAGTCACTACACTCCACTCTGCTCAGCCACTAGACCCCACACCCGTCACTAACTACACCGCACTTTGCTCAGTCACTACACCCCACACCCGTCATTCACTACACCCCACTCCGCTCAGTCACTACACCCCACTCCACTCAGTCACTACACCCCACACCCGTCATTCACTACACCCCACTCCGCTCAGTCACTACACCCCACTCCGCTCAGTCACTACACCAAACACCCGTCAGTCGCTTCACCCCACTCCGCTCAGTCACTACACCCCACTCCGTTCATTCACTACACCCCATTCCGCTCAGTTACTACACCCCACACCCATCAATCACTACACCCCACTCCGCTCAGTTACTACGCCCCACACCCGTCAATCACTACACCCCACTCCGCTCAGACACTACACCCCACTCCGCTCTGTAACTGCATCCCACTCCACTCAGTCACTACATCCGTCTCCGCTCAGCCACAAAACCCCATACCCGTCACTCACTACACCCCACACCGCTCAGCAACTATACCCCACACCCGTCAATCATTTCACCCCACTCCGCTCAGTCACTACACCCCGCTCCGCTCAGTCACTACACCATACACCCGTCAATCCCTACACCCCATTCCACTCAGTCACTACACCCCACTCCGCTCAGTCACTACACCACACTCCGCTCAGTATCTACACCCCACTCCGTTCAGTCACTACACCACACACCCGTAACTCAGTACACCCCACTCCGCTCAGTCACTACACCCCACTCCGCTCAGTCACTACACCCCACTCCGCTCAGTCACTACACCACACATCCGTCACTTATTGCACCCCACTCCGCTCCATCACTACACCCCACACCCGTCACTCACTACACCCCACTCCGCTCAGCCACTACACCCAACACCCGTCACTAACTACACCCCACTCGCTCAGCAACTACACCACACACCCGTCAATCACTGCACCCCAGTTCGCTCAATCACTACACCCCACACCCGTCAGTGACTACACCCCACTCCCCTCAGTCACTACACCACACACCCGTCAGTCACTACACCCCAATCCCCTCAGTCACTACACCCCAAACCCGTCAGTCACTACACCCCACTCCCCTCAGTCACTACACACCACACCCGTCACTTACTACACCACACTCCGCTCAGTCACTATACCACACACCCTTCACTCACTACACCCCACTCCGCTCAGTCACTACACCTGACACCTATCAGTCACTACACCCCACTCCGCTCAGTCACTACACACCAAACCCGTCAGTCAGTACACACCACTCCGCTCAGTTACTACACTACACGCTTGTCACTCAGTACACCCCACTCTGCTCAGTCACTACATCCCACTCCGCTCAGTCACTACGCCCCACTCCGCTCAGTCACTACACCCCACTCCGCTCAGTATCTACACCCCACTCCGCTCAGTCACTACACCACACACCCGTCACTCAGTAAACCCCACTCCGCTCAGTCACTACACTCCACTCCGCTCAGTCACTACACCCCACTCCGCTCAGTCACTACGCCACACACCCGTCACTCACTACACCCCACTCCGCTCAGTCACTACACCACGCACCCATCACTCACTACACCCCACTCCGCTCAGTCACTACACCCCACACCCGTCACTCACTACACCCCACTCCGCTCAGTCATTACAACACCACACCTTTCACTCACTACACCCCACCCCGCTCAGCCACTACACCCCACACCCGTCAGTCACTACACCCCACTCCTCTCAGCCATTACACCCCACACCCGTCAATCACTACACCCCACTCCGCTCAGCCACTACACCACACACCCGTCAATCACTTCACCCCACTCCGCTCAATAACTACACCCCACACCCGTCAGTCACTACACCCCACTCCCCTCAGTCACTACACCCCACACCCGTCATTCACTACACCCCACTCCCCTCATTCATTACACCCCACTCCGCTCAGTCACTACACCACACACCCGTCAGTCACTACACCCCACTCCGCTCAGTCACTACACCCCACACCCGTCAGTCACTACACCCAACTCCGCTCAGTCACTACACCCCACACCCGTCAGTCACTACACCCCACTCCGCTCAGTCACTACACCCCACACCCGTCAGTCACTACACCCCACTCCGCTCAGTCGCTACACCACACACTCGTCACTCACTACACCCTACTCCCCTCAGTCACTACACCCCACTCCCCTCAGTCTCTGCACCCCACCTCCCTCAGTAACTACATTCTTCTCCCCTTTAGTCTCTGCATTCCGCTCCACTCAGTCACTGCATCCTGCTCCTATTAATCACTGAATCCCATTCCCCTGAGTTACTGCATCTCTCTCCCCTCAGTAACTGCATCCCACTCCCCTCAGTCATTACACTCCATTCCCCTCAGTCACTACACCCCACTCCCCTCAGTTACTGCACCCGACTCCCCTCAGTCACGACACTCCGCTCCCCTCAGTCACTGCATCCCTCTCCGTTCAGTCACTGCATCGCACTCCCCTTAGTCACTGCACCCGACTCCCCTCAGTTCCTACACACCACTCCTCTCAGTCACTACTCCCCACTCCCCTCAGTCACTGCACCCGACTCCCATCAGTCATTACACCCCACTCCCCTCAGTCACTGCACCCAACTCCCGTCAACCATTACATCCCACTCCCCTCAGTCACTGCGTCTCACTCTCCTCGGTAACACACTCCTCTCGGTCACTACATCCCACACCCCCGAGTCACTGCATCCGCTCCCTTCATTCACTAAAATTTACCTGTGCAATAAGCAGCATTGTCGTCATTCGTCGGCTTCAGCTCATAAACGAAGTAACTGCTGCAGTTTTTAATCTTTTTCTCTCGTGTGCATTCACACTTATCGTCATCTCCTTTACTTTCAAAACAAACTGTCCTGTTGACTTCTCCCTGTCCCACAGTGGGATGTGAACCTGAAATGAGGTTTATATATTTTGAAGAATGTAACCGATGTGAACAGTGTTGGGCAGTGAATCCAAATCTGATAATGCAAAGTATGAAAATACCATTTAACCAGCCTGGATGTTTTGTGGAGCAGTGCTTCTCTGTGACACGTTTCTCCGGAATCTTCCATCCACCAGAACTGAAACGACAATCACCGAATCACAGGATTAGGGAAGAAGACAGGTCAGAATGTGGCCATTCGGCTCATTGTGTGGCAGAAAGCTCTTTGTTATGTCTATCCAATGATTCCAGCTCCCCTCCTGTTCATCGTGCAATGAAAATCTCCCCTTCCCAGATTTAGCTGATATCCTGTCGAAATGCATTAATTGGTTTTGTTTTCCCTGCCCTTCAGACTGTGCGTTCCACATCACAAGAATTCACTGCCAAATACAAACTTCACCTTATCTTGTCCTTGTTCTTTTACCAATGACATTCAATCTGTGTTTCGTGGTTTCTTAACCTTATTCCAGTGTAAACAATCGCTCCTTTTATATTCTATTCACACTCTTCATGTACTTGAACACCTCTGCAAAACCTTTCCGATCCCATTCTCTGCCCGAGGGGGAACCATCCGTTTCACTCCCCCCGTAGCTGGAACCCGTCCCTCCCCCTCCCCCCCCCCCCCCCCCCCACAACCACCCCCCCGCCTCCCCAAAACGTCTGGAACCATTCTGGTGAAATTCCTCCCTTTCCTGTTCAAGGTTTGACGCCCTTATTCAAGTTAGGGTTCAGGAATCGTACACATTACTTCAGATGAGACCTAGCTCCAGATTGCTTCTTATTCTTTGACGGGATGTGGGCTTCGCTGGCTTGACCACATTTATTGCCCATCCTTATTTTCCCTTCAGGAGCTGGTGGTGAGCTGCCTTCTTGAAGAGCTGTAGTACATGTGGTGTAGACATACCCACAGTTCTGTTCGGGAGTATGTGCCAGGATTTTGACCAAGTCACAGTGAAGGAACGGCCGATATATTTCCAATTCAGGATTGTGAGTGTCTTGGATGGGAACTTCCAGTTTCTGGTGCTCCAATGTGTCTGCTGCACTTGTCCGTCTAGATGGTAGCGGTTGTGTGTTTGGGTGGCGGTGTCAAAGGAGCCTTGATAAATTCCTACAGTGCATCTTTCAATGGTACACACTGCTGCTACTGTGCGCCGGTGGTGCTGGGAATTAATTTTTATTCATTGGTTTCCAATCAAGCTGGTCTGCTTTGCCTGAATGGTGTCGAACTTCTTGAGGGTTTTTGAAGCTGGACATGGAGACCAGAACTGTGCACAGTGCTCCGAATCTGGTGCAACTGAGGGATACGGAGACCAGAACTGTGCACAATGCACCGAGTTTCCTCTAACAGAGGGATACGGAGACCTTTATGCCAGAGTGCACCGACGGACTGTGATTTGTAAAGACCCCTCGGGCTGTATGACTTTCATTGGATGTATGCCGTGAATACTAAATGTATCATAATTTTACTGGAGACTTCACTGTGTAATACGATCCATGTTGATCTTTTTGGAAAAAAATGTACTTTATTTATACATTATCTGAAAGGATGTTAGAAAGCATTTGAAAAATAACATTAAAAAAAGTGCACTCGTAAGCAGATTTTCCACATAGATCATGAGGTACTTCAATACAATCAATGAATATCACAGTCATTTCAATGAGGGCATGACAGACAGTCAGACAGTGCAATGGTATTGGGGTTATCAACATACATCATGTTGCACTCTGAGATGCTTCAATACAAATATATATACATTTAGTATTCAATGCATAAATTCATTATGAGCCGTACAGCCCAAGGTGTCTATACCTTTCCAATCCCCTCTGTGCACTGTAGCTGAAAGGTCTTATCATCGACTATTCACCATTGGGCCTTTGTGGCTGCTGCCCTAAGCTTTAGTGCGTCCCTCAGCACGTAGTCATGGACCTTGGAATGTGCCAGTCTGCAAAACTTGGTCGGGGACAAGTCTTTGCACTGGAAGACCAACATTTTTCTGGCAGACTAAAGGGGGTCTTTCACCAAGTTGATGATCCTACAGCTGCAGTTGATGATTATCTCGAAGTGTGTCCCTTGGAACAGCCCGTAGAGCATAGGGTCCTGTGTCACAGAACTGCTCGGGATAAACTTCAACATAAACCACTACATATCTACCCAGACCTTATTTGCAAAGGCACAATCCGCAAGTAGGTGAACAACAACCCCGTCGCCCCCCACAGCCACCTCGAGGACAACGTGCGCAAGGGGTGAGACTCCTGGCCTACAGGAAGGATGTGATGGGGCGGGCCTTTCTCACCATCGGCCAAGCTACATCTTGGTGATTGTTTGAAAATTCTGGCGATGAGGCATTGTGCAAAATGACTTTGACAGTCCACACAGGGAACCATTGGGGAGGATTCACCATTTCATTTACGTGCCAACCACTGCCTGATGGACTTGTTGTCAATCAGTTGAAATTTTTCCACGAGGGACAGTTGGTATGGCCCGATCCGTCAACTTGGAACGTTCCGTGGCAGCGTGGCCAGACCCATCCTTCACAACACCGGGGGCAGGTAGTACCTCAGTTTGTCACTAACTCCAATACAATTGCCCTGCCTGACTGCCTGTCATGACCATGTTGAAATGTCTGTAATGTTCATTGATTGTATTAAGGCTCCTCATGTTCCATGGGGAGAAGTTGCATTTGTTTACACTTTTTTTGTGATGACCAAGGTGAAATGTTTTCTAAAGATCTTTCGGCTACTTTCTGAATAAAGTGTATTTTTTTCCAAAAAGAATGCCCCTAGTGATACCACTGATGATCTCCGAATCTCTGCATTTCCTGTGTCTACACTCACCCTTTCCTCTCTTTGTCTAGTTTATCAGAAAGTTTCCCTACATGTTACCTTTTAAATCGGTAACATCCTTCCTGAAGATTTTTATCAGACATCCACTCGCAAGGATGATCATCGTCATCACAATCAGAGTCCTCAGTCCAATTACAATTTATACACTCGGTCCCTTCACAATCTATGCTCCTCCAGGCCTCGTCCAGGACGGTGTGATTTACACACGGGTCAGTGAGTGCCGAGTCTGCGACTGAGAGACAAAATATGTTTCATGGTAATATAAACTACATTTTCTGTTACACTGTGACTTGTAACCCCCAAAGCAGCAAAACCTCAATTTCTCTCTCCCCACTGCTTGAAAATGTAACAAATTCAAGCTTAATTCTTCCCTCCTTCTCTGAACCAGGTTTCCATCTGTCTCTCACTTCAACCTCCCCCTCTAACTCAGTGCTCACAGGCAGTGTTACCCATTTTAGATTAACCATTCACACTCAGTTACCAGATAACAGGTAATAACCTCAGCGTCAGCTCAACTTAACAGAAAGGCTGCAAATATTCAATGAGAGTTATCATGGAGTAGCTCAGTCCTTAGCTGAAACAGAGTACAGATGGGTAGAGACAATCGATGGTCAGTGGGATATATCCTGGGCTAGCTCAGTCCCCAGGTGAAAACTGAGTACAGATGGTGAGGGATACTCGATGGTCAGTGAGGAATATCCTGGGCTATCTCAGTCCCCAGGTGAACACTGAGTACAGATGGTGAGGGGTACTCGACGGCCAGTGAGAGATACCTTTCGCTATCTCAGTCCCCAGGTGAAATTAGATTCTGAATCAGTTTATGTTTTGACTGTTTCACCTCTAAACTATACATTAAACAGTGAATAAACTAATACCGAATTGATAAATAAATTGGATGATCGCTGTTAACATATTTTTAATAATAAATTAGGCAAAGTGTATAATATGGTTACAGATTAAAAGGCTGAAATTATGAAATATCAAGTTAAATATCGGATCTGAATGGAAGCATATTTAAAAGTTATGGGGAAGTATAAACAAACACAACTGTAACTGATATTTCAAATGTGCACATCTTTAAAAATTAGAGTTATAATAAAACTACATCTAAATAGAAGCAGTATAGATATGTAACCATGATGTTTACAATAAATATCAGACTATTTGTATAAATAAGAGTGATTTGCACTGATTAACAACCAATGTTTTTACCCTTGCTCTTCCTGAGATTTATTAATGTGCCAGTGTATACCGGGCACAGGATAAAGAACAAAGAACAAAGAACAATAAAAAGTACAGCACAGGAAAAGGTTCTTTGGCACACCAAGCCTCCGCCGATCATATTGCCTGTCGAACTATAACATTTTGCACTTCCGGTGTCCGTTTCCCTCTATTTCCATCCTATTCATGTATTTGTCAAGCTGCCTCTTAAACACCACTATCATACCTGCTTCAATCACCTCCACTGGCAGCGAATTCCAGACACTCACGACTCACTGCATGAAAAACTAGATGCGCTCATATCCTATTACGTTTTCTCGTCTCACCTTAAATATATGTTCCATAGTAATTGATTCTTCAACCCTGGGAAAAAAGAAATACTTCTGACTATCTACTCTTCCAAGCCACTCAAAATGTTGTAAACTTCTATTAAGTTGCCCATCAATCTCCGTTCTTCTAGTGAGAACAATCCGAGTTTCTCCAAACTCTCCTCATAACTAATAACCTCCAGACCAGGCAGCTTCCTGGCAAACCTCCTCTGCAACCTCACCAACGCCTCCATATGCTTCTGATAATGTGGTGACCAGAATTGCAAGCTATATTCCAAGTGTGGCCTAAAAAATTTTCTCTACAGCTGCTGCATGACTTCTCAGCTTTTATTTTCAATATTCCTGACGATGAAGGCAAGCATGCCATATGCCTTCCTGACTACCTTATCCACCTGCGTTTCCACTTTCAATGACCAGTGGAGATGTACATCCAGATCCCTCTGGCCATCGATGCAGTTAAGGGTTCTGCCATTTACTGTATAATTCCCACCTGAATTAGACATTCCAAAATGAATTACCTCGCATTTGTCTTAATTGAACTACATCTGTTTTTTCACCGCCCAAGTTCCGAAACGATCTCTATCCCGTTGTATCCTTTGACAATCATCTTCACTATTTGAAAATCCTCCAACCTTAGTGAAGTCTTCTGACTTACCAATTAGCCCAGTTACATTTTCCTCCAATTCATTTGAGTGTTCTAAAAACAGCAAAGGTTCCAGCACTGATCCCTGCGGCACACCAGTAGTCACAGCTCTCTATTCATAAACGCTCCCTTCCTCTGCTACCCTCTGTCTTCTATGACCAAGCCAATTCTGTATCCATCTTGCCAGCTCACCTCTGATACCGTGCGATGTTACCTTCTGTACCAGTCTGCCATGAGGGACCTTGTCAAATGTATCACTGAAATCCATGCAGATAACATCCACTGCCCTTCCATCGTCTGTCATCTTTGCCACTTCCTCGAAAAACTCGATCTAGTAAGTCTCAAAAAATTGTGGAAATTGGAAAAGTTGGAATCTCTGTGATCTGTGATCGGGATAGTGTAGAGAAGGCTGGTCTAACTGGATGCCTGCAGACCAGAATCCAGCCCTGACTCCTTTGGCTCCACCGGCCAACCTTCTTGGACATTCAAATGTCTAAGTCGTGAACAATGCGTTGGAGCTTCTCATCAAATCATGGCTCGGTTGGCTATGCATTTGTTCACGAGTGAGCCTATCAGCAGCACCTTCAGGGATAAATAACCCTTTGATTGGACGAGAGGCAAACAGAAGGAAGGTGAGCATTCAAGATAAGATCCAAGACCAGGAGCAGAAATGGGGCTGGGTGGCTAGGTGAGTGGGGTGGAGTGGGAGTAGGGGTGGGGGTTTCAGGGCTGGGACTTGTGGGGGAGCGGGGAGGGGGGAGTGAGCGTATGGTCTGGTGGTAGACAGATCGTGGGGACGGGGCGTTAGAGAAAGGGGCCGCGTTGGAGAGAGCGGTGCAGACGTGTGGGAGAGTGCTGGGCCACGGAGAGGCAGCGGGTCAGGGGCCTGGGTGGAATGAGTGGGACCGCGGTTGTAGAAAGCGGGGACTTGGGTGTAAAGAGCGTGGCCAGGGGGTAGAGCGCCTGATCGTGGTTTAGAGCAAGCCTCGAGCGGAGGCAGTTAGGGGCCAGGAGAAGAGAGCTAACACATTATCCCAAAACCGCGAGCTCCTGTCTTATGCATTAACCCTTTATGTGGCCCCTTAACCAATGCCTTTTGGAAATCCAAATACACCAAATGTACCAGTTCCCCTTTATCAACTCTGTTTGTTATACCCTCAAGGAAAACTTGCAAATTTTTCAAACATAATTTCACTTTCACAAAACAATGTCGCTTATATGATCCACCAGTCATTGGGATGATGGCTTATACCTGGCATCACACTGTCGCTGAAATTCATATCTCACATTGCTGATTTGTGGAATGGACAGAACACCTATTTGTCTCGACCACAGCATTCTGTTAGTGGCAAATACCTCTCGTGCTGCAACAGCATAGTGGCAGCTTCAAATGGCTAGTTTCACCTGTTGCTCAAATTTTTGGGTCACCTTACCTTTCCAGAGTAATCTGAGGTAGACGTCACTGTTTGATTTTGTTAAGCTTTGCTAAATTTCCAATTTCTTCCTTAGCAATGGCCTCTAACATTTTCACATGGACAGATGTTGGGCTGCATGGCCTATGATTTCCTGCTTTTAGTCTCGCCCCCTTCTTGGACAGGGGTATCGCATTAGCAGTTTTCCAATCCAGTTAGACCCTCCTGGAATCCAGTGAGTTCTGGAATTTTTTGACGGGAGCCTCCAGCATCTCTGCAGCCACTTCCTTTTAAACGCTTGAATGGAGTCCATCAGCTCCCGGAGATTGTCTGCTTTTAGTCTCATTACTTTCTCAAATACCCTGTCCCTTGTGACAGAGGCTGTTACAAGAGCAGAGCTTTGGGTAGAGAGGGCGGACGGTGGGTAGAGAGCAGGGGGGCGGGAGGAGAGAGAGTGGCCAGGGGGGGGTGATGTGAGTGGGGCCGAGGGTTGTAGAATGGAGTCGGTGGTGGAGAGAGCCAGGACCAGGTGGGGGAGAGAGTGGGGCTGAGGTGAGAGCAAGGAGCTGGGGGAGAGAGAGGGGCCAGCCGGTGGTCCAGGCCGTCCGGGCCGGGAGGGCAGTAAGGCGGGCGGACCACAAGGCAAGAGAGGGAGAAAGGGAGTGGGGAAGGAGGGAGTGAGCAGGCGAAGCCAGAGCGTGTGAGTGAGCGGGGCTGGAGGGAGTGAGTGAGTGGGGCCCGAGGGAGTGAGCGAGGGGGGTCAGAGGAAGTGAGCGAGGGGGGCCAGAGGGAGTGAGCGAGGGGTGCTAGAAGGAGTGAGCGAGCTGGGTAAGAGGGAGATATTGAGTGGGTCCGATGGGAGAGACCGAACGCCGCCGGTGAGAGAGAGTGAGATGAGCCAGAGGGAGAGAGTGAGCGTGGTTGGGGGGAGAGAGCGAGCAAGTTCAGAAGAAGAGTGTAGGTGGGGACGGAGGAAGAGCGTGAGTGGGGTCGGAGGGAGAGAGTTCGCGGGGCCAGAGTAAGGGAACGAGTGAGGCGGGAGGGAGAGAGAGAGTGGTCACGCAGTGATAGTACGAGTGGGGATGCAGTGATAGTATGAATGGGGACTCAGTGAGAGAGAGAGCGGGGCCGATGGGAGAAAAAATGCGGTGCCAGAGGGAGAGACTGATCTGGGGGCTGCGTGAAAGTGAGCCGGGTCGGAGGGAGAGAGTGAGCGCTGCTGGGGGGATAGAGAGCGGGGCCGGGCGGATGGAGAGCGGAGACGGGGGGATAGCGGGGACGGAGGGAGATAGAGCGGAGACGGGAGGATAGAGAGCGGGGCTGCGGGTATAGATAGTGGGGACGGGGGGAGATAGAACAGGGCCGGGAGGATAGAGAGTGGGGCCGGGGGGATAGAGAGCGGGGCCGGCGGGATAGAGAGCAGGGCCGGGGGGAGAGACAGTGGGGACAGGGGGATAGAGAGTGGGGCCGGGGGGAGAGACATCGGGGATGGGGGGAGATAGAACGGGGCAGGGGGGATAGAGAGCCGGGCCGGGGGAATTGAGAACGGGGCTGAGGTGATAGAGAGCGGGGCCGGGTGGATAGAGACCGGGACCGGGGGGATAGAGAGCGGGTCCGGGGTGATAAGCAGCGTTGCCGGGGGGATAGAGAGCGGGGCAGGGGGGGTAGAGAGCGGGGCCGGGGTGGTAGATAGCGGGGCCGGGGCGGATAGATAGCGGGGATGGGGGGAGATAGAACGGGGACGGGGGGATAGAGAGCGAGGCCGGGGGGATAGAGAGCGGGCCTGCGGGGATAGAGAGCGGGTCCTGGGTTTAGGGAGCCAGGCCGGAGAGAGATAGAGCGGGACCTGGGCGAGAGAGAGCGGGGCTGGGGTGATGAGAGAGCAATGCCGGGGGGTTAGAAGGCGGCGGCAGGGGAAAGAGAGCAGAGCCAGTTGGAGGGAGGGCGGGGCCGGGATTAGAGATCTGGGCCGGGAGTTAAAGAGCGGGGCCGGGGGGATAGAGAGCGCAGCCAGGATAATAGAGAGCGGGGCCAGGATTTAGAGCGTGGGAATGTGGTGTTATTTTTCGGGGCCGGGAGTTAGAGAGCATGGTTGGTGGGACGAGAGAGTGGGACCGGGTGGAGAGAGTGCGGAGAGAGCGGGGTTGGGGGGAGGCAGAGTGCACCTGAGGTGTTAGAGAGATGGACCGGTCGGAAAGAGAGCCGGACCGGGGGCATAGAGAGAGGAGCCGGGGAGCGGGAGAGAGGGGCTGTAGTTTAAGAGAGCGGGGCCGGGAGAAAATAGAGCGCAGGCTCTATTAGGGAGCAGAGCCTTGTCGAGAGAGCCGGTCCAGGGGACTATAGAGCTGGGCCATAGTGTTAGAGAACGGTACTGGGGGGAGAGAGCACGGAGCCGGGCGGATAGAGACTGGGGCCTTTGGGAGAGATAGTGGGGCGGGTTGATAGAGAGTGTGGCCGGAGAGACATAGGGCGCGGCCGGGAGTTGAGAGAGCGGGGCCGGGGTAGTGAGAGAGCGAGGGCGGGGGCTAGAGAGAGGGGTCGGGGGTTTAGAGACCTGGGCCTGTGGAATAAGAGCGATCGAGGCCGGACAGAGAGAGCGAGCAGGGCTGGAGGAAGAGAAAGAGAACGGCTGGGGTGAGAGAGGGAGAGATGCCAGGGAAGTGAGAGCGGGGACGGAGGGAGTGAGAGAGCCGGGCCGGAGGGACAGAGCAAGCGAGGCCGGAGTGTGAGAGTGAGCAGATTTGTAGGGTGGGATTGACCGGGGCCGGAGTAAGAGAATGAGTGGGCCAGAGGGAGATTGTGAGTGGGACCGGGGATAGAGTGCGAGTGAGGCTGGATGGAGAGAAACCGTTGCCTGAGGTATAGAGAGCAGGGCAGGCTGGATAGAGAGCAGTGCTGGGGCGATAGAGATTTGGGCCGGGGGGATAGAGAGCAGGGCCGGGAGGTTAGAGAGTGGGGCCGGGGTGATGGAGAGCGGGGCAGGGGATGGTAGAGAGCGGGGCCAGGGGATAGAGAGCGGGGACGGGGTGATAGAGAGCGGGGCCAGTGGGATAGAGCGTGGGGCACTGATGATAGAGAACGGGGCCGGGGGGATAGAGAGCAGGGCCGGGGAGATAGAGAGCGGGGCCGGGGGGATAGAGAGCGGGGCGGGGGTGATAGTGAGCGGGGCCGGAGGGATAGAGAGCGGGGCCTGGGGGATAGAAATCGGGGCCAGGGTGATAGAGTGCGGGGCTAGGGGTATAGAGAGCGGGGCCGGTGGGATAGTGAGCGGCGCCGGGGGGATAGAGAGCGGGACTGGGGATATAGAAAGCGGGGCCGGTGGGATAGAGAGAGGGGCCGTGGGGACAGAGAGCGGGGTCGGGGGGACAGAGAGTGGGGCTGGGGGGATTGAGATCTGGGCCATGTGGAAAGAGAGCGGGGCCGGTGGAACAGAGAGCGGGGCCGGGGAGATAGAGAGTGGGTCCTGGGTTTAGGGAGCCAGGACGGGGAGAGATAAAGCGGGGCCAGGGGGATGAGAGAGCAATGCCGGGGGGTATGAAGGCGGCGGCAGGGGAAAGAGAGCAGAGCCAGTTGGAGGGAGAGCGGGGCCGGAATTAGAGATCTGGGCTGGGAGTTAAAGAGCGGGGCCGAGGGGATAGAGAGCGCGGCCAGGATAATAGAGAGTGGGGCCGGGGTTTAGAGCGTGGGAACGTGTTGTTATTTTTCGGGGCCGGGGGTTCGAGAGCAGGGTGGGTGGGACGAGAGAGCGGGACCGGGCAGAGAGAGTGCGGGGAGAGAGGGTTTGGGGGGAGTCAGAGCGCCCCCGGGGTGTTAGAGAGAGGAACTGGGGGAAAGAGAGCCAGACCGGGGGCATAGAGAGCGGGGCCAGGGGGCGAGAGAGCGGGGCTGTAGTTTCAGAGAGCGGGGCCGGGAGAAAATAGAGTGCAGGCGAGGGGATAGGGAGCGGAACCTTGTCGAGAGAGCCGGTCCAGGGGGCTATAGAGCTGGGCCATAGTGTTAGAGAGCGGTACTGGGGGGAGAGAGCACGGAGCCGGGCGGATAGAGACTGGGGCCGGTGCAAGTGGTAGAGGGACGGGTTGATAGAGTGTGTGGCTGGAGAGACAGAGGGCGAGGCCGGTAGTTGAGAGAGCGGGACCGGGGTAGTGAGAGAGTGAGGGCGGGGGCTAGAGAGAAGGTTCGGCTATTTAGAGAGCTGTGCCTGTGGGATAAGAGCGATCGAGGCCGGACAGAGAGAGCGAGCAGGGCTGGAGGAAGAGAAAGAGCATGGCTGGGGTGAGAGAATGAGAGATGCCAGGGAAGTGAGAGCGGGGATAGAGAGAGAGAGAGCCGGGCCGGAGGGAGAGAGCAAGCGAGGCCGGAGTGTGAGATTGAGCAGATTTTTAGGGTGGAATTGAGCAGGGCCAGAGTAAGAGAATGAGCGGAAACGGGGATAGAGTGCGAGCGAGGCTGGATGGAGAGAAACCGTTGCTGAGGTATAGAGAGCGGGGCAGGCTGGATAGAGAGCAGTGCTGGGGTGATAGAGCGCGGGGCCAGGGGGATAGAGAGCGGGGCCAGTGGGACAGAGAGCGGGGCCGGGGGGATAGAGAGCAGGGCCGGGGGGATAGAGAGCAGGGCCGGTGTGTTAGTGAGCGGGGCAGGGGGGAAAGAGAGCGGGGCCGGGGGGATAGTGAGCGGGGCCTGATGGATAGAGAGCGGGGCCGGGGGGATAGAGAGCTGGGTTGGGGGGACAGAGAGAGGGGCCGGGGGGATAGACTGCGGGGCCGGGGTGATAGACTGCGGGGCCAGGATTGAGAGAGCTGGGCCTGGGAGATAGAGAGCGGGGCCGGCTGCAGAGAGAGTGGGGCCGGGGGGATAGAGAGCGGGGCTGGGGGTATAGAGATTGGGGCCAGGGGGATAGAGAGAGGTGCTGGGGGGATAGAGAGCCGTGCTGGGGGGATAGAGAGCATGGCTGGGTGGATAGAGAGCTGGGCTGGGGGGAGAGAGAGTGGGGCCGGGGGGTTTGAGAGCGGGGCCGAGGGGATAGAGAGTGCGGCTGGGGGGTCAGAGAGCGGGGCCGTGGGGATAGAGAGCGGGTGCTGCATTTAGGGAGCCAGTCCGGGGAGAGATAGAGCGGGATGTGGGCGAGAGAGAGCGGGGCTGGGGGAATGAGAGAGCAATGCCGGGGGGTTAGAAGGCGGCACCAGTGGAAAGAGAGCTTAGCCAGTTGGAGGGAGAGAGGGGCCGGGATTAGACATCTGGGCCGGGAGTTAAAGAGCGGGTCCGAGGGGATAGAAAGTGCGGCCAGGATAATAGAGAGCGGGGCCTGGGTTTAGAGCGTGGGAACGTGGAGTTATTTTTCGGGGCCGGGGGTTAGAGAGCATGGCTGGTGGGACGAGAGAGCGGGACCGGGCGGAGAGAGTGCGGGGAGAGAGGGGTCGGGTGGTGGCAGAGCGGAAACGGGGGAAAGAGAGCCGGACAGGGGGCATAGAGAGAGGGGCCGGGGGGCGAGAGACCGGGGCTGTAGTTTCAGAGTGCGGGCCTGGGAGAAAATAGAGCGCAGGGATGGTGATAGGGAGTGGATCCTGGTCGAGAGAGCCGGTCCAAGGGGCTATATAGCTGGGCCATAGTGTTAGAATATGGTAAGTGACTGAGCGGTGATGGAGGGAGTGACAGAGATGGGCCGGAGGGAGAAAGCAATCGAGGCCGGAGTGTGAGAGTGAGCAGATTTGTAGGGTGAAATTGAGCGGGGCCGGAGTAAGAGAATGAGGGGGGCAGGAGGGAGATTGTGAGTGCGACATGGGATAGAGTGCGAGCGAGGCTGGATGGAGAGAAACCGCGGCCTGAGGAATAGAGAGCGGAACCTTGGAAATAGAGAGTGGGGCCGTGGGGATATAGAGCAGTGCCGGGGTTAGATGGAGCGGGGACGGGGGGATAGAGAGCAGGGCCGGGGGGATAGCGAGCGGGGATGGGGGGATAGAGAGCGGGGCCGGGGGGATAGAGAGCGGGGCTGGGGGGATAGAGAGCAGGGACGGGGGGATAGAGAGCGGGGCTGGGGGGATAGAGAGCGGGGCGAGACCGGGGCCGGGGGGATAGAGAGAGGGGCTGGGGGGATAGAGAGCATGGCCGGGGGGATAGGGAGCGGGGCCGGGGGGATATAGAGCGGGGCCGGTGGTTAGAGAGCGTGGCCAGTGGGATAGAGCGCTGGGCCAGGGGGATATAGAGCGGGGCCGGGGTGATAGAGAGCTGGGCCGGGGTGATGGAGATTGGGGCCGGTGGGATAGAGACTGTGGCCGGGTGGATAGGGAGCGGGGCTGGGGGGAGAGAGAGCGGGGCCGGGGGGGTTGAGAGCGGGGCCGGGGGGATAGTGAGAGGTGCTGGGGGGTTAGAGAGTGTGGCCGTGCGGATAGAGAGCGGGTGCTGCATTTAGGGAGCCAGGCCGGGGAGAGATAGAGCGGGACTTGGGCGAGAGAGAGCGGGGCCGGGGAAATGAGCGAGCAATGCCGGGGGGTTAGAAGGCGGCGCTAGTGGAAAGAGAGTGTAGCCAGTTGGAGGGAGAGAGGGGCCGGGATTAGAGATCTGGGCCGGGAGTTAAAGAGCGGGGCCGAGTGGATAGAAAGCTCGGTCAGGATAATAGAGAGCGGGGCCTCGGTTTAGAGCGTGGGAACGTGGTGTTATTTTTCGGGGCTGGGAGTTAGAGAGCAAGGCTGGTGGGACGAGAGAGCGGGACCGGGCGGAGAGAGTGCGGGGAGAGCAGGGTCGGGGGGAGGCAAAGTGCACCCGGGTTGTTAGAGAGCAGGACCGGGGGAAAGAGAGCCGGACAGGGGGCATAGAGAGAAGAGCCGGAGGGCGGGAGAGCGGGGCTGTAGTTTTAGAGAGCCGGGCCGGGAGAAAATAGAGCGCAGGCGGGGGGATAGGGAGCGGAGCCTGGTCGAGAGAGCCGGTCCAGGGGGCTATAGATCTGGGCGATAGTGTTAGAGAGCGGTACTGGGGGGAGAGAGCACGGAGCCGGGCGGATTGATACTGGGGCCGGTGGGAGAGAGAGCAGGGTGGGTTGATAGATAGTGTGGCTGGGGAGATAGAGGGCGCGGCCGGGAGTTGAGAGAACGGGACCGTGGTAGTGAGGGAGCGAGGGCGTGGGCCACAGTGAGGGGTCGGGGGTTTTGAGAGCTGGGCCTGTGTGATAAAAGCGATCGAGGCAGGACAGAGAGAGCTAACAGGGCTGGGAGGAAGAGAAAGAGCACGGCTGGGGTGAAAGAGTGAGAGGTACCAGGGATGTGACTGAGCGGGGACGGAGAAACTGAGAGAGACGGGCCAGAGGGAGAGAGCAAATGAGACCAGAGTGTGAGAGTGAGCAGATTTGTACGGTGGGTTTCAGCGGGGCCGGAGTAAGATAATTCAGGGGCCGGAGGGAGATTGTGAGTGGAACCTGGGATAGAGTGCGAGCGAGGCTGGAAGGAGAGAAACCGCTGCCTGAGGAATAGAGAGCGGGGCCGGGGGGATAGGGAGCGGGGCCGGTGGGGAGAGAGCGGGGCCGGGGGGAGATTGTGAGTGGGAGAGGGATAGAGTGCGAGCGAGGCTGCACGGAGAGAAACCGCTGCCTGAGGTACAGAGAGCGGGGCAGGATGGATAGAGAGCAGTGCCGGGGGGATAGAGAGTGGTGCTGGGGGGATAGAGAGCGGGGCCGGGGGAATTTAGTGCGGGGCCGGAGGGATAGAGAGCGGGGCCGTGCGTATAGAGAGCGGGGCCGGGGGGAGAGAGAGCGGGGCCGGGGGGGAGAGAGAGCGGGGCCGGGGGGAGAGAAAGCGGGGCCGGTGGGAGAGAAAGGGAGGCCGGGGGGATAGAGAGCCGGTCCGGAGGAATGGAGAGCGTTGCCGGGGGCATAGAGAGCAGTGCCGGGGGGTTAGAGAGCGGGGCCGGGGTGATAGAGAGCGGGGCCTGGCGGATAGAGAGTAGGGCAAGGGGGAGAGTGAGCGAGGCAGAACATTGAGAGAGTTGGGGCCGAATGGAGAGAAAGCTAGGCCACGGGGATAGTGAGCCGGGCCACAGGGATAGAGACCGGGGCCAGGGGGATAGAGAGCGGGGCCGGGGGGACAGAGAGCGGTGCCGTGGGTATAGAGAGCGGGGCCCGTGTTTGAGAGAGCGGGGCCGGGTGGATGGAGAGCGGGGCCGAGGGGATAGAGAGCGGGGCCGGAGGGATGGAGAGCAGTGCCGGGGGGATAGAGAGCAGTGCCGGGGGGATAGAGAGCGGTGCCGGGGGGATAGAGAGCGTGGCCTGGTTTTATAGAGTGTGGGGCCGGAGGTTATAGAGAGCGGGGACGCTGAGAGGAAGATCGGGTTTGGGGTGAGATTGGGCCGGGCCTGGGTGAGAGAGATTGGCGGCACAATGAGTGGAGCCATGTGGAGAGAGATTGGCGCCAGGGGGATGAGAGCAGGGCCAGGGCAATGAAAGAGCAGAGGCCAGGGGTGTGGAGAAAGCGGAGGCTGGGGTAGAGAGATTGGGGCCGTGGTAGAGAGAGGGAGTGGCGGGAGAGAGATCCGGAACGGTGTTTTTGGGAGCAGGGCCCGGGGGTATTAGGGGTAGAGAGGTTGGCCAGTTGGAGAGAGCGCGGTTCCTGTGGTAGAGAGAGAGAGTGTTGGACCGGGGGCTTTGAGAGTGGTACTCAGGTGAGAGAGAGCGGGAGCAGGGAGAAGTGAGCGGTTGTTGGTGGAGAGTGATTGTGCCTGGTCTTTAGAGAGCAGGGCAGAGGGTGTTAGAGGGAAGGTCCAGGAGGTAGGGATCGAGTCCTGGGGTAGTAAATAGCTGGTCCCGTCGTGCAGAGAGCGCTTCTGGCGTGTAGGTAGCGGATCTGGGTGATAGAGAGCTGGGCCTAGGGATACAGAACGGCGGTGGGGTGTGGAGAGCTGGGCCCGGAAGAGAGAGAGAGAGCTGGGCTGACGTGAGAACGAGTGGGGCCAGGGCTAGAGAACGCAGCTGGGGCGTGAGTCCCTGGCTGTTAGGAAAGAATGTGTCCAGATAGAGAGAATGGTGCTAGTCTGTGAGATCCAGGGGAGGTAGGTCGAGGTGGGGAGAGAGAGCGGGTCTAGGCGGAAAAGAGCAGGGCCGTGAGAGGGAGAGGGTGTGAATGTGTATCTTAGAGAGAGAGGTGGAGCGTGTGAGTATGTCTGATGGGGAAAAGTGTGTGAGTGTGTATGACATAGAAAGGGGGAGAGTATAAATTTGTGCGACAGAGAGAGGGGGAGTGTGTCATTTTGGGAGTGGGACAGTATGAGTGTGTGTGACATAGAGAGTGTGAGAATGTGTGAAAGAGAGTGGGAGAGTGTGAGTGTCAGTGACAGAGGGAGAGAGCGTGCCTGTGTGAGAGAGAGAAGTTGGAGAGTGTAGTATGTGTTACAGAGAGAGGGGGAATGTGTGAGTGTGTGACAGAGAGAGAGGGAGCGTGTGAGTATGTGTGAAAGAGAGAGGGGAGAGTGTGAATGCGCGGGTTACAAAGAGTGGGGGAGTTTGAGTGTTTGACAGAGAGATGGGGAGAATGTGAGTGTCTTTGACAGAGGGAGAGTGAGAGTGTGAGTGTGTGCGACAGAGGGGGAATGTGAGTTAGAAAGAGAAGTGGAGAGTGAGAGTCTTTGTGATGGGGAAGAGTGTGAGTGTGACAGAGAAATGGGAGAGTGTGAGTGTGTGAGCGAGTGATGGGACAATGAATGTGAGAGTGAGAGAGGGGGAAAGTGTGAGTATCTGTTAAAGAGAGGGGGTAGTGTGAATTTGTGTGACAGAGAGGCAGAGAGTTTGAGATTATGTGTGTGAGAGAGAGTAGCAGTGTGTGTGAGAGGGAGAGGGAGAGAGTGTGAGTGTGTGTGAGAGAGAGAGTATGTATGAGAGGCAGAGGGGCTGAGTGTGAATGTGTTTGACAGAGAGACGGGAAGAGTATGATTGAGAAAGAGTTTTGGGGAGTGTGATTGCTTTCGATGGGGGGAAGAGTGTGAGTATGACAGAGAAATGGGAGTGTGAGTGTGTGAGCGAGAGTGATGGGACAATGAATGTGAGAGTAACAGAGGGCAGTAGTGTGAATATGTATGAAAGAGAGAGAGGTTAGTGTGAGTTTGTGTGACAGAGAGGGAGAGAGTGTGTGAGAAGGTGTGTGAGAGAGAGTGGCAGTGTGTGTGAGAGGGAGAGGGAGAGAGTGTGAGTGTTTGTGTGAGAGAGGCAGAGAGTATGCATGAGAGGCAGAAGGAGAGAATCTGAGTGTGTGTGACAGAGGGAGGGGGAGTGTGAGTGTATTTGACAGAGAGAGGGACAGTTTGAGCGTGTGTGACAGAGAGACGTGGAGAGTGTGTGTGAGAAAGAGAGGTGGAGAGTGCGATTATTTTGGATGGGGGGAAGGATTTGAGTGTAACAGAGAAATGGGGGAGTGTGAGCGTGTGAGGGAGAGTGATTGGACAATGAACGTGAGTGTGGGAGAGGTTGAAAGTGTGAGTATGTTTGTCAGAGAGAGGTGGAGCGTCTGAGTTTGTGTGACAGAGGGAGGGAGAGAGTGTGAGTGTGTGTGTGAGGGACAGAGTGTGAGTGTGTATGAGAGGCCGAGCCAGAGAGTGTGACTGTGGGTGAGAGAGAGATGCAGAGAGTATGTATGAGAGGCATAGAGAGAGAGAATGAGTGTGTGTGACAGAGGGGTGTGAGTGTGTGACAGAGAGAGGGTCAGTGTCAGTGTGTGTGACAGAGAGAGGGGGACATGTACGCTTGTGTGATAGAATGAGGGGGAGAGTGTGAGTGTGTGTGACAGAGAAAAGGGAGAGTGCGAGTGTGTGTAACGAGAGAGCGAGAGACTGTGAAGTGTGTGAATGAGAGCGGAAGTGAGTGTCAGTGTTTGTGACCCAGTGAATGGGAGAATGTGAGTTTGTGTGACAGGGAGAGGTAGAGAGTGTGAATGGATTTGAAAGAGGGAGGTGGAGAGTGTGAGTGTGTTTGACCCGGGGCAAGAATGTGAGCGAGAGAGAGAAGGGGAGAGTGTGAGCGTGTGTGACGGGGGTGGGGGGGTGGGGGTGGAGGAATGTTAGTGTGTTTGGCAGAGGAAGGGGGGAGAGTGTGCTTCTGAGCGACAGAGAGAGGGGGAGAGTGTGTGTGTGTGACAGAGAGAGGGAAATAATGTGTGTGTGCAAGATGTGGGGGAGATTGTGCGTGTGAGAGAGAGGAAGATAGAGTGTGAGTGCCTGAGAGAGAGAGAGAGAGAGAGTGGAAGAGTGAGTGTGTCTGACAGCGAGAGTGGAGAATGTGAGAGTGTAAGAGAGAGAGAGAGATGGAGAGCGTGAGTTGTGTTACAGAGAGAGGTAGAGTGTGGGAGTGTGTGTGAGAGAGGGCGGGGAATAGAGTGTGTGTGTGACATAGAGAGGGGGAGGCCGTGAGTGTGTGATAGACGTGGAGAATTTGAGTGTGTGTGACAGAGAGAGGGATAGCGTATGCGTGTATGAGATAGAGAATGGGGGAGCGTGATTGTGTGTGAGAGATATAGGGGCAGAGTGTGTGTGAGAGGCAGTGGGAGAGAATATGAGTGAGTGAGGGAGAGAGGGACAGTGAGAGATTGTGTGGCAGAGAGAGTGGGAAAGTGTGATTATGTGTGGCAGAGTGAGGGGGAGAGTGTGAATGTGTGTGATGAGAGCGGGAGAGTGTGTCTGTGTGAAAGAGAGAAGAAGGGAGTGCAAGAGTGTGTGACAGAGTGAAAGGGGAGAGTGTGAGTGTGTGTGTCAGTGGGAGTGAGAGTATCACTCTGTACGACATAGGGGAGAGGGATAGTGTGAGTGTCTTTGACAGGGAGTCGAGGAAGAATGTGAGCTTGTGTGACATAATGAGGCGGAGAGTGTGAGTGTGTGTGACAGAAAGAGGGGAGAAGTGTCATTGTGTGTGACAGAGAGAGGGGGAAGTGTGAGTGTGTGTAACGAGAGAGCGAGAGAGTGTGTGTGTGTGTGTGACAGAGAGAGGGAGAGAGTGCGATTGTGTGGGAGAGAAGGATGTGGCGAGTGTGAGTGTGTGTGACAGAGCGGGAGAGTTTGAGTGCGAGAGAGGGGGAGAGTGTGAATGTTTGTGATGGCGGTGGAAGAGTGTGAGTGCGTGTGATTTACAAAGGGGGAGAGTGTGTTTGTGAGCAACAGGGAGGGGGAGAGTTCAAGAGTGTGTGAGAGAGATGGAGCAATGAATGTGAGAGTGAGAGAGTGGGAGAGCGTGAGTGTTTGTGAAAGAGGGAAGGGGAGAGTGCGAATGTGTGTGACAGGGAGAGGGAGAGTTTGTGTGTGAGAGAGAGCGGGAGAGTGTGAGTGTGCGCGATATAGAGAGTTGAGAGTGCGAGTGGGCGAGAGAGATAGCGGAGAGCGTGAGTGTATGTGACAGAGAGCGAAAGAGAATGTGAGTGAGTGAGAGAGAGAATGGAGGAGAGTGCCTGTGTCTTTACCAGAGAGAGAGAGAGAGAGAGAGTTTGAGTGTGTGTGACAGAGAGAGGGGGAAAGTTTCAGTGTGGTGACAGAGGGAGAGGGAGAGTGCGAATATCTTTGACAGAGAGAGGTAGACAGTGTGGTTGTGTGAGACAGAGATAGGTGAGAGTGTTAGTTTGTGTGAAAGAGAGAAGGGGAGACTGTGAGTGTGAGAGAGAGAGATTGGACAATGCATGTGAGAGTGATAGAGGGGGAGAGTCTCTGGATGTCTGAAAGAGACTGTGGAAGATTGTGATTGTTTGTGAGAGACTGGGATTTTTTATGTCAGAGAGAGGGGAACAGTGTGAGTTTGTGTGACAGAGGGAGGGAAGAGTGTGAGTTTGTGTGACAGAGAGAGGTTGTAAGTGTGTGTGAGAGAGGAGGAGAGTGTGAGTGTGTGTAACAGAGAGGTGGTAGAGTGTGAGTATATGACACAGAGACTGGGGGAGTGTGAGTGTGCGAAAAGTGAGTGGGAGGGAGTGTGTGTGAGAAGTAGAGGGAGATTTTGTGAGTGTGTGGCAGAGAAAGTGGAAGAGTGTGGCTGTTTGTGATGAGAGAGTGAAGTGTGTGTGTGTCTGTGTATGTGTGAGAGAGGAACTGAGTGTGACTGTGTGTGACAGAATGGGAGAGACTATGAGTGTGTGAGAGATGGGGAGAGTGTGAGTGTGTTTGACAGAGAGAGGATGTGAGTGTGTCTGAGAGAGAGGGGGAGAGTGTGAATGTGTGTAACAGAGAGGTGATAGATTGTGAGTATATGACACGGAGAGTGGGGAAGTGTGATTGTGTCTGACCGTGAGTAGGAGGGAGTCTGTGTGACAAGTAGAGGGAGAGATTGTGTGTGTGTGGCTGAGAAAGTGGAAGAGTGTGAGTGTTTGTGATGAGGGAGCGAAGTGTCTGTATGTGTGTGTGTGACAGAGAGAGGAAGTGAGTGTGAGTGTGTGTGACAGAGCATATGTAACTGTGCGAGTGTGTGTGACCGAGAGAGGGAGTGTGTGACTATGTGTAACAGAGAGAGTGGGAGAGTGTGAGTGTCTTTGAAAGGGAGACGGGATGAGTATTAGTCTGTTTGACAGAATGAGGAGGAGAGTGTGAGTGTGTGTGAAAGAGAGAGTAGGAGAGTTTGAGGATGTGTGTGAGCCTGTTTCAGAGAGAGTGGGAGAATGTGAGCTTGTGTGAGAGAGAGATGGGAGTTTGTGAGTTTCTGTGAAAGGCAGAGGGCGAGAGTGTGAGATTGCGTAACAGAGAGAGTGGGAGAGTGTGAGTGTGTGTAACAGACGGAGGGGGAGATAGTGAGTGTGTATGACAGAGGGGGAGATTGTGATTGAGGACGGGCAAGACTGTGATTGTGTGTGACAGATAATGGTGGAGAGTGTAAGTGTGAGTGTAAGAGAGAGGGGGAGATTTTGAGTATGTGAGAGGGAGAGATGGGAAAATAATGTGTGTGTGAGAGAGGGGGAGAGAGTGAGTATGTGTAAAAGAGAGAGGGGGTTGTTAGTGTGTGGCAGATAGTGGTAGAGCGAGTGAAAGTGTGAGAGACGGAGGGAGAGACTGTGTTTGTGTGTGACAGCGAGAGGGAGAGAGTGCGAGTTTTTGCGAGAGAGAGGGAGAGAGTGTGAGCGTGTGTGACAGAGAGCGAGAGTCGGTGTGTGAGAGAGAGAGCGGGAGAGAGTGAGTATGTGTGAAAGAGAGCGGGGGAGGGTGTAAGTTTGTGTGACGGAGAGGGAGAGAGTGTGAGTGTGTGACAGAGAGAGGGGGTGAGAGTGAGCCTGTGGGAGTGGGACAATGAATGTCAGAGTGAGAGAGGAGGAGAGTGTGAGTATGTGTGGGAGAGTGAGCGAGATTGTTGGAGTGTATGTGAGAGAGAGGGGGAGATTGTGTGTGTCGGTGACAGAGGGGGAAGAGTGTCAGTTTGTGCGAGAGAGAGGGAGAGAGTGTGAGCGTGTGTGACAGAGAGAGCGAGAGATTTTGTGAGAGAGGGGGAGAGATGAGTATGTGTGAAAGAGAGTGGGGGAGGGTGTGAGTTTGTGTGACATAGAGAGGGAGAGAGTGTGAGTCTGTGACAGAGGAAAGGAGTGCGAGCCTGTGAGAGAGTGAGATGGGGCAATAAATGTGAGAGTGAGAGAGGTGGAAAGTGTGCGTTTGTGTGGGAGAGTGAGCGAGAGAGTTAGAGTGTATGTGAGAGAGAGGGACAGAGTGTGTTTGTCTGTTGCAGAGGGAGGGAGAGAGTGTGTTTGTCTGTGGCAGAGGGAGGGGGACAGTGTGAGTTTGTGTGACAGAGCGAAGGGGAGGTTGTGATTGTGTGTCACAGAGAGAGGGAGAGACTGGGAATTTTTATGTCAGAGAGAGGGGAAGAGTGTGAGTTTGTGTGACAGAGGGAGGGGGAGAGTGTGAGTTTTTGTGACAGAGCGAAGGGGAAGAGTGTGAGTTTGTGTGACCGAGGGAGGGGGAGAGTGTGAGTCTGTGTGGCAGAGGGAGGGGGAGGTTTGTGATTGTGTGTCACAGAGCGAGGGAGAGACTGGGGTTATTTGTGTCAGAGAGAGGGGAATAGTGTGAGTGCCTGTGACAGAGGGAGGGGGAGAGTGTGAGTTTGTGTGACAGAGGGAGGGGGAGAGTGCGAGTTTGTGTAACAGAGGGAGGGGGAGAGTGTGAGTTTGTGTGACAGAGGGAGGGGGAGAGTGTGAGTTTGTGTGACAGAGGGAAGGGGAGATTGTGATTGTGTGTCACACAGAGGGGGAGAGACTGGGATTATTTGTGTCAGAGAGAGGGGAATAGTGTGAGTGCCTGTGACAGAGGGAGGGAGAGAGTGTGGGTTTACTTGACAGCGGGAGAGAGTGTGAGCGAAAGAGTGGGATGATTGTGAGAGTGTTTGACTCGGGGGTTGAAAAGTGCGAATGTGTGTGACAGAGGGAGGGATAGTGTGAGTTTCTTTGACAGGCAGAAGGGGAAATGTGTGAGCTTATGTGACATAATGAGAGAGAGAGTGTCAGTGTGTGTATCGAGAGAGCTAGAGAGTGTGTGTGACAGAGAGAGGGAGAACGTATGAGTGTGTGTGACAGAAGGAGGGGGCGGGTGTGAGAGTGTGTGACAAAGGGGGAGACTGTGAGTGTGGGTGACGGCGGTGGAAGAGTTTAAGTGCGTTTGACAGAGAAAGGGGGAGAATGTGAGTGTGAGCAACAGAGTGAGCGGGAGAGTGCGAGAGTGTGAGAGAGGGAGATGGGAAAATGAGTGTGAGAGTTAGAGAGAGGGAGAGTGTGAGTATTTGTGAAAGTGGGAAGGGGAGAGTGTGAGTTTGTGTGACAGAGAAATCGGGAGACTGTGAGTGTGTGTCAGAGAGAGATTGGAAGATGCATGTCAGAGTGATAGAGGGGGAGAGTCTGTGCATGTGTGAAAGAGAGAGGGGAGATTGCGATTGTTTGTGACAGAGCTGGGGAGAGAGTGTGTGTGAGAGATAGTTGGGGAGTGTGATTTTCTGTGACAGAGAGAGGGTGTGAATGTGTGACAGAGAGAGCGCGAGAGTGAGTGTGTGTGACAGAGAGAGGGAGAGAATGAGTGTGAGAGGCCGAGGGAGACAGTGTCAGTGTGTATGACAAGAAAGCGAACATGTGTGCATGTCTGTGTGACAGAGAGAGGAATTGAGTGTCGGTGTGTGTGACAGAGTGAAGGAGAGAGTTTGAGTGTGTGTGACTAGGAGAGATAGAGTGTGAATGTGTGTGACAGAGAGAGAGGGCGAGTGTGTGATTGTGCTTGACAGAGAAAGAGTGAGAATGTGAGTTTGTGTGACAGAGAGAGGAAAAGGGTATGTGTGTTTGACAGTGAGGGCCAAAATGTGAGAGTGTGTGACAGAAAGGTGAGGAGAGTGTGAGTCTGTGAGAAAGGGGGAGTGTTTGAGTCTGTGTGACAGAGAGAGAGGGCGAGATTGTGTGTTAGTGTGAGACAGAGTGAGATAGAGAGTGTAAGTGTTTGTGTGACATGGAGAGATGGCGAGAGTGTGAGTGTGTGCGGCGGAGAGAGGGAATGAGTATGAGTTTGTGAGACAAAGGGAGAGAATGTGAGAGTGTGTGACAGAGTGATGAGGAGAGCGTGAGTGTGTGTGACAGAGAGAGGGGAGTGTGTGGTTATGTGTGACAGAGGTAGGGGAGAGGGTGATATTGTGTGACAGAGAGAGCGAGATTGTGAGAGGGTGTGTGGCAGAGAGAGCGGGAAACCGTGAGTGTGCGTGACAGAAGGAGGGGGAGAGTGTGAGTCTGTGTGACAGAAGGGGAGAGTGTGAGGGAAAGACTGGAGTGTGAGTGCGTGTAACGCGGTGGGCGAAGCGTTTGAGTATGTGTGAGAGATAAAGAGGGAGAGTGTGAGTGTGAGCGACTGAGATAGTTGGAGAGTGCCTGTGTGTGACAGAGAAACTGGGAGAGTGTGAGTTTGTGTGACAGGGAGTGAGGGCGAGAGTGTGTGTGTGTGAAAGAGAGAGGGAGAGATTGTGAGTTTGGGTGACAGTGAGAGGGGAGAGTGTGAGTTTGTGTGACAGAGAGATGAGGAGAGGTGAGTGTGTGGGACAGAGAAAGGGGGAGAGTGAGTTTGTGTGACAGAGTGAGAAGACGAGATTCTGAGTTTGTGTAACAGAAGTAGGGAGAGAGTGTGAATGCGTGTGAAAGAGAGGGCGAGATTGTTTTGTGACAGAGAGAAGGGGAGAGTTTGAGTGTGTGCGACCGAGAGGGGGAGAGTAAGACTGTGTGTGACAGAGAGAGAGGGCGAGGGTGTGACTGTGTGTGACAGAGGAAGGGGTAGAGTGTGAGTTTCAGAGACAGAGAGAGAGGGCGAGGGTGTGAGTGAGTGTGACAGAGAGAGGGGGAGTGTGTGATTGTGTGTGACAGAGAGAGGGAGAGAGTGGGAGTGTATGTGACAGAGAGAGGGAGAGATTGTGAGAGTCTATGACAGAGAGACGGGGAGAATGTGAGCGAACGAGTGGGGTGAGTGAGAGTGTGTGTGACGCGGTGTGGGGGTGAAATGTGTTAAGTTTGTGTGACAGAGAAAGGGGGAGTGTGTTTTTGTGTGAGAGAGAGATATGACAATGAACGTGAGTCTGAGAGAGGCGGAGAGTGAGATTGTGTGCGACAGAGAGAGGGAGAGAATGTGAGTGTGTGAGAGAGGGAGGGAAGAAGTGATTATGTGAGAAAGTGAGATGGGCAATGAATGTGAGAGTGAGAGAGGTGGAGAGTGTGAGTAATTGAGATAGAGAGCCTGGGAGTGTGTGAGTATGAGAGCTAAATGTGAAAATGAATGTGTGAGTGAGAGAGGGGGAGAGTGGGAGCATGTTTGAGGCATGGTGTGGGGGAGATTGTGAATGTGTGTGAAAGAAAAACAAGGAGTAATTGAGTGTGAGCGACAGAGAGAGCAAGAGAAGGTTCGTGTCAGAGAGAGAGAAATGGGACAATGAATGTGGGACTGAGAGAGGGGGAGAATGTGAGTGAGTGTGAACGACAAATGGTCAGAGTGTGAGTGTGTGAGAGAGAGGAAGTTGTGTGTTATTATGTGTGACTAAGAGAGGGAACATGTGTCTGCCTGTGTGTGACAGAGAGAGTGGGAGCGTGTGAGCTTGTGTGTGACAGAGAGTGTGGGAGCGTGTGATAGTGTGTGAAAGAGAGAGGGGGAGAGAGTGTTTGCCTGTGACAGGCAGAGGAGACAGTAACTATTTGAGTGTCAGAGAGAGGGTTAGAGTGTGTGTGTGACAGAGGGAGAGAGTGAGTGTGTGTGACAGGTAAAGGGGAGATTGTGAGTGTGAGCGTATGAGACTGTGGGAGAGTCGGAGTATGTGTGAGAGAGAGGGAGTGAGTGTGTGTGAAAGAGAGCGAGAATGTGTGTGAGAGAAAGGGGGAGAGTGTGATTATGTGTGAAAGAGAGCGGGTGAGAGTGTGAGTGTGTGTGACATAGAGAGAGACAGAGTGTGAGTGTGTGAGAGAGGGAGGTGGAGAGTGTTAGTGTTAGTGTTAGCGTCAGAGAGAGAGGGAGTGTCTGTGTATGAGTGAGGGAGAGATGGGGCAATGAATGTGAGGGAGAGAGTGTGATTATGTGTAAAAGTGAGAGGGCGAGAGTGAGTGTGTGTGGCAGAGTGAGCGAGGGGCTTGAGCGTGTGAGAGAGGGAGGGAGAGAGGCTGTGTGTGTGATACAGCGAGAGGGAGAGAGAGTGAATGTGTGTGTGTGTGTGTGTGTGTGAGGGAGAGAGAGTGAGTGTTTGAGAGAGAGGGAAGAGTATGTGTGTGACAGAGAGAAGGGGAGAGTGTGAGTTTGAGAGAGAGAGGTGGGTTAATATGTGCGTTTGACAGAGAGAGGGTGAATGTGTGTGTGTGTGTGTGTGTGAGACAGAGAGGGGGGAGATTGTGAATCTGGGTGACAGAGGGAGGGTGAGTTTTTTTGAAGGAGAAAGGGGGAGAGTGTGATTACGTGTCTCGGGGGTGGGGTAGTGTGTGTGACAGAGAGAGGGGGAGAGTGTGAGTGTTTGTGACAGAGAGAACGGGAGAGTGTGAATGTGTCCCTGGGGGTGGGTTAATGTGTGAGTGTGTGTGACAGAGAGTGGGGGGAATTTGCATCTGAAGTTTGTGAAGGCATTGGAGAGAGCACGGAAAAGGTCCACGAGAATGGTTCCAGGGATGTGGAACTTCAATTCCGTGGATAGATTGGAGCAGTTGGGACTGTTTACCTTGGGGTGAGAAGGTGGAGAGGAGATATGATTGAGGTGTTCAAAATCTTGTTGGGTCAATATCGTGAGGGATCTGGACCGAGACAATCGGGAGAAACTGTTCCCACTGGGGGAAGGAGTGAGGATGAGAGAGACACAGATATATGAGGATTGGGAACAGAAGAGATGGAGACACGAGGAGAAACTTTCTCAGGGAGCGAGTGGTGAGGGTCAGGGATGCGCTGCCTGAGGATGTAGGGGAGGCAGGTTCAATCGAGGCGATCGATAGAGAATCAGAGTGTTGTCTGAAAAGGAAGAATGTGCGGGGTTACAGGGAGATGGGGTGAGGGGCTGAGTGGCACTATTACAACTGCTAATTGGGAGAGTCGGTGCTGACACAATGGGCCGAATATCCTCCTCCTCCACTGCTACAATTGTGTGATTGAAGAGGATATGAAGGATAAAAAACGCTGGGGTAGAACAATCAATATTAATGAGCAAATGTAATGATTAAAACGTTGAATAATTTCGGATTTACAGCAGAGAAACAGACCATTCAGCTCAATTACTCTATGTCGTTATTGATGCTACAAACGAGCATAATCCCAGCCCCTCTTCAACTTAACCCATTGACATAACTTCCTATTCATTTCTCCTTCGTGTGTTTATCCAGCTTTCCCTCAAACCCATCTCTGTTACTCGCCCCGTCCATTTTCTGGTATCAATTTCCACATTCTCACCATTATCCCGGGAAATAGATCCCTCCTGAATTCCCATTTGGATCTGCTCTTGAGTATCTGAGATTTCTGAGCCCTACTTGTACCTCCCGCGTGTGAGGACAACTTCTCTACGTCTAACTTATGAGGAAGCGTCACAATATTAACTATCGCCATCGGATTGCCCCTCAGTCTTCAACCTCATGAACAGAAAGAGGTTCCTGTCAGCTCAGCATTTTCAGGTACATTAAAATCTCTCCGTTCAGGTATCTTCCTTGTGAATTATTTTTTGAGCACCTTAATCAGGGCATTCAGAGATGTTATTGTTGGTAATTTGAAGATCAGACTGTGCAGGATAAATATGTAACAGCGATGAGACATGGTGTAAATTTTAATTCAGATTTGTGATTGTGAGCATGAGAAATTGGGACGGGAGAATTTTAAAATTCACTTCATATTTGAAACTTTCCAATCAGTTTTGAGAATCCAGGAAGAGGAGGTGTCCATTCAGCCCCTCGAGTTTATTCCAGCAGTCAGTGAGACTATGGCTGATCTGTGAAATAACTCAATCCGCCAGCCTTTGCCCCCTGTCCTTTCAGATCGTTGATAATTAAAATATAACAATCCCAGTTTTCGAAGTTAATCATCCATTGCTTTTTACAGAAGAAGAATTCATACTTCTACTAATGTTTTATGTAGAAGTGTTTGCTAATTTCACTCAAGAAACTCTGAATCTAATTTTTAGTTCACGCCCCCTCATCCTAGACATCCAAAGTCACAGAAAGAGATTATACCCCCCTTCCCCTGAATAGCTGGAACATTTTGATCAAATCATCCCCCCTTCTAAAATGGGGCAACAACCTCAGTTTGTTTAAAATCTCCTCATAATTTAACTCTTGGAATCCAGGTTTAATTCTAGTAAATCTACACGTCACTTCCTCCGAGGACAATCTATCCTTGCTGAGGTGTGGTGCACAGGACTGCTCACAGTTACTCCGTGTGTGGCCTGACCAGGGCTTTATCAATCTGACACAGGACGTCTACAAACGTGCCCATTACTACCGATATAAAGGTCAGCATCCCATTAGGATTTTAGATTATTTTGTGAACCTGTTAACGACAGGCCATAATCTGTGTAAATGATCCCCAAGTCCCTGTGGACCTCCAGCACTTCTGGATGTTCAGCAAATAAAATGATCACTGGATTATCCTGTTTTGGGCCCAGAATATATGAGCTCACATTAGGTAACATTAAAGCCATTTGACAAAATGATGTCATTCTGTGAGTCGAACAATAACTTGCAACATTATATAACATGTAAATTGCTAAGAATTTCTTGAGCCTCAGGCACAGCAGTGCAACCATACATGAACTCTCTCTCCATAATTAGTTTAAACATGCACGTTGGAGCTGGATAAAAATGTACATAACTTACTCAGGAAACCGACGATCAGCAGCAGAGTCCACATCTCACTGGGTGATATTCTTGAAAGTGAATGGCAGAATTAGCATTAGGAAGAGTGAATGGAATATGGAAAGTGAGGGAAAAGTAATTAGAGTGTGGGACAGTGGATTAGTGATTATATCGATTTATAATAGGTGAACCCTATCTCTTCCTCTCACTGGAAAACCAACATTTAGTGCAAGACCTACCTCCCCCTCTCACTGGAACCCCAACAGGTAGTGCATGCTCTACCTCCCTCTCTCACTGGAACACCAACAGGTAGTGCATGCTCTACCTTCTTCTCTCACTGAGACCTCTACAACCAGAGGTGAAGTTCACTTGCTTACATGCCCTTAATTTAAATCAAGTCATTCACTCGAATCCTTCGCTTTTCCTTGTTCAATTCCCAAAAAACCATTTTTTAAATCATTAGTATTCCTGACAATCCTGCTCTCTTCTATAGCTCCTCCTCCAGCTCCCCTCCTGAGACACCTTGCTAATATTCGAATCCTGTTCCATTACTGAGCCATGTCTGCGTACAGGAAAAGCAGCACACACACCACCAAGCCAATGCCCAGCGTCACAAATTCCTGAACTTGTTATAAAGGTCGATTCATACGTGAACTGCTTACCAGAGACCCCAAATGAGATGCTGTTGTGTAAGATTCAGTGGGGATCAGTCAATTAGCTTCTTCTTCACTCTCAGGTACAAGCTGCTGTGAGTGGTGTCAGTCTCTGTAACAATACAGTCAACACCGCTCATTATATGGGATTCACATGTGAACAATGGCTGCGCTGGTTGGCTGATAAATTCAGCAATGATGTACATTGTGGCAGCAACCACGCAAATTAAAGTTTTTTTCATATAAGGATGTGTGAAAACAAAACAAGGAAACATCTCACCTGATATTTGGAAGTTTTCTTTTCCTGTAACATAACCTGCCTTCAGTTGTCCATTATTAAAGGTGTAGGGGGTTTGTAATTGGCAACAGGCTTGAGCATTTTCTAGACAACATTGTGTAATGGTCCGGGTATATATTTTCATTGCTTCTTGGGTTGTGAGCATCGCTGGCTGGGCCAGCTTTTGTTGCCCATCACTTATCGACCTTGAGGAGGTGGTGCTGAGGTGCCTTTTTGAACCTTTGCATTCCATATGGTGTAGGTCAACCCACAGCGCTGTAAGGGATCGAGTTCCAGGATGTTGTCATAGCGACAGTCAAGGAACGGCTGACAGAGTTCCAAGGCAGGATGGTATGTGACTTGGAGGGAGACTTGCAGGTGGTGGCGTTCCCATGAGACTGCTGCCCTTGTCCTTCTAATTTGTTTGTTTCATCAGATTGGAAAGTGCTGTCAAGGAGCCTTGGCAAGTTGTGATGTGAAATCTTAATGGTCAGTGTTTTAGAGAGAGAATTTTCACTGTTGAAATCCCTATAACATTCGCTATCTGTCAGTGGCTTATTCTGGTAGAGGCTGTTTGTATACCGACTTGTTTTTAAAGTCAAGTTCTCAAAACCCAGGAGTGCAATTTGATGTCACACTCTCTGCATTAGTCACCCAGTAACGTACTGATTTTCGGTCTCATTCCCAAACCTCACATTGTCCATTGGTTGCTCCCCAATAATCTTCATCAAACTCCATCTTCACGAAATTTACAATCTGCATCAATGACGTAATGAGGGGACTGGGTTTTCTTTGTCCAAGCTTGGCCACAACACCAAGCTGGGTAGTACATTGCCTCATCTTCGCCTGTCCCTCGATTCGAAGGTGATGTCTACTCGCAGTCGTCACTTCCTGCCGTGTATCTTCATGTCGGTGAACAGGCCGATTCTTGAGCGTAATGCAGAGGGATGGACAAGTTGTCGCCAATTTGACCGATTGGCAGTGAGCTGCTCCCAGTCATTATTGTCAATCTGTTAACAAATCAAGTGTGAGTCCTGTAGGGATTCATTCATAAAAACACTTTTATCTTTGTCTCCTTCTATTGGTTATTTGATGAAATTTAAACAATTCTGCAAATTGATTGATTAATTTTTCAGTGTTTGATAAATGCATTGTTGTTGATTTTGCTTTTGTTCAATAAAGTCAGTATTATTCGCCAATTCAGTGTCTGATACTCTGATGGTTCTTTCTCTCTCAAACTAAATCAGTTTGAATGGT
Organism: Cetorhinus maximus; assembly: GCF_964194155.1. Taxonomy (NCBI): domain Eukaryota; kingdom Metazoa; phylum Chordata; class Chondrichthyes; order Lamniformes; family Cetorhinidae; genus Cetorhinus; species Cetorhinus maximus. Next base: position 249,848 of record NW_027596304.1, on the reverse strand, counting down.
TCATTCAGGTCCTCGTGATGAGCGTGTTCACTGCTAAATTAATTCAAGTTTAAGTTTATAAAAACAAACACCACTTTTAAATCTACAGGGTGAGTTTCACCTTCTCCTGCCCCTATTTCTAATGTTCTTCGATGGCTGGTTCAGTGAACTCACTCCAGGGTGCAGGGTAGTTTTTCAGCTCCCCTCCACCCACACTATGGGGCCTTTGTCAATGCTGAGGATGCGTGATGGAGAGAGGCTCTCTGCTGAGCATATTTGAATGATGCACACCGTGTATCAGGAACAAGGAAATGTAAGCCTATAAATATTTGTGAGGTTGCTTTGTTTGACAGTAACTGTTCAAAACAGAGGTGGAGATAAAATCTCTCAGAAACCACACATCCAGGAACATGTGCAAACAGGAACAATGGAACAGAGAGCTGTTTTAAATATGAGAACAGGAGAAGGTAATCCAAACCCTTAGGCTTCTTCCAGTATTCAGGGGGTCTACAGCAAATTTGTATTGCTACAACAGTGACCCAGTTGACACAGAAACTTTAATATCCATACGGTACACAGACCCAACAATTTATGTTTTGACATTCCCAATTGACACAGGGAGCAGCCTTCCACTGGCTTCTGTTTCTTTGTGTGATTGCTGATATTAACCCTCAATGGCCCAAATCTAATGTTAATGCTATGTACCTCAGGAGCAGTCCACTCCGTGATGTCAATACTTGGGAAATAGGTTATTCCTCTATGTTACACTCGCTGCCTGAGTACTGACCCTCCAACAGTGCAGCACCCCCTGAGTTTTGAACCTCGGACAGTGTCACGCTCCATCAGTATTGACCCTACGACAGGGCAGTGCTCCCTGACTACTGGCTTTCTGACAGTGCAGTGCTCTCTTGGTATTGACTCTCTGACAGTGCGGCGCTCCCTCAGTTCTGAATATCCGATAGTGCTGTGCTGCCTCATTATTGACCCTCCGACAGTACAGTGCTGCTTGACTACTGGCCCTCTGACAGTGCAGTGCTCGTTTGGTATTGATCCTCCGACAGTGCGGCGCTCCCTCAGTACTGAAAATCCGATAGTGCTGTGCTGCCTCAGTACTGACCCTCCGACAGCACAGTGCTTCCCACAGTACTGGCCCTCTGACAGTGCGGCACTCCCTCAGCACTGACCCTCCGACATTGCAACACCTCCTCAGTATTCAGCATCTGGCTGTGCAGTACTGACCCTCCGACAGCGTGGCGCACCCTCAGCTTTGACGATGTGTCATGGCAGCACTCCTTCAGTACTGACATTCCGACATTGCGGCAGTCCCTCAGTACTGACCCTCCCACGGTGCAGCACTCCCTCAATACTGACCCTCCGACGGTGCAGCACTCCCTCAGTACTGACCCTCCGGCGGTGCAGCACTCCCTCAGTACTGACACTCCAAGAGAGTGGCACTCCCTTAGCACTGACCCTCCGACATTGTAACACCTCCTCAGTACTCAACATCTGGCTGTGCAGTACCCACCCTCCGACAGCGTGGCGCACCCTCAGCTTTGACGATGTGTCATGGCAGCACTCCTTCAGTACTGACCCTCCGACAGTGCAGCACTCCTTCAGTACTGACACTCCGAATTGCGGCACGGCCTCTGTACTGACAGTCCTAGAGAGCGGCACTCCCTCAGTACTGACTCTCCGACATTGCAACACCTCCCCAGCAGCCACCAAGTGACAGTGCAGCGCTCCCTCAGTACTGTCCAGTGATGACCTCAGAATGTCATTTTGAAAACCCATGGAGTTGTATTAATTGCATTTCTCCTCTATTTGCACATTGACCTGAATCTCACCAAGTTATAAATTGCATTCGTTATCTATTTCAACACTGCATTGCTCTCTCTCCCTCTGTATTTATTTAATTGCATTAGTCCTTAATTTGCACACTGCGTCACTCCGTCACTCTCTCTAATGTATTAATTGTTTTCCCATTCAATTTGTACACTGTGTAGCTCTCGCTCTCTCTGTAATTCTAAAACTGCATCCGTCTTCTATTTGCACATTGGGTTGCTCTCTCTTTCAGTTGTTAATTATGTCCCTCTTCTATTTGCGCACTGTTCTTATTTCTCTTTTTTCCTAATTGATCAATTGTATTCGTCCTCTCTTTGTGAACATGTTCGCTCTCGATCTCTCTCACTTTCATTTATTAACTGAATTTGCACACTGGGTTCCCTAACTCTCTTTCCCTCATATTTAAATTACATTCCTCCTCTCTTTGCGCACTGGGCTTCTCTCTCAATCTAAATTATTAATTGCATTCCTCCTCTATTTGCACACGGGCTTGCTCCCTCCATCTCTCTCATTTATTATTTTTATTCCTCTTCTATTTGCACACTGGTTTTATCTCTCTCTCTCTAATTTAAAAATTACATTCCTCTATTTGCACACTAATTTGCTCTCTTTCTATCTAATTTATTAATTCCATTTCTCTTCTATTGGTACACTAGTTCGCTCTCTCTCTCTAATTCAGAATTTACATTGCACCTCTCTTTGCACACTGGGTTTCTCTCTCGTTCTCTCTCTAATTTATGAGTCACGTTCCTACTCTACTTGCACACCGTGTTGCTCTCTCTCTAATTTGTTAAATACAATCCTCCTCTTTTTTCCACACTGGGTTGCTATTTCTCTCTCTAATTTATTAATTACAATCCTCCTCCATTTGCACACCGTGTTGTTCTCTTTCTAATTTATTAATTGTAATCCCCCTCGATTTGCACATTGGGTAGCTCTCTCTCCAATTTATAAATTACATTCCCCCTCCATTTTCACACTGGGTTGCTCTCTCACTCTCTCTCTCTCTCTCTCATTTAATAATCACATTCGTCCTCTATCTGCACATTGTTTTACCCTGTCTCTAATCCGCTATTTGGAATCCTCTTCTATTTTCACATTGGTTTGTTCTCTCTCTCTCACTCTCAAATTTATAAATACATTATTCCTCCATTGCGTACTGGCTTGCTCCATCTCGCTCACTAATTCATTAATTGCATTCCTCCTGTATTATCACAAAGCCTGGCTCCCTCTCTCCCTCTCAAACTCATAAATTACGTTCCTTCTCTATATGCACATTGGTATGATCGATCTGTCTCTCTCCAATTTATTAATTCCATTCATTCTGTTTTGGAACACTGGGATGCTCTCTCTCTCCCTCTACCTCTGATTTATAAATTACAGCACTCCTCTATTGGCACTCGGGGTTGTTCTCTTTATCTTTAAATTAATAATTTTATCCACCATTTTGCAAAATAGATTGCTTTCTTTCTAATTGATTAATGTATTTCCTTCTTTGCTTGGACATTGGGTTGCTCTCTCTCTCTACAATTTATTAATTACTTTCCTCCTCTGATTGAACACTGTGTTGCTCTCTCTTCCTCTCTAATTTATTAATTTCATTCCTCCTCCATTTGCACACTCTTTTGCTCTCTCTCTCTCTCTCTAATTCATCAATTTCCTTCCTCCTCTAATTGCCCACCGGTTGCTCTCTTTCTCTCTCCCTAATTTATTAATTGTTTTCCTCCTCTGCTTGCACACAGAGTTGATCTATTTCTCTCTCTCTCTCTAATTTATTAGTTGCATTCGTCATGTGTTTGCTCATTGGGTGGCCCTCTGTCTCACACGCTCTAATTCATTATGTACATCCCTCCTCTCTTTTCACACTTTGCTGCTGCCTCTCGCTCTCTCTCTAATTTATTAATCTATTTGTGGAAGAATAAAATACATCTACAGGTCAACGAAGGGTTAAACAGTTAGCACCATAGTGGAATACTACAGCACAGTTCCCTCTTTTGTTCTAGCAGGTACACCTGCAGTTGCCAGCTAATCGAGCAGGAGGGGAGAAAGGGGACTGTCATGGGCAGGCTTCCTGAAGTCCTTGAGCCGGGGCTGTGATGTCTGCACCTAACACAAGGAGACAGGATCAAGCAATGGTCAGTGTACACCCCCTAGCTCTAAAGATAAGGTCAAGCATGGTTATCTATTCTCTGTCTCACTTTTTATTACTACGTGAGCTTCCCCCAATATCCTGTATAGTCATAAACTTAGAACAGACTAATTGTGTGACAAAGTATCTCAATGTAATTGATCATTGAATGTTGGACAGTCTTATCACCTTCAAGCTCTTTGATATGTACAACTTCTACTATAAATATGTGTGTAGTCTGATGCTTCCTCAGAGTGTCAGCTAGCTACCTTGTATGTTACTAGGCTCTCCGTGATATCACGATTAATAAAGGCTTCCGAGACAAACCTCCTGGGTCTGAGTGTTCACTCCGATTTCCGCGACACTATTGCTCATCTTTTTTGCATACAGCGTGCTCTCTCTGTTATGTATTAATTACATTCAAATAACAAAGAACAAAGAAAAGTACAGCACATTAACAGGCCTCGGTCCTCCAAATCTGCGCCTATCATATCGCCTGTCAAACAAAAACATTTTGCACTTCCAGAGCCCGTATCCCTCTATTCCCATCATATTTATGTATTTATGAAGCTGCCCCTTAAACACCACTGTCGTGCCTGCTTCCATACCTCCTCTGGCAGCGAATACCTGGCACCCACTACCCTCTGAGTAAAAAACTTGCCCCGTACATCTCCTCTGAAGTTTCCTCCCCTCACCATAACTCTTTGTCCCCTAGTAATTGAATCTTCGACCCTGGGAAAAAGCTTCTGACTGTCTACTCTCTCCATGCTACTCATAATGTTGTAAACTTCTATCAAGTCGCCCTTCAATCTCCGTCACTCTTATATCCTGCTGCTAATGTGCAAATAGAGTAGGAAACATGTTAATAAAATAGAGAGGGAGACAGATAAACCAGTGTGCAAATAGAGGATATTTTTTTTTTTAAATCCATTTCCATTGGCTCACTGAGTTGCTCTCTCTAATTTATTAATTACATCCCTCCTCTATTTGCAAACTGGGTTGGTCTCTCTGTCTCTCTCTCTCTCTCTCTAATGTATTAGTTACATCCCTCCTCTATTTTCACATTGGTTTTCTCTCTCTCTGTAATTTATTAAATACATTCCTCCTCTATTGTCACACTGCGATGCTCTCTCTCTCTCTCTGCTCTGTAATTTATTAATTACATTCCTCCTTTATTTTGAAAACGTGTTGCTTTCTCTATCTCTCTAAATGATTATTTACATTCTTCGTCTATTTGCACAATGGTTTGGTCAAAGTCTCTATCTGGATTATTAAGTACATTGCCATCGTTTATTTACACATTGGATTCTACTCTCTCTCTCTTTCTCTCCCTGTATTACTGTAATCCTTTAATGACATTCTCCCTCTATTTCACTTTGGTTACTCTCCCTTTCTCGAATGGATTAATTAAATTCCTCCACAATTTTCACATTGGGTTACTCTCTATTTCTCTGCAATTTGTAAGTCATGTGATTTAAGACTCATTTTCCACTTAAACAGGTGTTAGCGGGGAGGTGTGGCAACTCGAGCGAGATTCACTCTGTATCGAACCCCACATTGCTCTGTCCCTGCATGTCTTAATTGGGACAGTGGAGAGGGAGCTTCACTCTGTGTATAACCACGTGCTGTATTTGCCCTGGGAGTGTTTGATGGGGACATTATAGAGGTACCTTTACTCTTTATCTAACCTCGATAATTACATGCACTCTATGTGATTGATTGGGGCAGTGTAGAGGGCCCTTTACTCTATACATAAGCGTGTGCTTTATCTGCCCTGGGTGTGTTTGATGAGGACAATGTAGAGGGAGCTTTTCTCTGCATCTAACCCCGTGCTATACCTGCCCTGAGAGTGTCTCACGCAGACAGTGTAGAGGCAGGTTTACTCAGTATCTAACCCCGTGCTGCACCTGTCCTGGGAGTGTTTGATGGAGACGGTATGGAGGGAGGTTTACTTTCTTTCTAACCCCGTGCTGTACCTGTCCTGGGAGTGTTTGATGTTGACAGTGTAGATGGAGCTTTATCTGTCTCTAACGCCATGCTGTACCTGTCCTGGGAGTGTTTGATGGGGACATTGTAGAGGCAGGTTTACTCAGTATCTAACCCCGTGCTGCACCTGTCCTGTGAGTGTTATGAGGTCGGTATGGAGAGAGCTTTACTCTGTCTTGCCCCTTGCTGGACCTGTCCTGGGAGTGTTTGATGTTGGTAGTGTAGAAAGAGCTTTAAGTATCTCTAACCCCCGTGCTGTACCTGTCCTGGGAGTGTTTGATGCGGACAGTGTAGAGGGGGCTTAACTCTGTATATAACTCTGGCTCCAACTCTCTTGCTGCATACAGACTTGTTTTAAAATTCAAATTCTCCAACCACGGTTGTGCAATTGGATGTCACACTCCTTGCAGTAGTAGCCCTGTGAAGTACTGATGTTCCATCTCACTCCCAACCCCTGCATTGTCCATAGCCTGATCCCCAATAACCTTCATCAATTCCTATTCTCATCAAATTTACAATCTATACCAATGAGTTAATGAAGGGACTGGGTGTACTGTGTCCAAGCTCGGTCACAACACCAAGCTGGATAGTCAATTTTCCTCATCTCCGGCTGTCCCTCAATTCGAGGATGACGTCCCCTCGGGCTGGCCACTTCCTGCTTGGGTCTTCATGTGGATGAACCGGCCGATTCCCGTGCCGAAGAGCTTCGGGCACATGGGGCATGGCGTCCAACCAGGTAGTGGGTCTCGGAGAGCAGGATTTGTTTACTTCCCTTCACTTCCTTGCGGCCGCTCTGCCTCATCATTGAGAGATGCCGGCTCACAGCGCGCTGCACAATGATGGATACGTTGTCTCCATTTCGACCGATTGGTAGTGAGCTCCTCCCAGTCATTAACATCAAAGCGTTAACACTTCAAGTGTGTTTCCTGTAAGGTTTCGGTAATAAATATACCTTTCCCTTTGTCCAATCTTAGCAGTTACTTGAAGTGTTAAAAATAATTCTGCAAGTTGATTGACGGATCTTTCATTGTTTGATAAGTGCAGCGTTTTTTGATTTTCTCTCTGTCCCATAAACGTCAGTATCATTCGCTAATGCAGTGTCTGAAACTCTGCCTGATGATGCTGTCCCTGCCGAAATAAATCAGCTTGAAGGGTTGATTCTGGTTCCAGTAAATGGCTCTTCGCTGCTAAATTCATTCAAGTCTAAGTTTATAAAACCAAACGCCCATTTTAAAATGTGCAGCGTGAGATTACCCTCTTTTTACTCCTATTTCTAAAGTTCTTCAATGGCGAGTTCAGTGAGCTAATTCCAGAATACAGGGTAGATTTTCAGCTCCCCACGCCCAATACTATGGGGCCATTGTCGATTCTGAGGTTGTGTGATGGAGACAGGTGCTGTGCTGAGCAGATTTGAATTTTGCGCGTCATGTGTCAGGAACAAGACAATGGCAGTTGGTTGAAAGGCTGTGATGTTACTGTGTTTGGCAGCAACTGCTCACAACAGAGCTGGGGATAAGATCTCTCCGAAACCACACATCCAGGAACATGCGCAAACAGGAGCAAGAGTACATGAGATGTTTGAAATATGAGAACAAGAGAATGTAATACATTCCCTTAGCCTTGTTCCAGTGTTCAGGGGGCTTTAAGCACATCTGTATTACTACAACATTACCCAGCTGGCACACAGAGCCTTTAATATACTTACGCAACACAAGCCCATCAATCTCTGCCTTGACATTCCCAATTGACACACCGAACAGCATTAGACAGACGAATGTGTGATTCTGTGATTCCTGAAATTAACCCCGAATGGCCCAAATCTTCTTTGAAGTAGGTTTCCGTCGGGAGCAGATCACTCAGTGATCTCATTAGAAGGGCAACAGATTATGCCTCAATATATCGATTGCTGCTTCAGTACATTTCATCCGACAGCAGGGAACTCCCTCATTACATACCATACAACAGTGCAGCGGTACCTCTGGGCTTACTCTCTGAAATTGCATCACTCCCAGAGTAGTGGTGCTCTGACAGTGCGGCACTCCCTCATTACTGTTCATCTGACAGCGCGGCGCTACCTCAATACTGACCCTCCGAAGGTGCATTACTCCCACGTTACTGTCTCTTTGACAGTGGGGCGCCCCCTCACTACTGACCCCACTCCAGTGCAGCACTCCGTCATTACGGTGCTCCGTCTTTCCTGAAACTCCAAAAGTGCAGCATTCCCTCAGCACTTGCCCTCCGACATTGTGGCACCCCCGCAGTACTGACAATCCGAAATTGCGGCACCTCCTCAATGCCGACCATCTGGCATGTTAGCACTCCCTCAGTACTGACCATCCGAAATTGTGGCACCACCTCAGTGCCGACCCTCAGACACTGCCGTGCTCCCTCATTACTGACCCTCCAGCATTGCAACAGCCCCTCAGCACTCACGATCTCACAGTGCACTGATCCCTCAGTGCTGACTAATGATGAGCAGAGTAAGGCATTCTGGGAAACCCATGCAGTCATATTAATTTAATTTCTCCTCTATTTGCACATTGGGTTGCTATCTCTCTCACCAGTTTATAAATTGTATTCATTATTTATTTGCACGTGGAAATGTTATCTCTTCCTCTGTATTTAATTAATTGCATTCAACCTGTATTTGCAAACTGAGTTGCTCTCTCTGTGATTATTTAATTGCAGTCGTTCTCTATTTTCACATTGGATTGCTGTCTCTCTCATTTTTAAATTATATTCCTCTATTTGCACAGCAGTCTGGCCAGTTTCCTGTATAATTTATCAATTGCATCAGTCCTTTCGGTAGAACTTAAACTAACTTGGCATGGGGATGGGATCGTGAAAGAAGGTTCAGCAGTGGAAGATACACAACCAAAATTAGAAGAGAGGGCAAGTCTGGAATGCTTAGAAGTTTTGGGCCAGTTAAGGAACAAGGGCATTTAGTTGAGTTGAATGTTTTTTATTTTAATGCAAGGAGTCTGATGAATAAGGCACATGAGTTGGGGGCACAAAACAACCCATGCAAGTATGAAGCCATTGCTGTCACAGAGACATGGTTGAGAGAGGGGCGGGATTGGCAGCTCAATATTCCAAATCATCGGGTCTTCATAGAGACAGGGAAGGAGGTAAATGACGAGGGGTTTTCACAATATTGATCAAGGAAGAAATTATAGCAGTTAGGTGGGATGACATCTTAGCAGGCTCCTCAAATGATGCCATATGGGTAGAACTGAATAACAAAAAAGGAGAAATCACATTTCTCGGGGTGTACTGTATGCCCCAAACAGCCTGAGAGAAACAGAAGAGCAGAAGTTTAGGCAAATTTCAGGTAGGTGTAAAATAATAGGGGTGTAATAATGGGGGATTTCAACTTCCCTAACATTAGTTGGTTTTGTCATAGTGTGATAGGTTTAGAGGGAGCAGAATTCTTCAAACCCATCCAAGAGAACTTTTGAGCCAGTACATAGAGGGTCCTACAAGATAGGGAGCGGCCCTCAATTTAATATTAGGGAATGAAGCAGGGCAAGTGGCAGAGGTATCAGTGGGAGCATTTTGCAGAGAGGGATCATAATCCATTAGATTCAAGGTTGTTATGGAAAAGGAAAAGGATGGGCCAGAAATCTGATTTCTAAATTGGGGGAAAGCCTATTTCAAGAGGATCAGATATGATTTGGCCAGAGTTGACTGGGAGCAGCTACTTTCATTTAAATCTGCGTCAGAGCAGTGGGTCTCATTCAACAGGGAAATAGGGAGAGTACCGGGCCTACATATTTTATGAAAGACAAAAGTTTGAACCAACAAATAGAGGGAACTCTGGATGTCAAGGGATATAGAGGATTGGATAGAGAGATAATGAGAGGCTTATGACAGATAACAAGGGCGCAAAGCAGCGGAAGCCCTAGAGGAGTATAGGGCATGAAGACGGGGTACTTAAAAAGAAAATTAGAAGAAAAGAAATGGGGCAAGATAAAACATTGGCTGGTAAGAGAAAGGAATCTCCAACGTTATTTTGCAAGTGCATTAAGAGTAAGATGATAAATAGAGAATGAATAGGGCCCATTAAGGACCATAGCGGTAATTTGTGTGTGGAGACGGAAGATGTAAGTAGGGTTCAAAGTGAATACTTTGTGTCGGTGTTCACAAGCGAGAGGATCGACATGGGTATGGAAATCAGGCAAAAGTGCTGTGATATAAATGATGAAATTAGCATAGAAAGGGCCGAGATTCTAAGTGGTTTGGCAGGCTTAAAAATTCATAAATCTCCAGGCCCGATAAAATGTATCCCAGGCTGTTGAGTGAGACAAGGGAGGAGATAGCAGGGGCGCTGGCAATAATTTTCAATACTCCTCTGGCCACAGGGGAGGTATCAATGGACTGGAGGGCAGCCAATGTGGTACCCTTATTCAAGAAGGGGAGCGGTGGGGGGGGTGGGGGGGGATGGATAAAGCAGGTAACTACAGGCCAGTCAGTCTAACCTCAGATGTGGGGAAACCAATGGTTACAATTCTGAGGGACATAATTAAACTACACTAGGACAGGCAGGGGTTAATCAAGGAGAGTCAGCATAATTTTGTTAAGGAGAGTTCATGTCTGATCAGTTTGCTTGAATGTCTCGAATGATTGACGAGGTTTTTAGAGGGCAATGCATTTGATGTAGTCTACTTGGTCTTCAGCATGGCATCTGATAAGGTCCCACATGGGAGACTGATAACACAGGTAAGAGCCCATGGGGTCCAAAGCAGTTTGGGAAATTGGATCCAGCATTGGCTCAGTGACAGAAAGCAGATTTTGTTGGTCAAGGGGTGTTTTTGTGACTGATTGCCTGTGGCGTCCACAGGAATCGGTGTTGGGCCCCTTGCTGTTTGTGGTATATATAAACGATTTAGACTTGAATGTAGGAGGGTTGATCAGTATGTTCGCGGGTGACACGAGTGTTGGTGGGTGGCAAACATTTGGGTGGATAGCCTTACATTACAGTAGGATATAGACGGGCTGGTCAGATGGGCTGTTCAGTGGCAAATGGAATTTAATCCACATAGGTATGAGATACTGCACTGGGCTGGACAAACAAAGCCCGGGAATACACGATGACTGGTAGCTCCCTGGGAAGCACAAAGGATCAAAGGGATCTTGGTGTGCATGTCGACCGGTGCCTGAAGGTAGTGGGACAGATAGATAAGCTGATTAAGAAGGCAGATGGGATACTTGCCTTTGTTGGCCGAAGCATAGATTAATAGAGCAGGGAGTTTATGCTGGAGCTGGATAAAATGCTGGTTAGGCCACAGGTAGAGTTTTGCAAGCAGTTTTGGAATCCGTTCATTTCAGTTGGCGACCTGTCCATCACAGCCTTACTTAATGTTTCAACAGCCCCGGGCTCAGGCGAGCTGGAACTGCGATCCTGCCTGGAACTTGTTACCGTCAGTGAGCCCTGGATCTTCAATTGTTGGCGGGTTGTGAAGTCAGACGGCCTGACCGGTTATGACAAAGTCTGGTATGACTTGTGCCCAAGCACGTTGTTTTATTAAAGTGCCCTGGATACACATGGGGATGCGTCACATTGGTTAAACGCTGCGACGTCTAGAGGATGGAAGGGGGAAAGAGCCGTTACCCACAGGTGATTTCGATAACCTGACCTTTCCAGAAACTTTGCCCCTGTTTTAAATTTGCAAACCTTCCCTCTGTCCGAATTGGTGAGTCGGTGCCCTGTCAGTCGATCTCCATGCGTAAATGAAAACCCATTTGCGATTCAAAAGCGTAATCACGGCTTCCACCGGACACAGTTCGAAAAAGGACTTGTTTCCCCGTGGGGGAAGTGAACCCCTGTCTCCTGCGTGAGAGATGGGGATACTCACCACTATGCTAACGAGGAGATACCGGCCGCTGTACTCCGGGGGAGACAGCGAGTTTCCAACATGCCCTGGTATTTCCAGTTTGAAGCAGCGGTTGCCCAGTTTGCCTGCACAATTCAGACATTTTCCTACCATCGGATTAAACGGGATGCATCATTCTTCTTGAAAATCGCTCAACCGCGTCAGTTTTCCCCCATATCCAGAAGTAAAGATGTTTCTTCGTCGGCTATTTGCCTCATTTTGTCACTCGCAATGTCTCGCAAAGAACTTGCAAGGGTTTCAAGTCGTCCATCTGCTTCAGACGCCGACCTCCTGCAGCCAAGCTCTGCGCTATATTTCCATAATCCACACAACACCACTCAGGGAGCCGGTTTCAAAACATGACATGTAACCGGGAAAAATAAGATTCTGTCTTCATTTCCACTCAGCAACGTCAGCAAACTTGTCAGAAACAACATTTCCAAATCACGGGCAGGCGCACTCTGGATTTTAAATCCTTCTTGGTCCCTCTTCAGAGATAAACGCTTCGTGCAGCAGCAGGGTCCATGGAGGAAAGCGGCGTCATGCAAACTGAAAAAAAAACCTGCTCATGGTCAGCACAATCATAAAACAAGGCGCTCGATCGTTAGCTTAATAATCATGAATTTCTTGAGGCCTGTAGTTGCAGAAGCGAAGACAAGCAGCGGGCGATGAGTTCAGGGAATCAGAGGTTGCATGGGGAACGCGTGTTTTGATACAGACGTTTATGGGACCATTGGATAGGCTAACCGCAAGGCGGTTCTCATTTCAGACTGAATGTTAACTGCCTAAAGAGGTGTGTAAATGCGGTGAGGAGAGCCTGCTTACAGCATCAGAAGCAACCAGGCCCGAGCAAAGTTGGGAAATGACCGTTCTGCAGAAGGTTCCGATGGACTTGAAACGTTGACCATGTCTTTCCCTCTAGAGAGGCTGTCAGGCCGGCTGAGTTTTCCAGCAATTTTTGTTTTTGTGAAAAATGTCCTTTTGTCTCACCCAGCGGACATCTTTTACATCCGGGCTTCACACTTGGGAAACAAACCTCTTAGTTGGGTGTAACAAGCCACTTGTGCTACATGTAAAGCTGAAATCAAATAGTTTATCTCATCTATATGCACAGTATATTCTGAAGAGGCTATAGAGCGACCTTTAACATCCGGACACAATTTTGCACTCAGAACATTAGTTGTAGAAGGCTGAGTTATCAGGCGGCAATGATTTGAGGCGTTGCTGAGAGAAATAGGGGATTCTTGGCGAAACTTTGCTTTTACGATCAACTATCTTGACCTAGCTGCATGTGAGTTTGCTTTTTCCTTAGATTAGAATTTTTATGTCCTCAAGGGAAGTGGTCACATGCCATAAGGAAGGTATAAATTGAAGAATGGCGTGGAAGAAGCGGAAGTGCGATTGAATAAGTAGCGTTTGATATAAGTTTTTATTTTTCCACTTTATTGCGCGTAATGTAAATTTGCGTGGCTTCAAATGTTGCCTGTTTATCTGTTGCTTTACTGCTGTGCTCTGGTTCTTGAACTTAAGCTCCAGTTTCTGCTTCAGAGAAAGGTTGAGTTTCATTCGTTTTCTGTAAGAATTTCCGGCTTCTCCTGTGCTGTTGTCGTTTGGAGTCTGCAAATTTCAGGCACTGAAATTGTTAAGGAGCCTTCAATTACATAGACCCTTAACTTCCTCCAGCCCCAGGAAAAAAAACACGGCCGAAGATGTTAATACAGGACTTAAAACTAATACAGAGTCTATGACTAATGCAGACGCTGAAACCTAGAGAGCCGATGACACAAGTGTGTCGCTGAAATAATACAGACAAGGAAACTGATATGGACCATGCAATTAATACAGATCCAGAAACTTATAGAGCCAATGAATCGCTTACAGGACATGAATCTAATACAACAACTTAAACTTGCACCGGCACTTAAACAAACACAAATTAAAACTAATATACGCCCTGTTAGGAAATAGAGATAGTTTAAGTAGTTTATATTTGAATTTGTGGGAGTTAGGATGAGTTTTAGCTTTAATGTTTCATTTTGATATGTATTTCTGTATCTCTGTGTTTTAGGAGAGGTTAAATGGAGGTTTAGTTTCACGTTTAAATGCCGCTTGCATTTCAAACCTGGGGTTTATGGCTGCTCTAAGGTAAAGGTAAAGACAAAAGAGTAGACAATCAATGCTGTTGCCCAGCAACAAGGAGCCACCTAGTCAGCTTTCTCCAAAAGATATACATACATATATAAAGAAACAGCATTTTTAAGTTCAGTTGAAGCCAGGACCCCAGAGAGACTGGGCACCGGAAGAGGGAATTGCAGATTCCCCAGAAGAACAAAAATGTCTTAAGCTAAAGTGAAATCCCCAAAAGCCGGGTGATTGGATGAGCAAAAGTCCAAAGGAGACCTTATAGCCCAAGGAAGTTGTTGAACTTGGGAAAAGGTAATGTTAAGCGCTGTTAAGAGTGAGGGGCAGGGAGAAACGCTCCAAGCTTCAGATTTAAAGTGAGAACAACTTGCTAAAAGCAACAAGTTTAAAAGATAAAAGTGAAGGTCTGTAAATCTTTGCTATGGGCATGTGAAGCACTGATGTACTGTTTAAGTTGAGCTTGTGAGGGAGAGTGCTTGGAAGACAGCTTGAATGCATGTGGTGACCAAGGGAAAAGGAACATCAGAAGTATGGTTCTAAACCCTGGACGTGAACCCTTCTGGAATGTGTCTAAGTAAAAAAAAAACTCAATTTGGGAGCAGATTCCAAGGCGAGGTATTGGAGAGTGAAGACTGGGAACCCTAGTCAAAAGGACAAAATTCAGAGAGAATGGTTGTCTCAAGGTTGTCTGGAGGGAGTTGAAGAGTGAACCATAGAATCTGGTTGAGAAAGTATCTGTCACATGAGTTCAGAGTGTGGTCTGTCTGACCACAGGGCGCCTTAGGTTTACGTGGGATGAGTACTTACTGTGGACAATAAAGAACAAGATAGCTTTTGTAACTTGTGTTATCCTTATAAATCTATAGTTATCTTAAAGGTATAGTTGTGGGTGAAGATGTATTGCAATATGGTTCATCTTTTCTTGTTGAATAAATGTTTCATTCATTTGTTAAATGATCATCAGCTGGCTCATGTGACTCTGTTTAGTAGCTACTCTCCACATATCTAAACAAACAAATAATTTAAGATCGATCAAGCTGCTGACCACAAAAGGTCACGCTTATCCAGGGGAAAACTCGGCAAGGCAGCATAACACACCCTGATATGAATGTATGGTAATAAAAAGCATGTACCTAAATCAGGACCTGAATGTAAAATAGACCGTGATTCCAGTACAGGTTCTGAAAACTAAAACGCGATCCCTGAGCCTAAAACAGATCCTGAAACTACTGCAGCCTCTGAAAGGAATACAGAGCTTCAGCACAGGTGCATATATCTCCGCCTTCGCCCATCAACCTCATACAAACACTACTCCGGGGCAACTTGCATATTCACCCCAACTTTGCCCTGTAAACGTAAACCTCCCTCCCTCCCCGAGGTATAACAAGCCCTCCCCTGGTGTAGCTGGTACATTTACACCTGCCCCTGTGTACCTGCTATATTCACCTTCCTTCCACTGTCTCCCAAAGGAATCGCTCCTCCCTGCTCCTCGTGTGTACCTGGCCTATTCCCCACCAGCTCGGAGTATGGAGTAAATCTCTCCCCTCGCGTACCTTCTATATCACACTGTTCCATCACGGCGGCTGGAATATCTCTCCGTTACCAAGAATCAGTTTCAAAATTCACACAGCCGCCTTCCTTCGCCCTTGCCCAGAGTGCCTGGCATATCACCTTCAACCCACGTCTATCTTGTCTACCTCTAACGATGCATGTACCTCATCAATCTACCACCTGGCTGCGGTGAACTGGGTATAAACGCCCACCCACAATGCAGCATGTATACCTCCTTACTCACTGGGGGACATGGACACCCTGCCACCCGGTGGAGATGGTATATCTCCCCCTACCCGCCGATACCACTCCTCCCATGTTCCTGCGACATCAAAATTACCTGTTAGTGTTCTGATTGGACTCCTTTCGTGGTTACTATGGATACCATAGTGGGAGGGGCAACTTGAGATCACGTGGCCGAGAGGAGCTCGTCCACTCTGCTTCAAATGGTGAGCACCCACCCCATGTCCACACCCACTCACTCACAGTAACAGTCCCCGCCCAACCATTACGTCACAATGGCAGCGCCCGACCCGCCCTGACAAAGGTAGAAAAGGCCCCGCCCCCGCTCTGAATTTGACACTTCAGACCCCGCCCCCATTCTGAGAATGGAGCAACAGATTCCGCCCCCGCTCTGAGAATGGAGCAGCAGGCCCCGCCCCACTCTGACAATCCAGCAGCAGGCTCCGCCCCCGCTCTAACTATGAGGTAACTTGTCTCTGACAAGACAGCAACAGGCCTCGCCTGCTATTAAAGGGATACATGTCCAACCTCTGCTGGCAGCTCACCGCCACTACTGTTCTTTGACAGTCTCAGAGAAGTTCAGCAACTGCATGTCTGCATCTGGAAAAAGACTGATGAAGTGTGAATATTGAACAATACAGTGAGCGATTGAAATTTGCAGAGACTGCACAGCTCGTTCGGGTGGGGCATTCGCTCTTCTGCCAACTGACCCTGTACGTGGACTCTCTCCTCCTCCCCCATTGGAGATATTGGCTGGAGATGGTGTATATTCCAGGCTGCTATGTGCATATTCGTTACAGATATCAGGCACTAATCCAATTCAGAATGGGAGTAGATAAACTTTTCTGTGCTCTGTAATTCATCTGCAATATATTGTCAATGTTCAACCCGACACATTGCATCATGCTAAAAGTTACTTTTTTTCCCAAGATAGCTGTCGCGATTCATCAAACTGATTATTTATCTGTAGAAAATATATTGAAAACACTAACAAAATATTGGAAATAATTCATTGTTACATTTAGTTTTATAATAAACACCCAGTGATGCATCTGTTCACACAACCCATTATACCATCTTCCTGTTATATCTCACTCTTCCTCAGTAACCTGAAGTAGAAGCAACTTCGCCCAGTCTTTCTGGTATGACTTCCCCTCTTCCTGTTCTTATTTCTCTGCAGGCCGACGGTGGCATTGTCCCCACTCCCCCGCCCTCAATTCATCCAGGCTCCAATTTGTGAGGGCCCAAATGGGAGGCAGCGGACGCCAGGATTGGGATGTGGCTACGCAAATGATGACAGGTGCTAGATTGGCTCTGTTCCCATAGAGGGAGCGCACTTCCCATTCCGTTACCACAGTCAGAGACTCCACTCGCCAACCTCACCCCTCTGCCAGAGGGAAAGCCTCACTCTGCCCTCCTCAGCGAAAGGCCCTGCCCCTCACCGCCACCACAGCGCCAGGCTCCATTCTCTCTTCGTTTCCATTGCAACGTCACGAGCCTCATTGTCCTCATGACCACAGGGCCCTCGCCATTCTCTAACCATGGTCACAGGATCCACCGTCCCTTCTGACAACAGGGCGATAGGTGGCAGCCCGCTCTGCCGTGATAGGGACACGCCCTGGCCCCCACATTTTACAATGGAGACAAGGCTGGTCACCACTCTACCACAACAGAGGCAGCTCACCGCGCCGCTGGAAGATTGATATCAAATGGAAGAAAAGTAGAAACAGTCACTGCTTAATTTCTTCAAACCATCGAAAGCATCGAAGAATTTGAGTAAAGGGATAGTTCAGCACATTCTTAAACTGCCCTTTATGGGGTATGTGGAACATTCTTTGTTCCAGTCCTACTCTGGCCCTCTCCCACAACTCTTTCTCCGGTACATCGATGATTACTTCGGTGCTGCTTCATGATCTCATCGGGACCTGGAAAAATTTATTAATTTTGCTTCCAATCTCCAGCCCTCCAGCAGTTTCACACGGTACATCTCTGAGACTTCCCTTCCCTTCCTTGCCCTTTCTGTCTCAATTTCTGGTGATAGACTGCCCACCAATATCCATTACAAGCCTACCGACTCCCACAGCTACCTCGACTACAGTTCCTCACACCCCGCTTCGTAAGGACTCTATCCCATTCTCTCAGTTCCTTCGACTCCGTCGCATCTGTTCTGATGATGCTACCTTCAAAAACAGCTCCTCTGACATGTCCTCCTTCTTCCTTAACCGAGGTTTTCCACCCACGGTGGTTGACAGGGCCCTCAACCCTGTCCGGTCCATCTCCTGCACATCCGCTCTCACACCTTCCTCTACCTCCCAGAAACATGATAGGGTTCCCCTTGTCCTCACTTAACACCCTACCAGCCTCCGCATTCAAAGGATCATCCTCCACCATTTCCGCCAACTCCAGCATGATGCCAACACCAAACACATCTTCCCTTCACCCACCCTGGCGGCATTCCGTAGGGATCATTCCCTCTGGGACACCCTGGTCCACTCCTGCATCAGCCCCTACTCCTCAACCCCCACCTATGCCACCTCCCCATGCCCACGCACAAGATGTAACACGTGCCCCTTCACTTCCTCTCTCCTCACCGTCCAAGGGCCCAAACATTCCTTTCATGTGAAGCATCATTGCACTTGCATTTCCCCTAACTTAGTCTACTGCATTCCTTGGTCCCAATGCGGTCTCCTCTACATTAGAGAGACCAAACGTAAACTGGGCGACCGCTTTGCAGAACACCTGGGGTCTGTCCGCAAGAAAGACCCAAACCTCCCTGTCGCTTGCCATTTTAACACTCCACCCTGCTCTCTTGCCCACCTGTCTGTCCTTGGCTTGCTGCATTGTTCCAGTGAAGCACAACGCAAACTGGAGGAACGGCACCTCATCTTCCGACTTGGACCTTTACAGCCTTCCGAACTGAATATTGAATTCAACAACTATAGCTCTTGAACTCCCTCGTGCATTCCCACACCCTTTCCGTTTCTTCCCCCTCCCTATTGTTTTCTCCAATAATGTATATAGATTTTTATTTTCCCACCTATTTCCATTATTTTTAAATCTATACCTGTAATGCCCTGTCAGTCTTTCCACCCCACCCCCACTAAAGCTGTACCTTGAGTGTCCTGCCATCCATTCTTAATTAGCACATTCTCTTAGATAATATCACCACCTTCAACGCCTCTTTGCTCCTTTATCTGTGAGATCTTTTGATTATCTGTTCCTATCACTGCTTCCTTATCCCTACAACCTCCCCACCCCCACAACTTCTACCCACCCACCCTCCCCCCACCTTAAACCAGCTTATATTTCACCCCTCTAGTATTTTTATTTAGTTCTGTTGAAGGGTCATGAGGACTTCGAAACGTCAACTCTTTTCTTCTCCGCCGATGCTGCCAGACCTGCTGAGTTTTTCCAGGTAATTCTGTTTTTGTTTTGAATGTTGAGGTTGTTGTTGAATTTGTTGGTGTTTTGAATGTTGAGGTTGTTGTTGAATTTGTCGGTATTTGCCAATGTTGAGGTTCTTGTTGAATTTGTCGGTGCTCTTCATTTTTGAAATTGTTGGTGTTTTCAATGTAGAGGTTGTTGTTGAATTTGTTGCTGTTATGAATGTTGAGGTTGTTTTTGACTTTGTCGGTGTTTGCCAATGTTGAGCATCTTGTTGAATTTATTGGTGTTATTCAATGTTGAGATTGCTTTGAATTTGATGGCGTTATTCGATGTTGAAATTGTTGGTGTATTTCAAAGCTGATGTTGTTGCTGAATTTGTTGGTAATGTTCAATGAAGAAGTTTTTGAATCTGTTGGTTTTTTTCAATATTGTGCTTGTCAGTGTTAATCAATCTTCAGGTTGCTGTTGAGTTTGTATGTGACACTGAATATTGACTATGTTGAAAGTGTTGCCGTTTTATCAATGTCGAGGTCGTTGTTCAATTTGTTAGTTCTTCTTATTTTGAAGTTGTTGTTGAATTTGTTTGTGTTTCTCAATGTTACCGAGTTGTTGAATTTGTTGCTGTTTTCAATTGTGAGTTTTAAAATTAATTATTTGGTGCTTTGCAACTTTGATATTTTTAATGAGTTTGTTGGTGTTTTCAATGTTGAGGTTGTTGTTGATTTTGCTGGTGTTTATCAATGTTGATGTTGTTGTTGAATTTGTTGGTGTTTTTCCAATCTTGACGTTGTTGTTGAATTTGATGCGGTTGTTCGATGTTGAGGTGGTTGTTGAATTTGTTGGTGTGTTTCAATTTTGAGGTTGTTGTTGATTTAGATGGTATTTTTCAATATTGAGGTTGTTGTTGAATTTGGTGGTATTTTTCAATGTTGATGTCGATGTTGAATTTGTTGGTGTTATTCCATGTTGATGTTGTTGTTGATTTAGATGGCGTTTTTCAATGTTGATTTTGTTGTTGAATTCAATTTTTTATGTTGAAGTTGTTGAATTTGCTGGAATTTTTCAAAGGGCAGGTTGGTGTTGAATTTGTTCGACTTTTCAATTTTGAGGTTGTTGAATTTGTTCGTGGTTTTCAAAGTTGTGATTGTGGATGAAATTGATGGTGGTTTTCAATGTTGCTGTTGTTGCTGAATTTGTTAATGTTTTTCAATGTTTAGACCATTCTTGAATTTGTTGTTGTTTTCCAAAGTTGAGGTTGTTGTTAAAATTTTTGGGTTTGTTCAATGTTGAATTTCTTGCTGTTTTTCAATGTTGTGGTTGTTGTTGAATTTGTTGGTGGTTTCAATGTCAAGTTTTTGTTGAATTTGTTGGTGTTTTCAAAGTTGCGGTTTTTGTTGAATTTGTTGGTGTTTTTTTTTAATCTTGAGGTTGGTGTTTTTCAACGTTAATGTTGTTGTTGAATTTGTTGGTGTTTTCATTGTTTATTTTGTTGAACGTGTTGGTATTATTCAATGTTGATTTAGTTGTTGAATTTGTTGGGGTTATTCCACGTTGTTTTTGTTGTTGAAATTGTTGCTTTTTCAATGCTGATGTTCCTGTTGAAAAAGTTGTTGTTTTCAATGATGAGGTTGTTTAAATTGTTGTTGTTTTTCAATATTGATGTTGTTGTTCAATTTGTCGGTGTTTTCAAATTTGAGGTTGCTGAATTTGTTGTTGATTTTCAAAGTTGAGCTTGTTGTTCTGATCGTTGTGTTTTTTTTAATCTTGAGATTGTTGATGAATTTATTGGCGTTTTTCAATTATGAGGTTGGTGTTGAATTTGTTGTGGTGATTCCACATTGAGTTTGTGGTTGAAATTGTTGTTTTTGTCAATGTTGAGGTTCTTGTTTAAGAAGTTTATGTTTTTAATTTTGAGGATGTTTAGCAATCTTGATGTTGTTGTTGAATTTGCTGGTGTTTTTCAATGTTGATGTTGTTGAACTTGTTGCTTTTTTTCAAGGTTGAGGTTGTTGTTGGCCTTGTTGAGGTTGTTTTTGAATTTGTTGAGGATTTTCAATCTTGAGGTTTTTGTTGAATTTGCTGGTGTTTTTCAAGGTTCATGTCGTTGTTCAACTTGTCGGTGTTTTTCAATGCTGAGGTTCTTGTTGAATTGTTGGTGTCATTCAATGTTGTCGTTGTTGAACTGGTTGCTTTTCAACGTTGAGGGTGTTGTTCAATTTCTTGGTGCTTTCAATGTTGATTTTGTTGAATTTGTTATTGTTTTTCAAAGTTGAGGGTATAGTTAAGTTTGTTGGTGATTTTCAATCTTCAGGTTGTTCTTTAATTTGTATTGTCTCATTTCAGATTAAAAAAAACACAGGGAGTTTCAACTCTGCTTCCCTTATTCCTCAAATAAATCAGTGACTAGACAGATATTAACATTAACCATCTGTGCTGTCTGTCTGTGTCACTGTATATGTGTGTCTATACATGTGTGTGACTGTGTGTGTATGTGTGTGTTTGTGTGTGCGTGTGTGAGGCTGAGTGTATCTGTATGAATTTGGGTGAGTGTGTGTATGTCTGTTTCTGCACGTGAGTGTGTGTGTATCTGTCTACGTGTGTGTGTGTGTGTGTGTGTGTGTGTGAGAGTGTGTGATTGGCATTGTAAAACAGCAACACATTCCATCTTTGGAACAGAATCATTTTACACACCCTGTGCCCTGTCGATGTTAACTGCTTCCAGAAATTACTGAGATATATTTTAGCCTCTGTGTCACTAATGTGCATTGGAGAAGCGTTGCCTCTTTCACAATTGTCAGCACAGATTTATGAAAGGATAACTTTCCTTGACAATTTTGGTGGAGCTTTTTTGTTGTATGTGGCTGGCTGGTTAAATAAGGGTCATGAGTGGACTTAATGCATTTGGACTCCAACTCAGCTGGCCTCTCTCTGTGTCCGACAGGAGTGCAGACCAAGAGCTGCTAAATTGTAATAGATGACAGAGCTCTTCATATCAATGCCAGCATAGAGACAATGTGAATGGAGGCTGTAAAGATGTGAAAATAAATTATCTCCCATTTATTGTTTGCATTTTCATCGTTTTTTTTTTTTGGACAAGCAATCTGTTTGAGAAACCGAGTAAATTATCTTGTAAAAATATTTCGTAAAAAGCTTTATCAAAATCCAACGTGTCGGTATAAACATTGATAATGAATTGCAGATGATTTACAGAGTACTGCAAAGTTTATCTACTCTAATAGAGAATTGGAGTAGATCCATATAGCTGAATAAAATGTGCACCTATCTGTCTGAAATAATGCCCAAATACCATATCCAAACAATACCTGCAATGGGGAATGAGGAGAGACTTAATCTACACGGTCAGTTGGTAAAAGAGCGAATGCACCACCCGAGTGAACAGTGCAACTAGCTGCAAACTTCAATCCCTGACAGTCTTGTTCAATATTCAGACTTCTTCTATCTGTTTCGAGATGCTGCCATGCAGTAAATGAACTTCTCTGAGGCTGGCAAAGAGCAGCGCCTGCAGTGGCGGTGAGCGGCCAGCAGAGGGTAGGGTTGTATCACTTTAATCCCAAAACGGTGAAACGGGTTTGACAAGGGGATTTGACCCTTTTAAAATTCATTCCATGATCTAACGATCCAATGAGACAAAAACGCTGACAAAAGACGCGAGTCCAGGCTGAGGCAGTCATTGTAGAATTGGCATGGAAGACTTTTAAAGCTCATGTGAAGTGATGTTGATGTCTGAAAACACATTGATACCACATAGACAGTGAATAACATCACTGCTGAGGTTTCTATTGGACATGATCAGTCTGACAGGAGAGAATTAATTTGATTTGAATTATTGAGCTCGGAAGTGGTGGTCCAGCTTGTTGTTGCGTGTTGGGTCCACAGGAATCACTTTGTGTCTTGCTGTGGAGGGAGACTTTGTGCTGGGTGTGATGGGAACCTTTACCTGATTGGTATGGGGGACAGTCACCTGGTACTTTGTGTGAGATTATGACATATGTGCTTTTCAAGCGAGGGCTCCAGGTAGAATAATCCCACCCTACACTTTCCAATGGCCGAATACCTAATCTAGGTGGTAACTGGATTTTTTTCCCAGTTCACAGTATATCTCTGACAGTGCCTGTGGATGGCTCACCCTGTGTCACAGAGATTTATAATTAATCACTATCACTGGACCTGCTGTGGAGAGTTGGCTCGGGCACAGTATGAAGAGTGAGCGTGTTCTGGTTGTGAATTCATTCATTTCAGCTCAACGTTGAATGAGTTTCAGAATCGGAGTAAAGGGATATTTCAGCATAACCTTCAGCTGCTCTGTGAACTTAGTCTGGGCTACTGCATACAAACTAGTGTTTGTGCAGCAGCTCAGGAGCTGCAGCATGTAGCCTATTTCCCGAATATAAAGGGGCGGATTTAAAGAACTGTACCCCAAAGCAGCCAATCGCCACCATATGGAAAACATCGTGAAGACAATCCATAACATGATGAAATTTCCTGAGATAACGAAAGGTAAAATGATGGATTTCCTTCGACTCTCCATCTCTGGGTCTCTGGGACTCTCCCCAGTGCTGTGAGCCCGGAGTCTCCTGCGGCCCCTGCTTCTCACTAAAATGTACCTGACTGTTAAAGCATTGAGCACTAGAATCAGGAAAAATGGGACAACCGGCGTTACAATGTAATGAAGAAACTCGATTGCTGCCCATGTCCGTGAATTCTGAACATCCAAAGACACAACACAAAACCAGGGGAAATTCATGCCCCAATACAGAGCCGTATAAGTAAAATACCAGAACACATTCTTCAAACAGCCCAACAAACTGACTGTTCCCAGAACCACAGATGCAGTTTTCCTGGTGCAATATTTTGCTCTCAACTTACTGCAACAAATAGCCACAAATCGATCGAATGTAAAAGTGGCAGTGAACCAGACAGAACAGTCTGTGACTGTGTAAAGCATAACAGCATGGATATTACAGACCGGAATAACAAACAGGAACATAAATTCGATAGGATAACGAATTGGAAGATGCCTCAGTATCAGATCGAAGAAAGCGACCAGTAGATCTGCCCCTTGCATGGCCACAAGGTAGTAAGTGACACATTTCGAGAGACGACACTTTCTGCGAGAAATGATCACTATCGTCAGTACGTTAACTGTGAGGAAGGGAGACAAGCAGGCAAATTAATCATCAGCCTGGGACGAGTTACCAGTTTAGCAGAATATGGTTGAATTATGTAAATGCCTTGTTGTATGCAATTATGGCTGCAAATGCTCCTGCCCATGTCAGCGCTATCATCTGCAGAAAGGTGTTGATTTTAAATAATGTAAACCTGTCAATGTTTGTTAATATCCGCGATAGGGTAATCCATCTGCACAAGTCGCACCTCAAAATGAGTTAAGAACATGGCAAAGCTACGTTAATATTGCAGGAAGCCAAACAGCGGTGCCCAATGCGACTTGAAGAACTAAGCGAAGCCTCAATCAGATTAAAGCTCTGCATTTCTGAAACATCTAAGTTGGTTCCATTAAAAAATAATAAACAGACCGCAGAAAGAGGCTCTGCATACATCCACATTCTCAATGATCTGGGCGTACAGCAGGGTAGCACAAAAGAATCAGCTGCAAGATTTGTAACCATATTCGCCAGAAGGTCCGAGTGGATGATCCATCCCGGCCTCCTCCTATATTCGTCTGAATCGCCGATGCCAGACTGAAGACACTCGTATCACTTCGATAATATCAAGGCACGTGAGATGTCTCTGGGCACAGCAAAGGCCCCAGGGGCTGACTGCATCACGGCCAGAGCATTGAGGACATGTGCCCCAGAATTAGCCGCAGCTCCATCCAAGCTGCTGTAGGACAACTACATGACAGGCACCTACTGGGAGAAGTGGGTTATTGGCCTGTTATGTCCTGTACACACGCACACACACAAAGAAGGGAAAAGCGGGATCGATCTCAGTCATCAACAAAGTGATGGAAGGTGTGACAGACAGTGAAAGCAGGCGCCCCTTACACATATCTAACCTGTGCACCGAGGATCACTCTGTATTCAGCTAAGGCCACTGGATGACAGCCCTCATTACAGCCATGGGCCTAACAGGGGAAAATGTAAATTCAAGATATAAGATAGTGGTGACTGTCCTTGACTTCAGGTCGCGTTTGTCCCTGTGTTGGCCAGCAGTCCGGCGAAAGGAAGGTGCTTTAGATTGTTTGAGGCTAAGTAGGTGAGCTCCAGGAGTCCCTCTGTGTAGTGTCCTACTCCCAGCGATCTTCAACTGCTGCAGCAATGAATCTCCCTCCAAAATGAGGACAGGCGTCGAGTTGTTCACTGATCAATGTACCTTGCACAGCGCTATTCGTCACTTCTGGAAAACTGAAGCGGAATTTCTCCTCACAGAGCACCACATAGGCAACATTCAGGCTGATGCTGATCAGCACCAACAATATAGGCAGCACACAAGTATCAGGCAATGCCTATTTGCAGCACAGGAGGCTAAAATAATGCTGAGTGCAGAAACTTAAAGAGGTGTAAGATAATGCAGCGAATGATAGCTGCTGGAATAATTGCGGAACATCGAGTCTTACCAGGAACAACAGTAACAGTGAAGAGAGGAGACACTCAATGACAGGAACATGATTAAAATAATATCTGTCTGACAGAGACAATGCTGGGTGCAGAGACTTACCAGGAACTGCAAGAGCAATGAGCAATGGATAGTAAATTTCTTGAACATCATAGAGGAACATTTCAATCCTCAGATCCAGTGAATAACCCGAGTGCATTCTGGATCTCACTGCGGAGATCCTGGTCTGTGTTAGAGCCGGTGCTGATGTTCACACTGACTGTGTGCAATAACACTTTGGAATGCATTTCCCCATTTATATCACTGGGAACCCTTCTGTTGGCAGAATGACTGTGTATCCAGGGGGACTGGTGCTAATTACCTGAGCAAAGGGTTTAGCTTAACCCTGGTCAACACTCCCTTATTATTTTCCACACCTCACAACTTATGTTTAACTGGGCGTGAAAATAATATCCCCAAATCTCAGAACACAATTCCCAAATCTCAAACGCAGTGATGGGGTGCATGACAGATGTGGCCTTCACTGGCAGAGACAGTGAACGTGGCAGAGAGAAACTAAAACACTAATAAGGTGACAGAGCACCTCAGACACAAAACAGCTCACTCAGCGCCCACAACCTGAATAAGACCCAATAAACTGACCGATCATCTCTAAGTTCATCCATCACCTGTAAGTTGATCCTTCAGCTGCCAGGCTGGTGGAGCAATGATAAACTCACCCCACTGCTGTGAGATGGCGGCTCAGTGTCTATAACATTAACCGTCCTCATTAAACTGCTGCAGCCTATAGGACCCGAACCAGCCGGAATAGAGCGAATCAGATTCATAGAGAATCCATAGGATCTGGAATAGGGGACGAGGCAGTTTACCATATCCAGGGAATTCTACTGTTTAGGCTGCAGTCGAGAATCCTCCCATCTTCCTCATCTCAATCTAACTTCTCATTCCCCTCCCCACACACACTTTCAACATTGTCAGGGATCGGGGTTGCAAAGGATATGGCCCAAGTTGTGTGGGTGATGGGATTGACGGGGAGGGAGGAGGGGGGTGTGGAATAGGCTGAGGGTCTAAGGCTACTGTGTGGGTCGGAGCAGAAAGGCCGTGTAGAGGGTGAGGGGTGAGGCCGACGGTCGAGGGAATCAAGGTGAGAAGCACGGTCGAAGGAGGAGAGTTACACTGGGTCAGGAGAACCAAGGCCAGCTTGGAGGTCACAGGTTATATGAGGGTTACGGAACAGGCTGGGTCGGGGTTGGACAGAGGCTCGTGTTTAGGCAAAGGGTCATGGTTTAGAACTAATGTCAGTGTTTAGGCGGAGGGTCAGGGTTTCGGCAGAGGGTGAGGGGTTAGATAGATGGCCAGGGGTTGTGACGATGGCCAGGGATTACGCGGAGGGTAAGGGGTTAGGCAGAGGGTCAGGGGTTAGACAAAGCGTCAGGGGGAATCAGGGATGAAATTTGATCGATGGAAAGAGGTCCAACCGGGTCAAGTGAACAGAGGGAGACATTTGAATTTCACAGGTTATATGCGAGTCAGGGGATACGCGTTCAAACTGGATTAGGAAAGTGGTTATGGGTCAGATTGCATGATTTGAAAGGGGTGGGGTGGTTATTAGTCAGGTTGTTTGATTTGAATGGGGGTGGGGTGGTGTGGTTATGGCTCGGATTGTTTGATTTTAATGGAGTGGGGTGGGTATGGTTCAGGTTACTTGGCTTGAATGTTGTGTGTGGTTATGGGTCAGATTGTTCGGTTTGAGTGAGGTGGGGTGGTTATTGGTCAGGTTGTTTCATATGAATGGGGTGGGGTGGTTATGGGTCAGATTGTTTGATTTGAATGGGTTGGGGTTGTTCTGGGTCAGGTTATTAGATTTGAGAGGTATGGGGTGGTTCTGGGTCAGGTTACTTTTCATGAATGTGGTGTGTGGTTATAGGTCAGATTGTTTGGTTTGAGTGAGGTGGGGTGGTTATGTGTCAGATTGTTTGGTTTGAGTGAGGTGGGGTTGTTATGTGTCAGATTGTTTGATGTGAATGGATTGGGGTGGTTATTTGTCAGGTTGTTTGATGTGAATGCCGTGGGGTGGTTATGGGTCACATTGTTTAAGCTGAATTTGGTGTTCTGGTTATGGGTTATATATTTTTGATTTTAATTTGCTGGGGTGGTTATGGGCCAGTTTGATTGATTTGAATCTGATGGGGTCGTTATGGATCAGGTTCTTTGATTTGAAAGGTATGGGATGGTTATGGGTGAGATTGTTTGATTTTAATGGGGTGGGGTGGTTGTGGCTCAGGTTGTTTGATTACAATGGGGTGGGGTAGTTATGGGTCAGGTTGTTTGGTTTGTGTGAAGTGGGGTGTTTATGGTTAAGATTTTTTTGGGTGTGAATGGGGTGGGGAGGTTTTGTGCCAGTTTCTTTTATTTGAAAGGTGTGGGCTGATAATGGCTCAGATTGTTTAATTTGAATGTGGCGGGTTGGTTTATGGTTAGCTTTATTTCATGTTAATTGGCTGGTTTGGTTATGGATCAGGTTGTTTGTTTTGAATGGGGTGGGGTGTTTATGTGTCAGGTATTTGAATTTGTGTGGGGTGGGTTGGTTATGGGTCAGGTAGGTTGATTTGAAAGGGGTGGGGTTATTACGGGTCAGGTTGTTTGATTTGAATTGTGTGGGGTGTTTTTGGATAAGATTGATTTGATGTGAATGTGTTGGGGTAATTATGTGTCAGGTTGTTTGATTTAAATTGGGTGTGGCTTTTATGGGTTAGATTTTTCTGATTTTAATAGGGTGGGAAGTTTATTGGACAGTTTGTTTTATTTGAATTGTGTGGGGTGGGTAGGTGTCACCTTGTTGATTTGAGTGGTGTGGGGTGGTTATGATACAGCTTGGTTGATTTCAATGGGGTGGTTTGGCCATTGGTCTGGTTGTTTGAATTGAATTGGGGTGATACGTTTTTGGATCAGGGTGTTTGATTTGCATGGGGTGGTTTGGTTGTGGGTCTGGTTGTTTTATTTGAATGGGGTGGGGTGGTTTAGTGTCAGTTTGTTTATAATGAATGGTGTGGGGTTGGTTATGGGTCAGGCTGTTTCATTTGAATGGTGTGATTTGGATATGTGTCAGGTTGTCTGATTTGAATGGGGTGGTGTCGTTATGGGTCACGTTGTTTAATTTAAATGGGGTGGGGTGGTTATGGGTCACTTTGTTTAATTTGAATGGGGTGGGGTGGTTATGGGTCAGGTTGTTTAATTTGAATGGGGTGGGGTGGTTATGCGTCAGGTTGTTTAATTTGAATGGGGTGGGGTGGTTATGGGTCAGGTTGTTTAATTTGAATGGGGTGGGGTGGTTATGGGTCACGTTGTTTAATTTGAATGGGGTGGGGTGGTTATGGGTCAGGATGTTTGATTTGAATATGGTGGGCTGGTCATTGGTTAAGTAGTTACTGTTTAATTGGGTGGTGTAGTTATGGGTTAGTTTGTTTGATTTGAATGGGGTGGGGTTGTTATGGGACAGGTTGTTTGATTTGAATGGGGTGGGGTGGTTATGGGTCACGTTGTTTAATTTGAATGGAGTGGTTTGGTTATGGGTCAGGTTGTTTTATTTGAAAAGGGTTGGGCTCTTATGGGTTGTTTCTGTTGAGATGCAGCAAAGGATCCCGATCCCGCCTTGCGAGCACTGACCACTTTCTGGTTTATATTGGTTTACGTTTTGCTTTGCCTCGGAAGGTGCTAGGGGCCGGGACAGCCGGACTGCTCCTTCAAGAGGACATACAAAATGAGGGAAAACTGCGGCCTTATGAGGCTGCGGCGCTGGTTCATCGAGGAATGCGTGGCGAAGTTCCCGGCCATCCGTGAGAAGAACCCGAACCGCCACCACATCCTACTCCAGCCAATGATGCCGTGGCATTGAGGGAGCGCTGGCCTGGCGTCTGCGCCATCATTCCTACCATTGCCCACCTTCTGAGTGAGGGCTGGTCTGGCATGTGCTCCATCATTCCTACAATAGTCCTTTATCAGTGTGGGGGATGGGCTGGCATCTGCTCCATCATTCCTAACATCTTTATGTGGGTTGGGAGGCAAAACGATGGCAAACATTTCTCCACCCGTTGTTGTGTGTTTGTTCGTGTTTTCAAGAGTGGGCCCGGGTGGGTGGTGGGTTTTCCCGAAATGCTGAGGGGTGTCACAAGACGTCTGTTATTATGGGACTCGGCGATTGTTGATGGCAGCGGTAGTGGACAGGATCCAATCTGGTTTGAGAATCAGTAACCGAGAAAACAGCGTTTCTTCTCTGGGGGAGTCTGTTGACTTGTTCAGTCTCTCAACTTCCCTCCCACACAACCAGTGCCCCAGCTATCCCATATTTATACTGTTTGATTTATTTTATTGGCTAACTCCAAACTAATGAAGAAATTGACAGCCTCTGCAAGGAACACAGAAACAAAATACACATCTTCAAAGAGAATTTATCTAATGCAATTGAAATTGTGTTTTCCATATTTATACGTACAGAATGATAATTAATAGCCACCATCTGTTTGTCTTGCACTTAACGATGTAACGAACATGACATCAACAATGTTTAACAATCTACTTGACTAGGAATTGACAGCTGATTGGAATCATTTGCCTGGAACCACAGCCTCTCACCCGATTTGTCGACGCCTTTAGACCCTCTGGTTTGCTCTCAAAGCACAAGTTCGTGGGTATGAATGAAGGCCAGAGTCTGGCCATCAATCCCTGAGGAAGAGTCACAATGTCCTGTCCGTTCTGCTAAGCAAAATTCCAAGCAGCCCTCCCACCATCAACCACCACCTCGCCGCCACCCGCTCAGTCACCCACTGCCCTGTCAAACGCCACCGCTCTCCAATATATATGAACTGGAGCACATAGTTTGAATTATCGGCTCCACTCGGGTTTTTGCATTTCTGATGTTGGCTTTACCATGTCAGCAGAGAATCCTTACATCAGAAGGTTGAAACGGCGAAGAGCTGCGGGGAATCCATCATTTTCTACATGTGTCACTTGTTTGCAATAAAAAAAGGCGCCTTTCATTCCATCGAAGTACCTTAAAGTCCCTTGCTGCCTGAGGACTGTCAGAGGGACAGTATTGAGGGAGTGCCGCACTGTCGGAGGGTCAGTATCGAGAGAGCGCCGCACAGTCGGAGGGTCAGTAGTGAGGGAGCGCCACACAGTCGGAGGGTCAGTAGTGTGGGAGAGCTGCGCTGATGGATGTTTATTAGTGAGGGAGTTCTGCAGTGCCTGAGGGATTGTAGTGTGGCAGAGCTGCACTGGCAGCAATTACAACAAGGAGGAATATTCTGTTTCCCATGTAATGAGAACACTGAGTGGTCTGCCCCCGAGGGTATAACATTAAAAATAGATTTGGGCCATTCACGGTTAATGCTAGGAATCACAAAGCCACACAAAAGCCAGTGGGAAGCTGTTCGATGTGTTACATGCGAAATTCAAGACAAAGATTGACGGGTCTGTGTTCGGTAAGAATATTAAAGGCTCAGTTTGCCAGCTGGGTCATCTTGTAGTAATACCGATGTGCCATTAGACAGCCTGGACACTGGAACAAGGCTAAGGGAGTGCATGACCTTTTCCTGTTCTCATTTTTTTTAAACAGCTCTCTGTTCCCTTGCTCTTGTTTGCACATGTTCCTGGATGTGTGCTTCCTGAGAGATCTTATCTCCAGCACTGGTGTGAACAGCTGCTGCCAAACACTGTAGCCCCAGAACTTTTCAAAAGGCTGCCATTATCTTCTTTCTGACACGTGACGATTAGGATTCAAATCTGTTCAGCGCAGAGCCTGTCTCCATCACGCCACCTCAGTATTGAGAATGGCCCCATAGTGGGGAAGCTGAAAAACTTCCTTGCACCCTGCAGACAGCTCACTGAACCGGCCAGTGAAGAACATTAGAAGTATGAGCAGGAGAAGGTTAATCTCACCACGTTCATTTAAAAGGGGCTGTTTGTTTTGATTAACTGAATTTGAATTAATTTAGCAGTGAACAAGCAAATTACTGGAGAGAGAGAGAGAGCAAACGAATGTGCAAATAGAGGCGGGATGTAAAGTATAATTTCCAGAGAACAAACCACTTAGCAAATAGTTGAGTAATGCAATTTATCCATGTGAGAGAGGGGGACCAAGTGATCAAATAGAGGAGGAATGTAATTTAGAAATTGGAAAGAGAAACCTGGAGAGCAAATGGAAGAGGATTGCACTCAATGAATTAGATAGATACCCAGTGTGCAGTTAGAAGAGCGATACAATTAATAAGTTAGAGACAGAGAAAGCAACCCAATGTTCACATACAGGAGGAATGTGATTAATAAATGAGAGAGCAAACCAAGGAGAGCAAATAGAGGAGAAATGTAATTTATACATTAGAGAGAGAGCAAGCCAGAATACAAATAGAGGAGGAATGCAATGAATAAATTAGAGAATGAAAGAGAGAGAGACAAAACTATGTGCAAATAGAGGAGCCATGCAATTAACAAACTCGAGAGAGAGCAACCCATTGTGCAAAAGGAGGAGGAATACAATAAATAAATTAGATAGAGAGAGCAACCTAGAGTGCAAAAGGCGGAGGAATAAAATTAATAATTCAAACAGAGAGCAACCCTTGTGAACATACAGGGGGAATGTAATTAATTAATGAGAGGGAAAGATGGAACGCCAGTATTAAATTAGAGAGACAGAGACGCAATGTTCAAATAGAGGAGGGACAGGAATTTAATTTATAAATTGGGGAGAGAACCCGAGTGTGCAAACAGAAGAGGAAAGCAAGAATGAATTAGAGAGAGGGTAAACCAGGTGTATGCAAGGAGGAGGCATACAATCAATTAATTACATGGAGGGAGCAACACGTGTGCAAATAGAGGAGGAATGCAATTAATAATTCAGATAGAGAGAGCAACCCGTGTGCAAATAGAGGAGCAATGAAAGGAATTAAATATCGAGAGGCTAACCCAGTGTGCAAACAGAGGTGGAAAGTAATTCATTAATTAGAGAGTGAGAGAGAACAACCAAGTGTGCAAAAAGAACAGGAATTTAATTAATAAATTAGAGAGAGAGAGAAATCCGTGTGCAAATAGAGGAAGAACACAATTACTAAATTAGAGAGGGAGCAACACGTGTGCAAATAGAGATGGAATTCTATTAATAAATGAGAGAGCAAACTAGTGTACACATGACAGACGAATGTAACTAATCAGACAGAGAGAGAGTGAGAGAAAGAGAGAGAGCAACCTAGTGCCCAAATACAGGAGAAATGCAATTAATAATATATATATATATAGAGAGAAAACAAACCAGTGTACACATAAAGGAAGAATGTAATTCATTTTGTTTGACAGGAAGAAACCCAGCGTGCACACTGGGGAATATAATTTAAACGACGAGAGAGAGAGAGAGCAACCCAGAGTTAAAATGGAGGAGCGGGGTAAATAATAAATTAGAGAGAGAAAGAGAGCAACCCAGTGAGCAAATAGAGGAGAAATGCAATTACCAATTGGAGAGATTGAGCAACACAGTGAGCAACAATAGGACCTTATATTAATATATTAGAGAGATGGAGCAACACCGTGTGTAAATACAGGAGGAATTTGCTTAATTTACAGAGAGGGAGAGCCACCCAGTATGCAAATAGAGGCCGAATGTAATTAATAAATTATAGAGAGAGAAAACTAGTTTGCAAATAGAGGAGGGAATGTAATTAATTAATCAGAGAGAGACAGAGGGAGAGAGAGCAACCCAGTGTATAAATAGAGGAGGATTGTAATTAATTAATTGGAGAGTTGGAACAACCGAGTGTGCGAATAAATTGTCAATCACACATTTGACAGCAATTAATCATTGACATTTACTTTTCATTAATTATTATGAATGGGATCTTTACATTAATTCCTAATCGATATTTAATGAAATTCAAATTATGATATATCAATGTTTAATATAAAATGTACACAACATTCATTTTATAAAACAGATTTAAAACTATTTCTTATTCCATTAATATGAGTTATTAACTGAAAATAGATTGCTTACTCTCAATTACTGCTAATAATACAATATTAGGCCAATAGTAGATTAAATTCAGAAAATGTTGTAACATTTGACCAGTGACAATGGAATGAATTTTAAAATCAAGACTAATTATTGGTAGGTTAATTTAATTAATTAATAATGCAATGCATTAAAATTTGGAATTATATAATAAGATTATTTAATAACGAAATGCATTACCACGTTTTAACATGTAATAGCATATATGAATTGAGACTAATTAACAATCAGGTATATTAACGAGTCACTAATTGCAAAATATATTCAGTTTAAAACGATAAACAAATGTTCAGAATAATAATACATTAGTGAGATGAATCAACATTGGATAATTAACAGAAAATAATTAGTAGCTTTGCGGATAATAGAGAAATAAGCTTAATGAATCCTCAGGTATATTCCTAGCAGATTGAAGTGATCAGTTAAAAAATCCTTATGAATAAGGGTTAATCCAAATGGCTTAATATGTCGCTATGTGAAAAATAGATTGAGATCGATTACTCAAAAGAGATAATATGAATATGTTTCAGTGTTTTTGGGGTTTCGTTTTAGTGGAGATTGTGGGTTCAGTGTTAGTGGGGTTAAGGGTTCAGTCTAAGTAGAGTTTGCGGGTTTGGTGTTCGTAGGGTGTGGAGTTCAGTGTTAAGAGGAGTTTGTGGGTTCAATGTGAGTAGGAATTGGGGTTCAGATTTAGTGGAGCTTGGGAGTTCAGTGTTCGTCGAGTTTGGGGTACAGTGTAAGTGGAGTTTGTTGGTTCAGTGTTAGTGGAGTGTGGGGTTCGGTGTAAGTGATGTTTGTGGGTTCAGTATTACTGGGAATTGGGGTTCAGTGTTAGTGGAGATTGGGAGTTCAGTGTTAGTTGGATTTGGGGTGATCAGTGTTTTGGGGTTTGGGGAATTTGGGTTTTTTGGGTTTTTTGGGTTACAGTATTTTGGGAGTTTTCATTGTACCTGGGGTTTGTGGGTTTTGTTGTTTTGGTTTATGGGATTTTCACTGTTTTGGGGTATTGGGTGTTTCAGTATTTTTGGGGATTTGGTTTTTGGTGTTTTTGTGATTTGGGGGTTTGAGGGTTTTGGGGTTTGGGAGTTTCAGTGTTTTGGGGATTTGGGGGTTTCAGTGTTTTGGGGATTTGGTGGTTTCAGTGTTTTGGGGGTTTGGGGGTTTCAGTGTTTTGGGGTTTGGGGGTTTCAGTGTTTTGGGGGTTTGGGTATTTCAGTGTTTTTGGGGTTTGGGAGTTTCAGTGTTTTGGGGGTTTGGTGTGTTTCAGTGTTTTGGGGGTTTGGGGGTTTCAGTGTTTTGGGGATTTGTGGGTTTCAGTGTTTTGGGGGTTTGGGGGTTTCAGTGTTTTGTGGGTTTGGGTGTTTCAGTGTTTTGGGGGTTTGGGGGTTTTAGTGTTTTGGGGGTTTCGGGGTTTCAGTGTTTTGGGGGTTTTGGGGTTTCAGTTTTTTGGGTGTTTGGGTGTTTCAGTGTTTTGGGGGTTTGGGGGTTTCAGTGTTTTGGGGGTTTGGGGGTTTCAATGTTTTGGGGGTTTGGGGGTTTCAGTGTTTTGGGGGTTTGGGTGTTTCAGTGTTTTTGGAGTTTGGGGGTTTCAGTGTCTTGGGGGTTTGGCTGTTTCAGTGTTTTGGGGGTTCGGGGGTTTCAGTGTTTTCTGGGTTTGGGTGTTTCAGTGTTTTGGGGTTTCCGTGTATTTGCAGTTTGAGGGTTTCAATGTTCTTTGGGGATTTGGGGGTTTCATTGTTTTGGGGTTTGGGGGGTTCAGTGTATGCGGGTTTGGGGGGTTTCAGTGTTTTGGGGGTTTGAGGGTTTCAGTGTTTTGGGGTTTGTGGGTTTCAGTGTTCTTTGGGGTTTTGGGGGTTTCATTGTTTTGGGGATTTGGGGGTTTCATTGTTTTGGGGTTTGGGGGTTTCAGTGTTTTGGGGGTTTCAGTGTTTTGGGGGTTTGGGTGATTCAGTGGTTTGGGGGTTTGGGGGGTTCATTGTTTTGGGGATTTGGGTGTTTCAGTGTTTTTGGGGTTTGGGGGTTTCAGTGTTTTGGGGGTTTGGGAGTTTCAGTGTTTTGGGGGTTTGGGTGTTTCAGTGTTTTGGGGGTTGGGGGGTTTCAGTGTTTTGGGGGTTTGGGGGTTTGGGGTGTTTCAGTGTTTATGGGATTTGGGTGTTTCAGTGTTTTGGGGGTTTGGGGGTTTCAGTGTTTTGGGGATTTGGGTGTTTCAGTGTTTTTGGGTTTTTGGGTTTCAGTGTCTTGGGGATTTGGGTGTTTCATTGTTTTGGGGATTTGGTGTTTTCAGTGTTTTGGGGGTTTGGGGGTTTCAGTGTTTTGGGGGTTTGGGTGTTTCAGTGTTTTGGGGGTTTGGGGGTTTCAGTGTTTTGGGTGTTTGGGGCTTTCAGTGTTTTGGGGGTTTCAGTGTTTTGGGGTATGGGGGGTTCATTGTTTTGGGGATTTGGGTGTTTCAGTGTTTTGGGGGTTTGGAGGTTTCAGTGTTTTGGGGGTTTCAGTGTTTTGTGGTATGGGGGGTTTCATTGTTTTGGGGTTTGGGGCTTTCAGTGTTTTGGGGGTTTCAGTGTTTTGGGGGTTTGGGGGGTTCATTGTTTTGGGGATTTGGGTGTTTCAGTGTTTTGGGGGTTTGGGGGTTTCAGTGTTTGGGGGTTTCATTGTTTTGGGGGTTCGGATGTTTCAGTGTTTTGGGGGTTCGGGGGTTTCAGTGTTTTCTGGGTTTGGATGTTTCAGTGTTTTGGGGTTTGGGGGTTTCCGTGTATTTGGGGTTTGAGGGTTTCAATGTTCTTTGGGGATTTGGGGGTTTCTTTGTTTTGCGGTTTGGGGGATTCAGTGTTTTGTGGGTTTGTGGGGTTTCAGTGTTTTGGGGGTTTGAGGGTTTCAGTGTTTTGGGGTTTGGGGGTTTCAGTTCTTTGGGGATTTGGGGGTTTCATTGTTTTGGGCTTTCAGTGTTTTGGGGGTTTCAGTGTTTTGTGGGTTTGGGGGGTTCATTGTTTTGGGGATTTGGGTGTTTCAGTGTTTAAGGGGTTTGGGGGTTTCAGTGTTTTGGGGGTTTCAGTGTTTTGGGGGTTTGGGTGTTTCAGTGGTTTGGGGGGTTCATTGTTTTGGGGATTTGTGTGTTTCAGTGTTTTTGGGGTTTGGGGGTTTCAGTGCTTTGGGGGTTTGGGAGTTTCAGTGATTTGGGGGTTTGGGGGTTTCGGTGTTTTGGGGGTTTTGGTGTTTCAGTGTTTTGGGTATTTGGGGTGTTTGAGTGCTTTGGGGGTTTGGGGGTTTCAGTGTTTTGGGGGTTTGGGAGTTTCAGTGTTTTGGGTGTTTGGGGGTTTCAGTGTTTTGGGGGTTTGGGTGTTTCAGTTTTTTTGGGGTTTGGGGGTTTCAGTGTTTGGGTTTTTGTGTGTTTCAGTGTTTTGGGGTTTGGGTGTTTCAGTGTTTAGGGGGTTTGGGGGTTTCAGTGTTTTGTGTGTTTGGGTGTTTCAGTGTTTTGGGGATTTGGGGGTTTCAGTGTTTTGGGGGTTTGGGGGTTTCAGTGTTATGGGGTTTGGGTGTTTCAGTGTTTTGGGAGTTTGGGTGTATCAGTGTTTTTGGGGTTTGGGAGTTTCAGTGTTTAGTGGATTTGGGGGTTTCAGTGTTTTGGGGATTTGGTGGTTTCAGTGTTTTGGGGGTTTGGGGGTTTCAGTGTTTTGGGGGTTTGGGTATTTCAGTGTTTTTGGGGTTTGGGAGTTTCAGTGTTTTGGGGGTTTGGTGTGTTTCAGTGTTTTGGGGGTTTGGGGGTTTCAGTGTTTTGGGGATTTGTGGGTTTCAGTGTTTTGGGGGTTTGGGGGTTTCAGTGTTTTGTGGGTTTGGGTGTTTCAGTGTTTTGGGGGTTTGGGGGTTTTAGTGTTTTGGGGGTTTCGGGGTTTCAGTGTTTTGGGGGTTTTGGGGTTTCAGTTTTTTGGGTGTTTGGGTGTTTCAGTGTTTTGGGGGTTTGGAGGTTTCAGTGTTTTGGGGATTTGGGGGTTTCAATGTTTTTGGGGTTTGGGGGTTTCAGTGTTTTGGGGGTTTGGGTGTTTCAGTGTTTTTGGAGTTTGGGGGTTTCAGTGTTTTGGGGGTTTGGCTGTTTCAGTGTTTTGGGGGTTTGAAGGTTTCAGAGTTTTGGGGTTTGTGGGTTTCAGTGTTCTTTGGGGTTTTGGGGGTTTCATTGTTTTGTGGATTTGGGGTTTTCAGTGCTTTGGGGATTTGGGGTTTTCATTGTTTTGGGGTTTGGGGCTTTCAGTGTTTTGGGGGTTTCAGTGTTTGGGGGGTTTGGGGGGTTCATTGTTTTGGGGATTTGGGTGTTTCAGTGTTTTGAGGGTTTGGGGGTTTCAGTGTTTTGGGGGTTTGGGTGTTTCAGTGTTTTTGGGGTTTGGGGGATTCACTGTTTTGGGGGTTTGGGAGTTTCAGTGTTTTGGGGGTTTGGGTGTTTCAGTGTTTTGGGGTTGGGGGGTTTCAGTGTTTTGGGGGTTTGGGGGTTTGGGGTGTTTCAGTGTTTATGGGATTTGGGTGTTTCAGTGTTTTGGGGGTTTCAGTGTTTTGGGGATTTGGGTGTATCAGTGTTTTGGGGTTTTTGGGTTTCAGTGTCTTGGGGATTTGGGTGTTTCATTGTTTTGGGGTTTGGGGGTTTCAGTGTTTTGGGGGTTTGGGGGTTTCAGTGTTTTGGGTGTTTGGGGCTTTCAGTGTTTTGGGGGTTTCAGTGTTTTGGGGTATGGGGGGTTCATTGTTTTGGGGATTTGGGTGTTTCAGTGTTTTGGGGGTTTCAGTGTTTTGGGGGTTTTGGGGGTTCATTGTTTTGGGGATTTGGGTGTTTCAGTGTTTTGGGGGTTTGGGGGTTTCAGTGTTTTGGGGGTTCGGCTGTTTCAGTGTTTTGTGGGTTCGGGGGTTTCAGTGTTTTCTGGGTTTGGATGTTTCAGTGTTTTGGGGTTTGGGGGTTTCCGTGTATTTGGGGTTTGAGGGTTTCAATGTTCTTTGGGGATTTGGGGGTTTCATTGTTTTGGGGTCTGGGGGATTCAGTGTTTTGGGGGTTTGTGTGGTTTCCGTGTTTTGGGGGTTTGAGGGTTTCAGTGTTTTGCGGTTTGGGGTTTTCAGTTCTTTGGGGATTTGGGGGTTTCATTGTTTTGGGGTTTGGGGCTTTCAGTGTTTTGGGGGTTTCAGTGTTTTGGGGGTTTGGGGGGTTCATTGTTTTGGGGATTTGGTTGTTTCAGAGTTTTGGGGATTTGGGGGTTTCAGTGTTTTGGAGGTTTGGGTGTTTCAGTGGTTTGTGGGTTTGGGGGGTTCATTGTTTTGGGGATTTGGGTGTTTCAGTGTTTTTGGGGTTTGGGGGTTTCAGTGCTTTGGGGGTTTGGGAGTTTCAGTGTTTTGGGGGTTTGGGTGTTTCAGTGTTTTGGGGGTTGGGGGGTTTCAGTGTTTTGGGGGTTTGGGGGTTTGGGGTGTTTCAGTGTTTATGGGATTTGGGTGTTTCAGTGTTTTTGGTGGTTTGGGGGTTTCAGTGTTTTGGGGATTTGGGTGTTTCAGTGTTATGGGGGTTTGGGGGTTTCAGTGTCTTGGGGATTTGGGTGTTTCAGTGTTTTGGGGTTTGGGGGTTTCAGTGTTTTGGGGGTTTGGGTGTTTCAGTGTTTTGGGTGTTTGGGTGTTTCAGTGTTTTGGGGATTTGGGGGTTTCAGTGTTTTGGGGGTTTGTGGGTTTCAGTGTTTAGGGGGTTTGGGTGTTTCAGTGTTTTTGGGGGTTTGGGGGTTTCAGTGTTTTGGGCGTTTGGGTGTTTCAGTGTTTTGGGGGTTTGGGGGTTTCAGTGTTTTGGCTGTTTGGGTGTTTCAGTGTTTTGGGGGTTTGGGGGTTTCACTGTTTTGGGGTTTGGGGGTTTCAGTGTTTTGGTGGTTTGGGTGTTTCAGTGATTTGGGGGTTTGGGAGTTTCGATGATTTGGGGGTTTTGGTGTTTCAGTGTTTTTGGTATTTGGGGTGTTTCAGTGCTTTGGGGGTTTGGGGGTTTCAGTGTTTTGGGGGTTTGGGGGTTTCAGTGTTTTGGGTGTTTGGGGGTTTCAGAGTTTTGGGGGTTTGGGAGTTTCAGTGTTTTGGGGGTTTGGGTGTTTCAGTGTTTTGGGGGTTGGGGGGTTTCAGTGTTTTGGGGGTTTGGGGGTTTGGGGTGTTTCAGTGTTTATGGGATTTGGGTGTTTCAGTGTTTTTGGTGGTTTGGGGGTTTCAGTGTTTTGGGGATTTGGGTGTTTCAGTGTTTTGGGGTTTGGGGGTTTCAGTGTTTTGGGGGTTTGGGTGTTTCAGTGTTTTGGGTGTTTGGGTGTTTCAGTGTTTTGGGGATTTGGGGGTTTCAGTGTTTTGGGGGTTTGTGGGTTTCAGTGTTTAGGGGGTTTGGGTGTTTCAGTGTTTTTGGGGGTTTGGGGGTTTCAGTGTTTTGGGCGTTTGGGTGTTTCAGTGTTTTGGGGGTTTGGGGGTTTCAGTGTTTTGGCTGTTTGGGTGTTTCAGTGTTTTGGGGGTTTGGGGGTTTCACTGTTTTGGTGTTTGGGGGTTTCAGTGTTTTGGTGGTTTGGGTGTTTCAGTGATTTGGGGGTTTGGGAGTTTCGATGATTTGGGGGTTTTGGTGTTTCAGTGTTTTGGGTATTTGGGGTGTTTCAGTGCTTTGGGGGTTTGGGGGTTTCAGTGTTTTGGGGGTTTGGGGGTTTCAGTGTTTTGGGTGTTTGGGGGTTTCAGTGTTTTGGGGGTTTGGGGGTTTCAGTGTTTGGGGTTTTGTGTGTTTCAGTGTTTTGGGGTTTGGGTGTTTCAGTGTTTAGGGGGTTTGGGGGTTTCAGTGTTTTGGGTGTTTGGGTGTTTCAGCGTTTTGGGGATTTGGGGGTTTCAGTGTTTTGGGGGTTTGGGGGTTTCAGTGTTATGGGGTTTGGGTGTTTCAGTGTTTTGGGAGTTTGGGTGTTTCAGTGTTTTTGGGGTATGGGAGTTTCAGTGTTTTGGGGATTTGGGGGTTTCAGTGTTTTGGGGATTTGGTGGTTTCAGTGTTTTGGGGGTTTGGGGGTTTCAATGTTTTGGGGTTTGGGGGTTTCAGTGTTTTGGGGGTTTGGGTATTTCAGTGTTTTTGGGGTTTGGGAGTTTCAGTGTTTTGGCGGTTTGGTGTGTTTCAGTGTTTTGGGGGTTTGGGGGTTTCATTGTTTTGGGGATTTGTGGGTTTCAGTGTTTTGGGGGTTTGGGGGTTTCAGTGTTTTGTGGGTTTGGGTGTTTCAGTGTTTTGGGGGTTTGGGGGTTTTAGTGTTTTGGGGGTTTCGGGGTTTCAGTGTTTTGGGGGTTTTGGGGTTTCAGTTTTTTGGGTGTTTGGGTGTTTCAGAGTTTTGGGGGTTTGGGGGTTTCAGTGTTTTGGGGGTTTGGGGGTTTCAATGTTTTGGGGGTTTGGGGGTTTCAGTGTTTTGGGGGTTTGGGTGTTTCAGTGTTTTTGGAGTTTGGGGGTTTCAGTGTTTTGGGGGTTTGGGTATTTCAGTGTTTTTGGGGATTTGGGTGTTTCAGTGTTTTGGGGGTTTGGGGGTTTCAGTGTTTTGGGGGTTTCAGTGTTTTGGGGGTTCGGCTGTTTCAGTGTTTTGTGGGTTCGGGGGTTTCAGTGTTTTCTGGGTTTGGATGTTTCAGTGTTTTGGGGTTTGGGGTTTCCGTGTATTTGGGGTTTGAGGGTTTCAATGTTCTTTGGGGATTTGGGGGTTTCATTGTTTTGGGGTCTGGGGGATTCAGTGTTTTGGAGGTTTGTGGGGTTTCAGTGTTTTGGGGGTTTGAGGGTTTCAGTGTTTTGCGGTTTGGGGTTTTCAGTTCTTTGGGGATTTGGGGGTTTCATTGTTTTGGGGTTTGGGGCTTTCAGTGTTTTGGGGGTTTCAGTGTTTTGGGGGTTTGGGGGGTTCATTGTTTTGGGGATTTGGTTGTTTCAGTGTTTTGGGGGTTTGGGGGTTTCAGTGTTTTGGAGGTTTGGGTGTTTCAGTGGTTTGGGGGTTTGGGGGGTTAATTGTTTTGGGGATTTGGGTGTTTCAGTGTTTTTGGGGTTTGGGGGTTTCAGTGCTTTGGGGGTTTGGGAGTTTCAGTGTTTTGGGGGTTTGGGTGTTTCAGTGTTTTGGGGGTTGGGGGGTTTCAGTGTTTTGGGGGTTTGGGGGTTTGGGGTGTTTCAGTGTTTATGGGATTTGGGTGTTTCAGTGTTTTTGGTGGTTTGGGGGTTTCAGTGTTTTGGGGATTTGGGTGTTTCAGTGTTATGGGGGTTTGGGGGTTTCAGTGTCTTGGGGATTTGGGTGTTTCAGTGTTTTGGGGTTTGGGGGTTTCAGTGTTTTGGGGGTTTGGGTGTTTCAGTGTTTTGAGTGTTTGGGTGTTTCAGTGTTTTGGGGATTTGGGGGTTTCAGTGTTTTGGGGGTTTGTGGGTTTCAGTGTTTAGGGGCTTTGGGTGTTTCAGTGTTTTTGGGGGTTTGGGGGTTTCAGTGTTTTGGGCGTTTGGGTGTTTCAGTGTTTTGGGGGTTTGGGGGTTTCAGTGTTTTGGCTGTTTGGGTGTTTCAGTGTTTTGGGGGTTTGGGGGTTTCACTGTTTTGGGGTTTGGGGGTTTAATTGTTTTGGTGGTTTGGGTGTTTCAGTGATTTGGGGGTTTGGAAGTCTCGATGATTTGGGGGTTTTGGTGTTACAGTGTTTTGGGTATTTGGGGTGTTTCAGTGCTTTGGGGGTTTGGGGGTTTCAGTGTTTTGGGGGTTTGGGGGTTTCAGTGTTTTGGGTGTTTGGGAGTTTCAGTGTTTTGGGGGTTTGGGTGTTTCAGTGTTTTGGGGGTTGGGGGGTTTCAGTGTTTTGGGGGTTTGGGGGTTTGGGGTGTTTCAGTGTTTATGGGATTTGGGTGTTTCAGTGTTTTTGGTGGTTTGGGGGTTTCAGTGTTTTGGGGATTTGGGTGTTTCAGTGTTATGGGGGTTTGGGGTTTTCAGTGTCTTGGGGATTTGGGTGTTTCAGTGTTTTGGGGTTTGGGGGTTTCAGTGTTTTGGGGGTTTGGGTGTTTCAGTGTTTTGGGTGTTTGGGTGTTTCAGTGTTTTGGGGATTTGGGAGTTTCAGTGTTTTGGGGGTTTGTGGGTTTCAGTGTTTAGGGGGTTTGGGTGTGTCAGTGTTTTTGGGGGTTTGGGGGTTTCAGTGTTTTGGGCGTTTGGGTGTTTCAGTGTTTTGGTGGTTTGGGTGTTTCAGTGATTTGGGGGTTTGGGAGTTTCGATGATTTGGGGGTTTTGGTGTTTCAGTGTTTTGGGTATTTGGGGTGTTTCAGTGCTTTGGGGGTTTGGGGGTTTCAGTGTTTTGGGGGTTTGGGGGTTTCAGTGTTTTGGGTGTTTGGGGGTTTCAGTGTTTTGGGGGTTTGGGGGTTTCAGTGTTTGGGGTTTTGTGTGTTTCAGTGTTTTGGGGTTTGGGTGTTTCAGTGATTAGGGGGTTTGGGGGTTTCAGTGTTTTGGGTGTTTGGGGCTTTCAGCGTTTTGGGGATTTGGGGGTTTCAGTGTTTTGGCGGTTTGGGGGTTTCAGTGTTATGGGGTTTGGGTGTTTCAGTGTTTTGGGAGTTTGGGTGTTTCAGTGTTTTTGGGGTATGGGAGTTTCAGTGTTTTGGGGATTTGGGGGTTTCAGTGTTTTGGGGATTTGGTGGTTTCAGTGTTTTGGGGGTTTGGGGGTTTCAATGTTTTGGGGTTTGGGGGTTTCAGTGTTTTGGGGGTTTGGGTATTTCAGTGTTTTTGGGGTTTGGGAGTTTCAATGTTTTGGGGGTTTGGTGTGTTTCAGTGTTTTGGGGGTTTGGGGGTTTCATTGTTTTGGGGATTTGTGGGGTTCAGTGTTTTGGGGGTTTGGGGGTTTCAGTGTTTTGTGGGTTTGGGTGTTTCAGTGTTTTGGGGGTTTGGGGGTTTTAGTGTTTTGGGGGTTTCGGGGTTTCAGTGTTTTGGGGGTTTTGGGGTTTCAGTTTTTTGGGTGTTTGGGTGTTTCAGAGTTTTGGGGGTTTGGGGGTTTCAGTGTTTTGGGGGTTTGGGGGTTTCAATGTTTTGGGGGTTTGGGGGTTTCAGTGTTTTGGGGGTTTGGGGGTTTCAGTGTTTTTGGAGTTTGGGGGTTTCAGTGTTTTGGGGGTTTGGCTGTTTCAGTGTTTTGGGGGTTCGGGGGTTTCAGTGTTTTCTGGGTTTGGGTGTTTCAGTGTTTTGGGGTTTTGGGGTTTCCGTCTATTTGCAGTTTGAGTGTTTCAATGTTCTTTGGGGATTTGGGGGTTTCATTGTTTTGGGCTTTGGGGGGTTCAGTGTTTTGGGAGTTTGGGGGGTTTCAGTGTTTTGGGGGTTTGAGGGTTTCAGTGTTTTGGGGTTTGTGGGTTTCAGTGTTCTTTGGGGTTTTGGGGGTTTCATTGTTTTGGGGATTTGGGGGTTTCAGTGCTTTGGGTATTTGGGGGTTTCATTGTTTTGGGGTTTGGGGCATTCAGTGTTTTGGGGGTTTCGGTGTTTTGGGGGTTTGGGGGGGTTCATTGCTTTGGGGATTTGGGTGTTTCAGTGTTTTGAGGGTTTGGGGGTTTCAGTGTTTTGGGGGTTTCAGTGTTTTGGGGGTTTGGGTGTTTCAGTGGTTTGGGTGTTTGGGGGGTTCATTTTTT
This sequence comes from Cetorhinus maximus, assembly GCF_964194155.1. NCBI lineage: Eukaryota > Metazoa > Chordata > Chondrichthyes > Lamniformes > Cetorhinidae > Cetorhinus > Cetorhinus maximus. The sequence continues at coordinate 205,476 of NW_027596304.1, read as the reverse complement.
TGGGGATTTGGGTGTTTCAGTGTTTTTGGGGTTTGGTGGTTTCAGTGTTTTGGGGATTTGGGAGTTTCAGTGTTTTGGGGGTTTGGTTGTTTCAGTGTTTTGGGGGTTGGGGGGTTTCAGTGTTTTGGGGGTTTGGGGTGTTTCAGTGTTTATGGGATTTGGGTGTTTCAGTGTTTTGGGGGTTTGGGGGTTTCAGTGTTTTGTGGGTTTTGGGTGTTTCAGTGTTTTGGGGATTTTGGGTTTCAGTGTCTTGGGGATTTGGGTGTTTCATTGTTTTGGGGTTTGGGGGTTTCAGTGTTTTGGGGGTTTGGGGGTTTCAGTGTTTTGGGGTTTTGGGTGTTTCAGTGTTTTGGGGGTTTGAGAGTTTCAGTGTTTTGTGGTTTGGGGTTTTCAGTGTTTTGGGGGTTTGGGGGTTTCAGTGTTTTGGGTGTTTGGGGCTTTCAGTGTTTTGGGGGTTTCAGTGTTTTGGGGTATGGGGGGTTCATTGTTTTGGGGATTTGGGTGTTTCAGTGTTTTGGGGGTTTGGGGGTTTCAGTGTTTTGGGGGTTTCAGTGTTTTGTGTTATGGGGGTTTCATTGTTTTGGGGTTTGGGTCTTTCAATGTTTTGGGGGTTTCAGTGTGTTGGGGGTTTGGGGGGTTCATTGTTTTGGGGATTTGGGTGTTTCAGTGTTTTGGGGGTTTGGGGGTTTCAGTGTTTTGGGGCTTTCAGTGTTTTGGAGGTTTGGGTGTTTCAGTGGTTTGGGGTTTTTGGGGGTTCATTGTTTTGGGAATTTGGGTGTTTCAGTGTTTTTGGGGTTTGGGGGTTTCAGTGCTTTGGGGGTTTGGGAGTTTCAGTGTTTTGGGGGTTTGGGTGTTTCAGTGTTTTGGGGGTTGGGGGTTTTCAGTGTTTTGGGGGTTTGGGGTGTTTCAGTGTTTATGGGATTTGGGTCTTTCAGTGTTTTTGGTGGTTTGGGTGTTTCAGTGTTTTGGGGATTTGGGTGTTTCAGTGTTTTGGGGGTTTGGGTGTTTCAGTGTTTTGGGGGTTTGGGAGTTTCAGTGTTTTGTGGTTTGGAGTTTTCAGTGTTTTGGGGGTTTGGGGGTTTCAGTGTTTTGGGTGTTTGGGGCTTTCAGTGTTTTGGGGGTTTCAGTGTTTTGGGGTATGGGGGGTTCATTGTTTTGGGGATTTGGGTTTTTCACTGTTTTGGGGGTTTGGAGGTTTCAGTGTTTTGGGGGTTTCATTGTTTTGTGGTATGGGGGGTTTCATTGTTTTGGGGTTTGGGGCTTTCAGTGTTTTGGGGGTTTCAGTGTTTTGGGGGTTTGGGGGGTTCATTGTTTTGGGGATTTGGGTGTTTCAGTGTTTTGGGGGTTTGGGGGTTTCAGTGTTTTGGGGGTTTCATTGTTTTGGGGGTTCGGCTGATTCAGTGTTTTGGGGGTTCGGGGGTTTCAGTGTTTTCTGGGTTTGGATGTTTCAGTGTTTTGGGGTTTGGGGGTTTCCGTGTATTTGGGGTTTGAGGGTTTCAATGTTCTTTGGGGATTTGGGGGTTTCATTGTTTTGGGGTCTGGGGGATTCAGTGTTTTGGGGGTTTGTGGGGTTTCAGTGTTTTGGGGGTTTGAGGGTTTCAGTGTTTTGGGATTTGGGGGTTTCAGTTCTTTGGGGATTTGGGGGTTTCATTGTTTTGGGGTTTGGGGCTTTCAGTGTTTTGGGGGTTTCAGTGTTTTGTGGGTTTGGGGGGTTCATTGTTTTGGGGATTTGGGTGTTTCAGTGTTTTTGGGGTTTGGGGGTTTCAGTTCCTTGGGGGTTTGGGAGTTTCAGTGTTTTGGGGGTTTGGGTGTTTCAGTGTTTTGGGGGTTGGGGGGTTTCAGTGTTTTGGGGATTTGCGTGTTTCAGAGTTATGGGGGTTTGGGGGTTTCAGTGTCTTGGGGATTTGGGTGTTTCACTGTTTTGGGGTTTGGGGGTTTCAGTGTTTTGGAGGTTTGGGTGTTTCAGTGATTTGGGGCTTTGGGGGTTTCGGTGTTTTGGGGGTTTTGGTGTTTCAGTGTTTTGTGTATTTGGGGTGTTTCAGTGCTTTGGGGGTTTGGGGGTTTCAGTGTTTTGGGGGTTTGGGGGTTTCAGTGTTTTGGGTGTTTGGGGGTTTCAGTGTTTTGGGGGTTTGGGTGTTTCAGTTTTTCTGGGGTTTGGGGGTCTCAGTGTTTGGGGTTTTGTGTGTTTCAGTGTTTTGGGGTTTGGGTGTTTCAGTGTTTAGGGGGTTTGGGGGTTTAAGTGTTTTGGGTGTTTGGGGGTTTCAGTGTTTTGGGGATTTGGGGGTTTCAGTGTTTTGGGAGTTTGGGGGTTTCAGTGTTATGGGGTTTGGGTGTTTCAGTGTTTTGGGAGATTGGGTGTTTCAGTGTTTTTGGGGTTTGGGAGTTTCAGTGTTTTGGGTCTTTGGGAGTTTTAGTGTTTTGGGGATTTGGTGGTTTCAGTGTTTTGGGGGTTTGGGGGTTTCAATGTTTTGTGGTTTGGGGGTTTCAGTGTTTTGGGTGTTTGGGTATTTCAGTGTTTTTGGGGTTTGGGAGTTTCAGTGTTTTGGGGGTTTGGTGTTTTTCAGTGTTTTGGGGGTTTGGGGGTTTCAGTTTTTTGGGGATTTGTGGGTTTCAGTGTTTTGGGGGTTTGGGTATTTCAGTGTTTTTGGGGATTTGGGTGTTTCAGTGTTTTGGGGTTTGGGGGTTTCCGTGTATTTGGGGTTTGAGGGTTTCAATGTTCTTTGGGGATTTGGGGGTTTCTTTGTTTTGCGGTTTGGGGGATTCAGTGTTTTGTGGGTTTGGGGGGTTTCAGTGTTTTGGGGGTTTGAGGGTTTCAGTGTTTTGGGGTTTGGGGGTTTCAGTTCTTTGGGGATTTGGGGGTTTCATTGTTTTGGGCTTTCAGTGTTTTGGGGGTTTCAGTGTTTTGTGGGTTTGGGGGGTTCATTGTTTTGGGGATTTGGGTGTTTCAGTGTTTAAGGGGTTTGGGGGTTTCAGTGTTTTGGGGGTTTCAGTGTTTTGGGGGTTTGGGTGTTTCAGTGGTTTGGGGGGTTCATTGTTTTGGGGATTTGTGTGTTTCAGTGTTTTTGGGGTTTGGGAGTTTCAGTGCTTTGGGGGTTTGGGAGTTTCAGTGATTTGGGGGTTTGGGGGTTTCGGTGTTTTGGGGGTTTTGGTGTTTCAGTGTTTTGGGTATTTGGGGTGTTTGAGTGCTTTGGGGGTTTGGGGGTTTCAGTGTTTTGGGGGTTTGGGAGTTTCAGTGTTTTGGGTGTTTGGGGGTTTCAGTGTTTTGGGGGTTTGGGTGTTTCAGTTTTTTTGGGGTTTGGGGGTTTCAGTGTTTGGGTTTTTGTGTGTTTCAGTGTTTTGGGGTTTGGGTGTTTCAGTGTTTAGGGGGTTTGGGGGTTTCAGTGTTTTGTGTGTTTGGGTGTTTCAGTGTTTTGGGGATTTGGGGGTTTCAGTGTTTTGGGGGTTTGGGGGTTTCAGTGTTATGGGGTTTGGGTGTTTCAGTGTTTTGGGAGTTTGGGTGTATCAGTGTTTTTGGGGTTTGGGAGTTTCAGTGTTTAGTGGATTTGGGGGTTTCAGTGTTTTGGGGATTTGGTGGTTTCAGTGTTTTGGGGGTTTGGGGGTTTCAGTGTTTTGGGGGTTTGGGTATTTCAGTGTTTTTGGGGTTTGGGAGTTTCAGTGTTTTGGGGGTTTGGTGTGTTTCAGTGTTTTGAAGGTTTGGGGGTTTCAGTGTTTTGGGGATTTGTGGGTTTCAGTGTTTTGGGGGTTTGGGGGTTTCAGTGTTTTGTGGGTTTGGGTGTTTCAGTGTTTTGGGGGTTTGGGGGTTTTAGTGTTTTGGGGGTTTCGGGGTTTCAGTGTTTTGGGGGTTTTGGGGTTTCAGTTTTTTGGGTGTTTGGGTGTTTCAGTGTTTTGGGGGTTTGGAGGTTTCAGTGTTTTGGGGATTTGGGGGTTTCAATGTTTTGGGGGTTTGGGGGTTTCAGTGTTTTGGGGGTTTGGGTGTTTCAGTGTTTTTGGAGTTTGGGGGTTTCAGTGTTTTGGGGGTTTGGCTGTTTCAGTGTTTTGGGGGTTTGAAGGTTTCAGAGTTTTGGGGTTTGTGGGTTTCAGTGTTCTTTGGGGTTTTGGGGGTTTCATTGTTTTGTGGATTTGGGGTTTTCAGTGCTTTGGGGATTTGGGGTTTTCATTGTTTTGGGGTTTGGGGCTTTCAGTGTTTTGGGGGTTTCAGTGTTTGGGGGGTTTGGGGGGTTCATTGTTTTGGGGATTTGGGTGTTTCAGTGTTTTGAGGGTTTGGGGGTTTCAGTGTTTTGGGGGTTTGGGTGTTTCAGTGGTTTGGGGGTTTGGGGGGTTCATTGTTTTCGGGATTTGGGTGTTTCAGTGTTTTTGGGGTTTGGGGGATTCACTGTTTTGGGGGTTTGGGAGTTTCAGTGTTTTGGGGGTTTGGGTGTTTCAGTGTTTTGGGGTTGGGTGGTTTCAGTGTTTTGGGGGTTTGGGGGTTTGGGGTGTTTCAGTGTTTATGGGATTTGGGTGTTTCAGTGTTTTGGGGGTTTCAGTGTTTTGGGGATTTGGGTGTATCAGTGTTTTGGGGTTTTTGGGTTTCAGTGTCTTGGGGATTTGGGTGTTTCATTGTTTTGGGGTTTGGGGGTTTCAGTGTTTTGGGGGTTTGGGGGTTTCAGTGTTTTGGGTGTTTGGGGCTTTCAGTGTTTTGGGGGTTTCAGTGTTTTGGTGTATGGGGGGTTCATTGTTTTGGGGATTTGGGTGTTTCAGTGTTTTGGGGGTTTCAGTGTTTTGGGGGTTTGGGGGGTTCATTGTTTTGGGGATTTGGGTGTTTCAGTGTTTTGGGGGTTTGGGGGTTTCAGTGTTTTGGGGGTTCGGCTGTTTCAGTGTTTTGTGGGTTCGGGGGTTTCAGTGTTTTCTGGGTTTGGATGTTTCAGTGTTTTGGGGTTTGGGGGTTTCCGTGTATTTGGGGTTTGAGGGTTTCAATGTTCTTTGGGGATTTGGGGGTTTCATTGTTTTGGGGTCTGGGGGATTCAGTGTTTTGGGGGTTTGTGTGGTTTCCGTGTTTTGGGGGTTTGAGGGTTTCAGTGTTTTGCGGTTTGGGGTTTTCAGTTCTTTGGGGATTTGGGGGTTTCATTGTTTTGGGGTTTGGGGCTTTCAGTGTTTTGGGGGTTTCAGTGTTTTGGGGGTTTGGGGGGTTCATTGTTTTGGGGATTTGGTTGTTTCAGAGTTTTGGGGATTTGGGGGTTTCAGTGTTTTGGAGGTTTGGGTGTTTCAGTGGTTTGTGGGTTTGGGGGGTTCATTGTTTTGGGGATTTGGGTGTTTCAGTGTTTTTGGGGTTTGGGGGTTTCAGTGCTTTGGGGGTTTGGGAGTTTCAGTGTTTTGGGGGTTTGGGTGTTTCAGTGGTTTGTGGGTTTGGGGGGTTCATTGTTTTGGGGATTTGGGTGTTTCAGTGTTTTTGGGGTTTGGGGGTTTCAGTGCTTTGGGGGTTTGGGAGTTTCAATGTTTTGGGGGTTTGGGTGTTTCAGTGTTTTGGGGGTTGGGGGGTTTCAGTGTTTTGGGGGTTTGGGGGTTTGGGGTGTTTCAGTGTTTATGGGATTTGGGTGTTTCAGTGTTTTTGGTGGTTTGGGGGTTTCAGTGTTTTGGGGATTTGGGTGTTTCAGTGTTATGGGGGTTTGGGGGTTTCAGTGTCTTGGGGATTTGGGTGTTTCAGTGTTTTGGGGTTTGGGGGTTTCAGTGTTTTGGGGGTTTGGGTGTTTCAGTGTTTTGGGTGTTTGGGTGTTTCAGTGTTTTGGGGATTTGGGGGTTTCAGTGTTTTGGGGGTTTGTGGGTTTCAGTGTTTAGGGGCTTTGGGTGTTTCAGTGTTTTTGGGGGTTTGGGGGTTTCAGTGTTTTGGGCGTTTGGGTGTTTCAGTGTTTTGGGGGTTTGGGGGTTTCAGTGTTTTGGCTGTTTGGGTGTTTCAGTGTTTTGGGGGTTTGGGGGTTTCACTGTTTTGGGGTTTGGGGGTTTCAGTGTTTTGGTGGTTTGGGTGTTTCAGTGATTTGGGGGTTTGGGAGTTTCGATGATTTGGGGGTTTTGGTGTTTCAGTGTTTTGGGTATTTGGGGTGTTTCAGTGCTTTGGGGGTTTGGGGGTTTCAGTGTTTTGGGGGTTTGGGGGTTTCAGTGTTTTGGGTGTTTGGGGGTTTCAGTGTTTTGGGGGTTTGGGGGTTTCAGTGTTTGGGGTTTTGTGTGTTTCAGTGTTTTGGGGTTTGGGTGTTTCAGTGTTTAGGGGGTTTGGGGGTTTCAGTGTTTTGGGTGTTTGGGTGTTTCAGCGTTTTGGGGATTTGGGGGATTCAGTGTTTTGGGGGTTTGGGGGTTTCAGTGTTATGGGGTTTGGGTGTTTCAGTGTTTTGGGAGTTTGGGTGTTTCAGTGTTTTTGGGGTATGGGAGTTTCAGTGTTTTGGGGATTTGGGGGTTTCAGTGTTTTGGGGATTTGGTGGTTTCAGTGTTTTGGGGGTTTCGGGGTTTCAATGTTTTGGGGTTTGGGGGTTTCAGTGTTTTGGGGGTTTGGGTATTTCAGTGTTTTTGGGGTTTGGGAGTTTCAGTGTTTTGGCGGTTTGGTGTGTTTCAGTATTTTGGGGGTTTGGGGGTTTCATTGTTTTGGGGATTTGTGGGTTTCAGTGTTTTGGGGGTTTGGGGGTTTCAGTGTTTTGTGGGTTTGGGTGTTTCAGTGTTTTGGGGGTTTGGGGGTTTTAGTGTTTTGGGGGTTTCGTGGTTTCAGTGTTTTGGGGGTTTTGGGGTTTCAGTTTTTTGGGTGTTTGGGTGTTTCAGAGTTTTGGGGGTTTGGGGGTTTCAGTGTTTTGGGGGTTTGGGGGATTCAATGTTTTGGGGGTTTGGGGGTTTCAGTGTTTTGGGGGTTTGGGTGTTTCAGTGTTTTTGGAGTTTGGGGGTTTCAGTGTTTTGGGGGTTTGGGTATTTCAGTGTTTTTGGGGATTTGGGTGTTTCAGTGTTTTGGGGGTTTGGGGGTTTCAGTGTTTTGGGGGTTTCAGTGTTTTGGGGGTTCGGCTGTTTCAGTGTTTTGTGGGTTCGGGGGTTTGGGTGTTTTCTGGGTTTGGATGTTTCAGTGTTTTGGGGTTTGGGGTTTCCGTGTATTTGGGGTTTGAGGGTTTCAATGTTCTTTGGGGATTTGGGGGTTTCATTGTTTTGGGGTCTGGGGGATTCTGTGTTTTGGGGGTTTGTGGGGTTTCAGTGTTTTGGGGGTTTGAGGGTTTCAGTGTTTTGCGGTTTGGGGTTTTCAGTTCTTTGGGGATTTGGGGGTTTCATTGTTTTGGGGTTTGGGGCTTTCAGTGTTTTGGGGGTTTCAGTGTTTTGGGGGTTTGGGGGGTTCATTGTTTTGGGGATTTGGTTGTTTCAGTGTTTTGGGGGTTTGGGGGTTTCAGTGTTTTGGAGGTTTGGGTGTTTCAGTGGTTTGGGGGTTTGGGGGGTTAATTGTTTTGGGGATTTGGGTGTTTCAGTGTTTTTGGGGTTTGGGGGTTTCAGTGCTTTGGGGGTTTGGGAGTTTCAGTGTTTTGGGGGTTTGGGTGTTTCAGTGTTTTGGGGGTTGGGGGGTTTCAGTGTTTTGGGGGTTTGGGGGTTTGGGGTGTTTCAGTGTTTATGGGATTTGGGTGTTTCAGTGTTTTTGGTGGTTTGGGGGTTTCAGTGTTTTGGGGATTTGGGTGTTTCAGTGTTATGGGGGTTTGGGGGTTTCAGTGTCTTGGGGATTTGGGTGTTTCAGTGTTTTGGGGTTTGGGGGTTTCAGTGTTTTGGGGGTTTGGGTGTTTCAGTGTTTTGAGTGTTTGGGTGTTTCAGTGTTTTGGGGATTTGGGGGTTTCAGTGTTTTGGGGGTTTGTGGGTTTCAGTGTTTAGGGGCTTTGGGTGTTTCAGTGTTTTTGGGGGTTTGGGGGTTTCAGTGTTTTGGGCGTTTGGGTGTTTCAGTGTTTTGGGGGTTTGGGGGTTTCAGTGTTTTGGCTGTTTGGGTGTTTCAGTGTTTTGGGGGTTTGGGGGTTTCACTGTTTTGGGGTTTGGGGGTTTAATTGTTTTGGTGGTTTGGGTGTTTCAGTGATTTGGGGGTTTGGGAGTTTCGATGATTTGGGGGTTTTGGTGTTTCAGTGTTTTGGGTATTTGGGGTGTTTCAGTGCTTTGGGGGTTTGGGGGTTTCAGTGTTTTGGGGGTTTGGGGGTTTCAGTGTTTTGGGTGTTTGGGAGTTTCAGTGTTTTGGGGGTTTGGGTGTTTCAGTGTTTTGGGGGTTGGGGGGTTTCAGTATTTTGGGGGTTTGGGGGTTTGGGGTGTTTCAGTGTTTATGGGATTTGGGTGTTTCAGTGTTTTTGGTGGTTTGGGGGTTTCAGTGTTTTGGGGATTTGGGTGTTTCAGTGTTATGGGGGTTTGGGGGTTTCAGTGTCTTGGGGATTTGGGTGTTTCAGTGTTTTGGGGTTTGGGGGTTTCAGTGTTTTGGGGGTTTGGGTGTTTCAGTGTTTTGGGTGTTTGGGTGTTTCAGTGTTTTGGGGATTTGGGAGTTTCAGTGTTTTGGGGGTTTGTGGGTTTCAGTGTTTAGGGGGTTTGGGTGTGTCAGTGTTTTTGGGGGTTTGGGGGTTTCAGTGTTTTGGGCGTTTGGGTGTTTCAGTGTTTTGGTGGTTTGGGTGTTTCAGTGATTTGGGGGTTTGGGAGTTTCGATGATTTGGGGGTTTTGGTGTTTCAGTGTTTTGGGTATTTGGGGTGTTTCAGTGCTTTGGGGGTTTGGGGGTTTCAGTGTTTTGGGGGTTTGGGGGTTTCAGTGTTTTGGGTGTTTGGGGGTTTCAGTGTTTTGGGGGTTTGGGGGTTTCAGTGTTTGGGGTTTTGTGTGTTTCAGTGTTTTGGGGTTTGGGTGTTTCAGTGTTTAGGGGGTTTGGGGGTTTCAGTGTTTTGGGTGTTTGGGGGTTTCAGCGTTTTGGGTATTTGGGGGTTTCAGTGTTTTGGGGGTTTGGGGGTTTCAGTGTTATGGGGTTTGGGTGTTTCAGTGTTTTGGGAGTTTGGGTGTTTCAGTGTTTTTGGGGTATGGGAGTTTCAGTGTTTTGGGGATTTGGGGGTTTCAGTGTTTTGGGGATTTGGTGGTTTCAGTGTTTTGGGGGTTTGGGGGTTTCAATGTTTTGGGGTTTGGGGGTTTCAGTGTTTTGGGGGTTTGGGTATTTCAGTTTTTTTGGGGTTTGGGAGTTTCAGTGTTTGGGGTTTTGTGTGTTTCAGTGTTTTGGGGTTTGGGTGTTTCAGTGTTTAGGGGGTTTGGGGGTTTCAGTGTTTTGGGTGTTTGGGGGTTTCAGCGTTTTGGGTATTTGGGGGTTTCAGTGTTTTGGGGGTTTGGGGGTTTCAGTGTTATGGGGTTTGGGTGTTTCAGTGTTTTGGGAGTTTGGGTGTTTCAGTGTTTTTGGGGTATGGGAGTTTCAGTGTTTTGGGGATTTGGGGGTTTCAGTGTTTTGGGGATTTGGTGGTTTCAGTGTTTTGGGGGTTTGGGGGTTTCAATGTTTTGGGGTTTGGGGGTTTCAGTGTTTTGGGGGTTTGGGTATTTCAGTGTTTTTGGGGTTTGGGAGTTTCAGTGTTTTGGGGGTTTGGTGTGTTTCAGTGTTTTGGGGGTTTGGGGGTTTCATTGTTTTGGGGATTTGTGGGGTTCAGTGTTTTGGGGGTTTGGGGGTTTCAGTGTTTTGTGGGTTTGGGTGTTTCAGTGTTTTGGGGGTTTGGGGGTTTTAGTGTTTTGGGGGTTTCGGGGTTTCAGTGTTTTGGGGGTTTTGGGGTTTCAGTTTTTTGGGTGTTTGGGTGTTTCAGAGTTTTGGGGGTTTGGGGGTTTCAGTGTTTTGGGGGTTTGGGGGTTTCAATGTTTTGGGGGTTTGGGGGTTTCAGTGTTTTGGGGGTTTGGGTGTTTCAGTGTTTTTGGAGTTTGGGGGTTTCAGTGTTTTGGGGGTTTGGCTGTTTCAGTGTTTTGGGGGTTCGGGGGTTTCAGTGTTTTCTGGGTTTGGGTGTTTCAGTGTTTTGGGGTTTTGGGGTTTCCGTCTATTTGCAGTTTGAGTGTTTCAATGTTCTTTGGGGATTTGGGGGTTTCATTGTTTTGGGCTTTGGGTGGTTCAGTGTTTTGGGAGTTTGGGGGGTTTCAGTGTTTTGGGGGTTTGAGGGTTTCAGTGTTTTGGGGTTTGTGGGTTTCAGTGTTCTTTGGGGTTTTGGGGGTTTCATTGTTTTGGGGATTTGGGGGTTTCAGTGCTTTGGGTATTTGGGGGTTTCATTGTTTTGGGGTTTGGGGCATTCAGTGTTTTGGGGGTTTCGGTGTTTTGGGGGTTTGGGGGGTTCATTGCTTTGGGGATTTGGGTGTTTCAGTGTTTTGAGGGTTTGGGGGTTTCAGTGTTTTGGGGGTTTCAGTGTTTTGGGGGTTTGGGTGTTTCAGTGGTTTGGGTGTTTGGGGGGTTCATTTTTTTGGGGATTTGGGTGTTTCAGTGTTTTTGGGGTTTGGTGGTTTCAGTGTTTTGGGGATTTGGGAGTTTCAGTGTTTTGGGGGTTTGGTTGTTTCAGTGTTTTGGGGGTTGGGGGGTTTCAGTGTTTTGGGGGTTTGGGGTGTTTCAGTGTTTATGGGATTTGGGTGTTTCAGTGTTTTGGGGGTTTGGGGGTTTCAGTGTTTTGTGGGTTTTGGGTGTTTCAGTGTTTTGGGGATTTTGGGTTTCAGTGTCTTGGGGATTTGGGTGTTTCATTGTTTTGGGGTTTGGGGGTTTCAGTGTTTTGGGGGTTTGGGGGTTTCAGTGTTTTGGGGTTTTGGGTGTTTCAGTGTTTTGGGGGTTTGAGAGTTTCAGTGTTTTGTGGTTTGGGGTTTTCAGTGTTTTGGGGGTTTGGGGGTTTCAGTGTTTTGGGTGTTTGGGGCTTTCAGTGTTTTGGGGGTTTCAGTGTTTTGGGGTATGGGGGGTTCATTGTTTTGGGGATTTGGGTGTTTCAGTGTTTTGGGGGTTTGGGGGTTTCAGTGTTTTGGGGGTTTCAGTGTTTTGTGTTATGGGGGTTTCATTGTTTTGGGGTTTGGGTCTTTCAATGTTTTGGGGGTTTCAGTGTGTTGGGGGTTTGGGGGGTTCATTGTTTTGGGGATTTGGGTGTTTCAGTGTTTTGGGGGTTTGGGGGTTTCAGTGTTTTGGGGCTTTCAGTGTTTTGGAGGTTTGGGTGTTTCAGTGGTTTGGGGTTTTTGGGGGTTCATTGTTTTGGGAATTTGGGTGTTTCAGTGTTTTTGGGGTTTGGGGGTTTCAGTGCTTTGGGGGTTTGGGAGTTTCAGTGTTTTGGGGGTTTGGGTGTTTCAGTGTTTTGGGGGTTGGGGGTTTTCAGTGTTTTGGGGGTTTGGGGTGTTTCAGTGTTTATGGGATTTGGGTCTTTCAGTGTTTTTGGTGGTTTGGGGGTTTCAGTGTTTTGGGGATTTGGGTGTTTCAGTGTTTTGGGGGTTTGGGTGTTTCAGTGTTTTGGGGGCTTGGGAGTTTCAGTGTTTTGTGGTTTGGAGTTTTCAGTGTTTTGGGGGTTTGGGGGTTTCAGTGTTTTGGGTGTTTGGGGCTTTCAGTGTTTTGGGGGTTTCAGTGTTTTGGGGTATGGGGGGTTCATTGTTTTGGGGATTTGGGTTTTTCACTGTTTTGGGGGTTTGGAGGTTTCAGTGTTTTGGGGGTTTCATTGTTTTGTGGTATGGGGGGTTTCATTGTTTTGGGGTTTGGGGCTTTCAGTGTTTTGGGGGTTTCAGTGTTTTGGGGGTTTGGGGGGTTCATTGTTTTGGGGATTTGGGTGTTTCAGTGTTTTGGGGGTTTGGGGGTTTCAGTGTTTTGGGGGTTTCATTGTTTTGGGGGTTCGGCTGATTCAGTGTTTTGGGGGTTCGGGGGTTTCAGTGTTTTCTGGGTTTGGATGTTTCAGTGTTTTGGGGTTTGGGGGTTTCCGTGTATTTGGGGTTTGAGGGTTTCAATGTTCTTTGGGGATTTGGGGGTTTCATTGTTTTGGGGTCTGGGGGATTCAGTGTTTTGGGGGTTTGTGGGGTTTCAGTGTTTTGGGGGTTTGAGGGTTTCAGTGTTTTGGGATTTGGGGGTTTCAGTTCTTTGGGGATTTGGGGGTTTCATTGTTTTGGGGTTTGGGGCTTTCAGTGTTTTGGGGGTTTCAGTGTTTTGTGGGTTTGGGGGGTTCATTGTTTTGGGGATTTGGATGTTTCAGTGTTTTTGGGGTTTGGGGGTTTCAGTTCCTTGGGGGTTTGGGAGTTTCAGTGTTTTGGGGGTTTGGGTGTTTCAGTGTTTTGGGGGTTGGGGGGTTTCAGTGTTTTGGGGATTTGCGTGTTTCAGTGTTATGGGGGTTTGGGGGTTTCAGTGTCTTGGGGATTTGGGTGTTTCACTGTTTTGGGGTTTGGGGGTTTCAGTGTTTTGGAGGTTTGGGTGTTTCAGTGATTTGGGGCTTTGGGGGTTTCGGTGTTTTGGGGGTTTTGGTGTTTCAGTGTTTTGTGTATTTGGGGTGTTTCAGTGCTTTGGGGGTTTGGGGGTTTCAGTGTTTTGGGGGTTTGGGGGTTTCAGTGTTTTGGGTGTTTGGGGGTTTCAGTGTTTTGGGGGTTTGGGTGTTTCAGTTTTTCTGGGGTTTGGGGGTCTCAGTGTTTGGGGTTTTGTGTGTTTCAGTGTTTTGGGGTTTGGGTGTTTCAGTGTTTAGGGGGTTTGGGGGTTTAAGTGTTTTGGGTGTTTGGGGGTTTCAGTGTTTTGGGGATTTGGGGGTTTCAGTGTTTTGGGAGTTTGGGGGTTTCAGTGTTATGGGGTTTGGGTGTTTCAGTGTTTTGGGAGATTGGGTGTTTCAGTGTTTTTGGGGTTTGGGAGTTTCAGTGTTTTGGGTCTTTGGGAGTTTTAGTGTTTTGGGGATTTGGTGGTTTCAGTGTTTTGGGGGTTTGGGGGTTTCAATGTTTTGTGGTTTGGGGGTTTCAGTGTTTTGGGTGTTTGGGTATTTCAGTGTTTTTGGGGTTTGGGAGTTTCAGTGTTTTGGGGGTTTGGTGTTTTTCAGTGTTTTGGGGGTTTGGGGGTTTCAGTTTTTTGGGGATTTGTGGGTTTCAGTGTTTTGGGGGTTTGGGGGTTTCAGTGTCTTGTGGGTTTGGGTGTTTCAGTGTTTTGGGGGTTTGGGGGTTTTAGTGTTTTGGGGGTTTCAGGGTTTCAGTGTTTTGGGGGTTTTGGGGTTTCAGTTTTTTGGGTGTTTGGGTGTTTCAGTGTTTTGGGGGTTTGGGGGTTTCAGTGTTTTGGGGGTTTCAATGTTTTGGGGGTTTGGGGGTTTCAGTGTTTTGGGGGTTTGGGTGTTTCAGTGTTTTTGGAGTTTGGGGGTTTCAGTGTTTTGGTGATTTGGGTGTTTCAGTGTTTTTGGGGTTTCGTGGTTTCAGTGTTTTGGGGGTTTGGGAATTTCAGTGTTTTGGGGGTTTGGTTGTTTCAGTGTTTTGGGGGTTGGGGGGTTTCAGTGTTTTGGGGGTTTGGGGGTTTGGGGAGTTTCAGTGTTTATGGGATTTGGGTGTTTCAGTGTTTTGGGGGTTTGGGGGTTTCAGTGTTTTGTGGGTTTTGGGTGTTTCAGTGTTTTGGGGATTTTGGGTTTCAGTGTCTTGGGGATTTGGGTGTTTCATTGTTTTGGGGTATGGGGGTTTCAGTGTTTTGGGGGTTTGGGGGTTTCAGTGTTTTGGGGGTTTGGGTGTTTCATTGTTTTGGGGGTTTGGGTGTTTCAGTGTTTTGGGGAATTGGTGTTTTCAATGTTTTCGGGGTTTGGGGGTTTCAGTGTTTTGGGGGTTTGTGTGTTTCAGTGTTTTGGGGGTTTGGGAGTTTCAGTGTTTTGTGGTTTGGGGTTTTCAGTGTTTTGGGGGTTTGGGGGTTTCAGTGTTTTGGGTGTTTGGGGCTTTCAGTGTTTTGGGGGTTTCAGTGTTTTGGGGTATGGGGGGTTCATTGTTTTGGGGATTTGGGTGTTTCAGTGTTTTGGGGGTTTGGGGGTTTCAGTGTTTTGGGGGTTTCAGTGTTTTGTGTTATGGGGGTTTCATTGTTTTGGGGTTTGGGGCTTTCAATGTTTTGGGGGTTTCAGTGTGTTGGGGGTTCGGGGGGTTCATTGTTTTGGGGATTTGGGTGTTTCAGTGTTTTGGGGGTTAGGGGGTTTCAGTGTTTTGGGGCTTTCAGTGTTTTGGAGGTTTGGGTGTTTCAGTGGTTTGGGGTTTGGGGGGTTCATTGTTTTGGGGTTTGGGGGTTTCAGTGCTTAGGGGGTTTGGGAGTTTCAGTGTTTTGGGGGTTTGGGTGTTTCAGTGTTTTGGGGGTTGGGGGTTTTCAGTGTTTTGGGGGTTTGGGGGTTTGGGGTGTTTCAGTGTTTATGGGATTTGGGTCTTTCAGTGTTTTTGGTGGTTTGGGGGTTTCAGTGTTTTGGGGATTTGGGTGTTTCAGTGTTTTGGGGGTTTGGGTGTTTCAGTGTTTTGGGGGTTTGGGAGTTCAGTGTTTTGTGGTTTGGAGTTTTCAGTCTTTTGGGGGTTTGGGGGTTTCAGTGTTTTGGGTGTTTGGGGCTTTCAGTGTTTTGGGGGTTTCAGTGTTTTGGGGTATGGGGGGTTCATTGTTTTGGGGATTTGGGTTTTTCACTGTTTTGGGGGTTTGGAGGTTTCAGTGTTTTGGGGGTTTCAGTGTTTTGTGGTATGGGGGGTTTCATTGTTTTGGGGTTTGGGTCTTTCAGTGTTTTGGGGGTTTCAGTGTTTTGGGGGTTTGGGGGGTTCGTTGTTTTGGGGATTTGGGTGTTTCAGTGTTTTGGGGGTTTGGGGGTTTCAGTGTTTTGGGGGTTTCATTGTTTTGGGGGTTCGGCTGTTTCAGTGTTTTGGGGGTTCGGGGGTTTCAGTGTTTTCTGGGTTTGGATGTTTCAGTGTTTTGGGGTTTGGGGGTTTCCGTGTATTTGGGGTTTCAGGGTTTCAATGTTCTTTGGGGATTTGGGGGTTTCATTGTTTTGGGGTCTGGGGGATTCAGTGTTTTGGGGGTTTGTGGGGTTTCAGTGTTTTGGGGGTTTGAGGGTTTCAGTGTTTTGGGGTTTGGGGGTTTCAGTTCTTTGGGGTTTGGGGGTTTCCGTGTATTTGGGGTTTGAGGGTTTCAATGTTCTTTGGGGATTTGGGGGTTTCATTGTTTTGGGGTCTGGGGGATTCAGTGTTTTGGGGGTTTGTGGGGTTTCAGTGTTTTGGGGGTTTGAGGGTTTCAGTGTTTTGGGGTTTGGGGGTTTCAGTTCTTTGGGGATTTGGGGGTTTCATTGTTTTGGGGTTTGGGGCTTTCAGTGTTTTGGGGGTTTCAGTGTTTTGTGGGTTTGGGGGGTTCATTGTTTTGGGGATTTGGGTGTTTCAGTGTTTTTGGGGTTTGGGGGTTTCAGTTCCTTGGGGGTTTGGGAGTTTCAGTGTTTTGGGGCTAAGGGTGTTTCAGTGTTTTGGGGGTTGGGGGGTTTCAGTGTTTTGGGGATTTGGGTGTTTCAGTGTTATGGGGGTTTGGGGGTTTCAGTGTCTTGGGGATTTGTGTGTTTCAGTGTTTTGGGGTTTGGGGGTTTCAGTGTTTTGGGGGTTTCAGTGTTTTGGGGGTTTGGGTGTTTCAGTGTTTTGGGTGTTTGGGTGTTTCAGTGTTTTGGGGATTTGAGGGTTTCAGTGTTTTGGGGGTTTGTGGGTTTCAGTGTTTTGGTGGTTTGGGTGTTTCAGTGATTTGGGGGTTTGGGGGTTTCGGTGTTTTGGGGGTTTTGGTGTTTCAGTGTTTTGGGTATTTGGGGTGTTTCAGTGCTTTGGGGGTTTGGGGGTTTCAGTGTTTTGGGGGTTTGGGGGTTTCAGTGTTTTGGGTGTTTGGGGGTTTCAGTGTTTTGGGGGTTTGGGTGTTTCAGTTTTTCTGGGGTTTGGGGGTTTCAGTGTTTGGGGTTTTATGTGTTTCAGTGTTTTGGGGTTTGGGTGTTTCAGTGTTTAGGGGGTTTGGGGGTTTCAGTGTTTTGGGTGTTTGGGGGTTTCAGTGTTTTGGGGATTTGGGGGTTTCAGTGTTTTGGGGGTTTGGGGGTTTCAGTGTTATGGGGTTTGGGTGTTTCAGTGTTTTGCGAGTTTGAGTGTTTCAGTGTTTTGGGGATTTGGGGGTTTCAGTGTTTTGGGGGTTTGGGGGTTTCAGTGTTATGGGGTTTGGGTGTTTCAGTGTTTTGGGAGTTTGGGTGTTTCAGTGTTTTTGGGGTTTGGGAGTTTCAGTGTTTTGGGTATTTGGGAGTTTTAGTGTTTTGGGGATTTGGTGGTTTCAGTGTTTTGGGGGTTTGGGGGTTTCAATGTTTTGTGGTTTGGGGGTTTCAGTGTTTTGGGTGTTTGGGTATTTCAGTGTTTTTGGGGTTTGGGAGTTTCAGTGTTTTGGGGGTTTGGTGTGTTTCAGTGTTTTGGGGGTTTGGGGGTTTCAGTGTTTTGGGGATTTGTGGGTTTCAGTGTTTTGGGGGTTTGGGGGTTTCAGTGTCTTGTGGGTTTGGGTGTTTCAGTGTTTTGGGGGTTTGGGGGTTTTAGTGTTTTGGGGGTTTCGGGGTTTCAGTGTTTTGGGGGCTTTGGGGTTTCAGTTTTTTGGGTGTTTGGGTGTTTCAGTGTATTGGGGGTTTGGGGGTTTCAGTGTTTTGGGGGTTTGGGGGTTTCAATGTTTTTGGGGTTTGGGGGTTTCAGTGTTTTGGGGGTTTGGGTGTTTCAGTGTTTTTGGAGTTTGGGGGTTTCAGTGTTTTGGGGGTTTGGCTGTTTCAGTGTTTTGGGGGTTCGTGGGTTTCAGTGTTTTCTGGGTTTGGGTGTTTCAGTGTTTTGCGGTTTTGGGGTTTCCGTGTATTTGCAGTTTGAGGGTTTCAATGTTCTTTGGGGATTTGGGGGTTTCATTGTTTTGGGGTTTGGGGGGTTCAGTGTTTTGGGGGTTTGGGGGGTTTCAGTGTTTTGGGGGTTTGAGGGTTTCAGTGTTTTGTGGTTTGTGGGTTTCAGTGTTCTTTGGGGTTTTGGGGGTTTCATTGTTTTGGGGATTTGGGGGTTTCAGTGCTTTGGGGATTTGGGGGTTTCATTGTTTTGGGGTTTGGGGCTTTCAGTGTTTTGGGGGTTTCGGTGTTTTGGGTGTTTGGGGGGTTCATTGTTTTGGGGATTTGGGTGTTTCAGTGTTTTGAGCGTTTGGGGGTTTCAGTGTTTTGGGGGTTTCATTGTTTTGGGGGTTGGGGTGTTTCAGTGGTTTGGGGGTTTGGGGGGTTCATTGTTTTGGGGATTTGGGTGTTTCAGTGTTTTTGGGGTTTTGTGGTTTCTGTGTTTTGGGGGTTTGGGAGTTTCAGTGTTTTGGGGGTTTGGTAGTTTCATTGTTTTGGGGGTTGGGGGTTTCAGTGTTTTGGGGGTTTGGGGGTTTGGGGTGTTTCAGTGTTTATGGGATTTGGGTGTTTCAGTGTTTTGGGGGTTTGGGGGTTTCAGTGTTTTGGGGATTTTGGTGTTTCAGTGTTTTGGGGTTTTTGGGTTTCAGTGTCTTGGGGATTTGGGTGTTTCATTGTTTTGTTGTTTGGGGGTTTCAGTGTTTTGGGGGTTTGGGGGTTTCAGTGTTTTGGCGGTTTGGGTGTTTCATTGTTTTGGGGGTTTGGGTGTTTCAGTGTTTTGGGGATTTGGTGTTTTCAGTGTTTTGGGGGTTTGGGGGTTTCAGTGTTTTGGGGGTTTGTGTGTTTCAGTGTTTTGGGGGTTTGGGAGTTTCAGTGTTTTGTGGTTTGGGGTTTTCAGTGTTTTGGGGGTTTGGGGGTTTCAGTGTTTTGGGTGTTTGGGGCTTTCAGTGTTTTGGGGGTTTCAGTGTTTTGGGGTATGGGGGGTTCATTGTTTTGGGGATTTGGGTGTTTCAGTGTTTTGGGGGTTTGGGGGTTTCAGTGTTTTGGGGGTTTCAGTGTTTTGTGGTATGGGGGTTTCATTGTTTTGGGGTTTGGGGCTTTCAATGTTTTGGGGGTTTCAGTGTTTTGGGGGTTTGGGGGGTTCATTGTTTTGGGGATTTGGGTGTTTCAGTGTTTTGGGGGTTTGGGGGTTTCAGTGTTTTGGGGCTTTCAGTGTTTTGGAGGTTTGGGTGTTTCAGTGGTTTGGGGGTTTTGGGGGTTCATTGTTTTGGGAATTTGGGTGTTTCAGTGTTTTTGGGGATTGGGGGTTTCAGTGCTTTGGGGGTTTGGGGGTTTCAGTGTTTTGGGTGTTTGGGGGTTTCAGTGTTTTGGGGGTTTGGGTGTTTCAGTTTTTCTGGGGTTTGGGGGTTTCAGTGTTTGGGGTTTTATGTGTTTCAGTGTTTTGGGGTTTGGGTGTTTCAGTGTTTAGGGGGTTTGGGGGTTTCAGTGTTTTGGGTGTTTGGGGGTTTCAGTGTTTTGGGGATTTGGGGGTTTCAGTGTTTTGGGGGTTTGGGGGTTTCAGTGTTATGGGGTTTGGGTGTTTCAGTGTTTTGGGAGTTTGAGTGTTTCAGTGTTTTGGGGATTTGGGGGTTTCAGTGTTTTGGGGGTTTGGGGGTTTCAGTGTTATGGGGTTTGGGTGTTTCAGTGTTTTGGGAGTTTGGGTGTTTCAGTGTTTTTGGGGTTTGGGAGTTTCAGTGTTTTGGGTATTTGGGAGTTTTAGTGTTTTGGGGATTTGGTGGTTTCAGTGTTTTGGGGGTTTGGGGGTTTCAATGTTTTGTGGTTTGGGGGTTTCAGTGTTTTGGGTGTTTGGGTATTTCAGTGTTTTTGGGGTTTGGGAGTTTCAGTGTTTTGGGGGTTTGGTGTGTTTCAGTGTTTTGGGGGTTTGGGGGTTTCAGTGTTTTGGGGATTTGTGGGTTTCAGTGTTTTGGGGGTTTGGGGGTTTCAGTGTCTTGTGGGTTTGGGTGTTTCAGTGTTTTGGGGGTTTGGGGGTTTTAGTGTTTTGGGGGTTTCGGGGTTTCAGTGTTTTGGGGGCTTTGGGGTTTCAGTTTTTTGGGTGTTTGGGTGTTTCAGTGTATTGGGGGTTTGGGGGTTTCAGTGTTTTGGGGGTTTGGGGGTTTCAATGTTTTTGGGGTTTGGGGGTTTCAGTGTTTTGGGGGTTTGGGTGTTTCAGTGTTTTTGGAGTTTGGGGGTTTCAGTGTTTTGGGGGTTTGGCTGTTTCAGTGTTTTGGGGGTTCGTGGGTTTCAGTGTTTTCTGGGTTTGGGTGTTTCAGTGTTTTGCGGTTTTGGGGTTTCCGTGTATTTGCAGTTTGAGGGTTTCAATGTTCTTTGGGGATTTGGGGGTTTCATTGTTTTGGGGTTTGGGGGGTTCAGTGTTTTGGGGGTTTGGGGGGTTTCAGTGTTTTGGGGGTTTGAGGGTTTCAGTGTTTTGTGGTTTGTGGGTTTCAGTGTTCTTTGGGGTTTTGGGGGTTTCATTGTTTTGGGGATTTGGGGGTTTCAGTGCTTTGGGGATTTGGGGGTTTCATTGTTTTGGGGTTTGGGGCTTTCAGTGTTTTGGGGGTTTCGGTGTTTTGGGTGTTTGGGGGGTTCATTGTTTTGGGGATTTGGGTGTTTCAGTGTTTTGAGGGTTTGGGGGTTTCAGTGTTTTGGGGGTTTCATTGTTTTGGGGGTTGGGGTGTTTCAGTGGTTTGGGGGTTTGGGGGGTTCATTGTTTTGGGGATTTGGGTGTTTCAGTGTTTTTGGGGTTTTGTGGTTTCTGTGTTTTGGGGGTTTGGGAGTTTCAGTGTTTTGGGGGTTTGGTAGTTTCATTGTTTTGGGGGTTGGGGGTTTCAGTGTTTTGGGGGTTTGGGGGTTTGGGGTGTTTCAGTGTTTATGGGATTTGGGTGTTTCAGTGTTTTGGGGGTTTGGGGGTTTCAGTGTTTTGGGCATTTTGGTGTTTCAGTGTTTTGGGGTTTTTGGGTTTCAGTGCCTTGGGGATTTGGGTGTTTCATTGTTTTGTTGTTTGGGGGTTTCAGTGTTTTGAGGTTTGGGGGTTTCAGTGTTTTGGCGGTTTGGGTGTTTCATTGTTTTGGGGGTTTGGGTGTTTCAGTGTTTTGGGGATTTGGTGTTTTCAGTGTTTTGGGGGTTTGGGGGTTTCAGTGTTTTGGGGGTTTGTGTGTTTCAGTGTTTTGGGGGTTTGGGAGTTTCAGTGTTTTGTGGTTTGGGGTATTCAGTGTTTTGGGGGTTTGGGGGTTTCAGTGTTTTGGGTGTTTGGGGCTTTCAGTGTTTTGGGGGTTTCAGTGTTTTGGGGTATGGAGGGGTTCATTGTTTTGGGGATTTGGGTGTTTCAGTGTTTTGGGGGTTTGGGGGTTTCAGTGTTTTGGGGGTTTCAGTGTTTTGTGGTATGGGGGTTTCATTGTTTTGGGGTTTGGGGCTTTCAATGTTTTGGGGGTTTCAGTGTTTTGGGGGTTTGGGGGGTTCATTGTTTTGGGGATTTGGGTGTTTCAGTGTTTTGGGGGTTTGGGGGTTTCAGTGTTTTGGGGCTTTCAGTGTTTTGGAGGTTTGGGTGTTTCAGTGGTTTGGGGGTTTTGGGGGTTCATTGTTTTGGGAATTTGGGTGTTTCAGTGTTTTTGGGGATTGGGGGTTTCAGTGCTTTGGGGGTTTGGGAGTTTCAGTGTTTTGGGAGTTGGGGTGTTTCAGTGCTTTGGGGGTTGGGGGTTTTCAGTGTTTTGGGGGTTTGGGGGTTTGGGGTGTTTCAGTGTTTATGGGATTTGGGTCTTTCAGTGTTTTTGGTGGTTTGGGGGTTTCAGTGTTTTGGGGATTTGGGTGTTTCAGTGTTTTGGGGGTTTGGGTGTTTCAGTGTTTTGGGGGTTGGGGGTTTTCAGTGTTTTGGGGGTTTGGGGGTTTCAGTGTTTTGGGGGTTTGGGGGTTTCAGTGTTTAGGGGGTTTGCGTGTTTCAGTGTTTTTGGGGGTTTGGGGGTTTCAGTTTTTTGGGCGTTTGGGTGTTTCAGTGTTTTTGGGGTTTGGGGGTATCAGTGTTTTGGGTGTTTGGGTGTTTCAGTGTTTTGGGGGTTTGGGGGTTTCACTGTTTTGGGGTTTGGGGTTTTCAGTGTTTTGGTGGTTTGGGTGTTTCAGTGATTTGGGGGTTTGGGGGTTTCGGTGTTTTGGGTGTTTTGGTGTTTCAGTGTTTTGGGTATTTGGGGTGTTTCAGTGCTTTGGGGGTTTCGGGGTTTCAGTGTTTTGGGTGTTTGGGAGTTTCAGTGTTTTGGGTGTTTGGGGGTTTCAGTGTTTTGGGGGTTTCAGTGTTATGGGGTTTGGGTGTTTCAGTGTTTTGGCAGTTTGGGTGTTTCAGTGTTTGTGGGGTTTGGGAGTTTCAGTGTTTTGGGGATTTGGGGGTTTCAGTGTTTTGGGATTTGGTGGTTTCAGTGTTTTGGGCGTTTGGGGGTTTCAGTGTTTTGTGGTTTGGGAGTTTCAGTGTTTTGGGGGTTTGGGGGTTTCTGTGTTTTGTGGGTTTGGGTGTTTCAGTGTTTTGGGGGTTTGGGGGTTTCAGTGTTTTGGGGGTTTCGGGGTTTCAGTGTTTTGGGGGTTTTGGGGTTTCAGTTTTTTGGGAGTTGGGGTGTTTCAGTGTTTTGGGGGTTTGGGGGTTTCATTGTTTTGGGGGTTTGGGGGTTTCAATATTTTGGGGGTTTGGGGGTTTCAGTGTTTTGGGGGTTTGAGGGTTTCAGTGTTTTGGGGTTTGGGGGTTTCAGTTCTTTGGGGATTTGGGGGTTTCATTGTTTTGGGGTTTGGGGCTTTCAGTGTTTTGGGGGTTTCAGTGTTTTGTGGGTTTGGGGGGTTCATTGTTTTGGGGATTTGGGTGTTTCAGTGTTTTTGGGGTTTGGGGGTTTCAGTTCCTTGGGGGTTTGGGAGTTTCAGTGTTTTGGGGGTTTGGGTGTTTCAGTGTTTTTGGGGTTGGGGGGTTTCAGTGTTTTGGGTATTTGGGTGTTTCAGTGTTATGGGTGTTTGGGGGTTTCAGTGTCTTGGGGATTTGCGTGTTTCAGTGTTTTGGGGTTTGGGGGTTTCAGTGTTTTGGGGGTTTCAGTGTTTTGGGGGTTTGGGTGTTTCAGTGTTTTGGGTGTTTGGGTGTTTCAGTGTTTTGGGGATTTGGGGGTTTCAGTGTTTTGTGGGTTTGTGGGTTTCAGTGTTTAGGGGGTTTGGGTGTTTCTGTGTTTTTGGGGGTTTGGGGGTTTCAGTGTTTTGGGGGTTTGGGGGTTTCACTGTTTTGGTGGTTTGGGTGTTTCAGTGATTTGGGGGTTTGGGGGTTTCGGTGTTTTGGGGGTTTTGGTGTTTCAGTGTTTTGGGTATTTGGGGTGTTTCAGTGCTTTGGGGGTTTGGGGGTTTCAGTGTTTTGGGGGTTTGGGGGTTTCAGTGTTTTGGGTGTTTGGGGGTTTCAGTGTTTTGGGGGTTTGGGTGTTTCAGTTTTTCTGGGGTTTGGGGGTCTCAGTGTTTGGGGTTTTGTGTGTTTCAGTGTTTTGGGGTTTGGGTGTTTCAGTGTTTAGGGGGTTTGGGGGTTTAAGTGTTTTGGGTGTTTGGGGGTTTCAGTGTTTTGGGGATTTGGGGGTTTCAGTGTTTTGGGAGTTTGGGGGTTTCAGTGTTATGGGGTTTGGGTGTTTCAGTGTTTTGGGAGATTGGGTGTTTCAGTGTTTTTGGGGTTTGGGAGTTTCAGTGTTTTGGGTATTTGGGAGTTTTAGTGTTTTGGGGATTTGGTGGTTTCAGTGTTTTGGGGGTTTGGGGGTTTCAATGTTTTGTGGTTTGGGGGTTTCAGTGTTTTGGGTGTTTGGGTATTTCAGTGTTATTGGGGTTTGGGAGTTTCAGTGTTTTGGGGGTTTGTTGTGTTTCAGTGTTTTGGGGGTTTGGGGGTTTCAGTGTTTTGGGGATTTGTGGGTTTCAGTGTTTTGGGGGTTTGGGGGTTTCAGTGTCTTGTGGGTTTGGGTGTTTCAGTGTTTTGGGGGTTTGGGGGTTTTAGTGTTTTGGGGGTTTCGGGGTTTCAGTGTTTTGGGTGTTTTGGGGTTTCTTTTTTTTGGGTGTTTGGGTGTTTCAGTGTTTTGGGGGTTTGGGGGTTTCAGTGTTTTGGGGGTTTGGGGGTTTCAATGTTTTGGGGGTTTGGGGGTTTCAGTGTTTTGGGGGTTTGGGTGTTTCAGTGTTTTTGGAGTTTGGGGGTTTCAGTGTTTTGGTAATTTGGGTGTTTCAGTGTTTTGGGGGTTTCGTGGTTTCAGTGTTTTGGGGGTTTGGGAGTTTCAGTGTTTTGGGGTTTGGTTGTTTCAGTGTTTTGGGGGTTGGGGGGTTTCAGTGTTTTGGGGGTTTGGGGGTTTGGGGAGTTTCAGTGTTTATGGGATTTGGGTGTTTCAGTGTTTTGGGGGTTTGGGGGTTTCAGTGTTTTGTGGGTTTTGGGTGTTTCAGTGTTTCGGGGATTTTGGGTTTCAGTGTCTTGGGGATTTGGGTGTTTCATTGTTTTGGGGTATGGGGGTTTCAGTTTTTTGGGGGTTTGGGGGTTTCAGTGTTTTGGGGGTTTGGGTGTTTCATTGTTTTGGGGGTTTGGGTGTTTCAGTGTTTTGGGGATTTGGTGTTTTCAATGTTTTGGGGGTTTGGGAGTTTCAGTGTTTTGGGGGTTTGTGTGTTTCAGTGTTTTGGGGGTTTGGGAGTTTCAGTGTTTTGTGGTTTGGGGTTTTCAGTGTTTTGGGGGTTTGGGGGTTTCAGTGTTTTGGGTGTTTGGGGCTTTCAGTGTTTTGGGGGTTTCAGTGTTTTGTGTTATGGGGGTTTCATTGTTTTGGGGTTTGGGGCTTTCAATGTTTTGGGGGTTTCAGTGTGTTGGGGGTTTGGGGGGTTCATTGTTTTGGGAACTTGGGTGTTTCAGTGTTTTGGGGGTTTGGGGGTTTCAGTGTTTTGGGGCTTTCAGTGTTTTGGAGGTTTGGGTGTTTCAGTGGTTTGGGGTTTGGGGGGTTCATTGTTTTGGGGTTTGGGGGTTTCAGTGCTTTGGGGGTTTGGGAGTTTCAGTGTTTTGGGGGTTTGGGTGTTTCAGTGTTTTGGGGGTTGGGGGTTTTCAGTGTTTTGGGGGTTTGGGGGTTTGGGGTGTTTCAGTGTTTATGGGATTTGGGTCTTTCAGTGTTTTTGGTGGTTTGGGGGTTTCAGTGTTTTGGGGATTTGGGTGTTTCAGTGTTTTGGGGGTTTGGGTGTTTCAGTGTTTTGGGGGTTTGGGAGTTTCAGTGTTTTGTGGTTTGGAGTTTTCAGTCTTTTGGGGGTTTGGGGGTTTCAGTGTTTTGGGTGTTTGGGGCTTTCAGTGTTTTGGGGGTTTCAGTGTTTTGGGGTATGGGGGGTTCATTGTTTTGGGGATTTGGGTTTTTCACTGTTTTGGGGGTTTGGAGGTTTCAGTGTTTTGGGGGTTTCAGTGTTTTGTGGTATGGGGGGTTTCATTGTTTTGGGGTTTGGGGCTTTCAGTGTTTTGGGGGTTTCAGTGTTTTGGGGGTTTGGGGGGTTCATTGTTTTGGGGATTTGGGTGTTTCAGTGTTTTGGGGGTTTGGGGGTTTCAGTGTTTTGGGGGTTTCATTGTTTTGGGGGTTCGGCTGTTTCAGTGTTTTGGGGGTTCGGGGTTTTCAGTGTTTTCTGGGTTTGGATGTTTCAGTGTTTTGGGGTTTGGGGGTTTCCGTGTATTTGGGGTTTGAGGGTTTCAATGTTCTTTGGGGATTTGGGGGTTTCATTGTTTTGGGGTCTGGGGGATTCAGTGTTTTGGGGGTTTGTGGGGTTTCAGTGTTTTGGGGGTTTGAGGGTTTCAGTGTTTTGGGGTTTGGGGGTTTCAGTTCTTTGGGGTTTGGGGGTTTCCGTGTATTTGGGGTTTGAGGGTTTCAATGTTCTTTGGGGATTTGGGGGTTTCATTGTTTTGGGGTCTGGGGGATTCAGTGTGTTGGGGGTTTGTGGGGTTTCAGTGTTTTGTGGGTTTGAGGGTTTCAGTGTTTTGGGGTTTGGGGGTTTCAGTTCTTTTGGGGATTTGGGTGTTTCATTGTTTTGGGGTTTGGGGCTTTCAGTGTTTTGGGGGTTTCAGTGTTTTGTGGGTTTGGGGGGTTCCTTGTTTTGGGGATTTGGGTGTTTCAGTGTTTTTGGGGTTTTGGGGTTTCAGTTCCTTGGGGGTTTGGGAGTTTCAGTGTTTTGGGGCTTTGGGTGTTTCAGTGTTTTGGGGGTTGGGGGGTTTCAGTGTTTTGGGGATTTGGGTATTTCAGTGTTATGGGGGTTTGGGGGTTTCAGTTTCTTGGGGATTTGGGTGTTTCAGTGTTTTGGGGTTTGGGGGTTTCAGTGTTTTGGGGGTTTCAGTGTTTTGGGGGTTTGGGTGTTTCAGTGTTTTGGGTGTTTGGGTGTTTCAGTGTTTTGGGGATTTGGGGGTTTCAGTGTTTTGGGGGTTTGTGGGTTTCAGTGTTTTGGTGGTTTGGGTGTTTCAGTGATTTGGGGGTTTGGGGGTTTCGGTGTTTTGGGGGTTTTGGTGTTTCAGTGTTTTGGGTATTTGGGGTGTTTCAGTGCTTTGGGGGTTTGGGGGTTTCAGTGTTTTGGGGGTTTGGGGGTTTCAGTGTTTTGGGTGTTTGGGGGTTTCAGTGTTTTGGGGGTTTGGGTGTTTCAGTTTTTCTGGGGTTTGGGGGTTTCAGTGTTTGGGGTTTTATGTGTTTCAGTGTTTTGGGGTTTGGGTGTTTCAGTGTTTAGGGTGTTTGGGGGTTTCAGTGTTTTGGGTGTTTGGGGGTTTCAGTGTTTTGGGGATTTGGGGGTTTCAGTGTTTTGGGGGTTTGGGGGTTTCAGTGTTATGGGGTTTGGGTGTTTCAGTGTTTTGGGAGTTTGGGTGTTTCAGTGTTTTTGGGGTTTGGGAGTTTCAGTGTTTTGGGGGTTTCAGTGTTTTGTGGGTTTGGGGGGTTCATTGTTTTGGGGATTTGGGTGTTTCAGTGTTTTTGGGGTTTGGGGGTTTCAGTTCCTTGGGGGTTTGGGAGTTTCAGTGTTTTGGGGCTAAGGGTGTTTCAGTGTTTTGGGGGTTGGGGGGTTTCAGTGTTTTGGGGATTTGGGTGTTTCAGTGTTATGGGGGTTTGGGGGTTTCAGTGTCTTGGGGATTTGTGTGTTTCAGTGTTTTGGGGTTTGGGGGTTTCAGTGTTTTGGGGGTTTCAGTGTTTTGGGGGTTTGGGTGTTTCAGTGTTTTGGGTGTTTGGGTGTTTCAGTGTTTTGGGGATTTGAGGGTTTCAGTGTTTTGGGGGTTTGTGGGTTTCAGTGTTTTGTTGGTTTGGGTGTTTCAGTGATTTGGGGGTTTGGGTGTTTCAGTTTTTTTGGGGTTTGGGGGTTTCAGTGTTTGGGTTTTTGTGTGTTTCAGTGTTTTGGGGTTTGGGTGTTTCAGTGTTTAGGGGGTTTGGGGGTTTCAGTGTTTTGTGTGTTTGGGTGTTTCAGTGTTTTGGGGATTTGGGGGTTTCAGTGTTTTGGGGGTTTGGGGGTTTCAGTGTTATGGGGTTTGGGTGTTTCAGTGTTTTGGGAGTTTGGGTGTATCAGTGTTTTTGGGGTTTGGGAGTTTCAGTGTTTAGTGGATTTGGGGGTTTCAGTGTTTTGGGGATTTGGTGGTTTCAGTGTTTTGGGGGTTTGGGGGTTTCAGTGTTTTGGGGGTTTGGGTATTTCAGTGTTTTTGGGGTTTGGGAGTTTCAGTGTTTTGGGGGTTTGGTGTGTTTCAGTGTTTTGAAGGTTTGGGGGTTTCAGTGTTTTGGGGATTTGTGTGTTTCAGTGTTTTGGGGGTTTGGGGGTTTCAGTGTTTTGTGGGTTTGGGTGTTTCAGTGTTTTGGGGGTTTGGGGGTTTTAGTGTTTTGGGGGTTTCGGGGTTTCAGTGTTTTGGGGGTTTTGGGGTTTCAGTTTTTTGGGTGTTTGGGTGTTTCAGTGTTTTGGGGGTTTGGAGGTTTCAGTGTTTTGGGGATTTGGGGGTTTCAATGTTTTGGGGGTTTGGGGGTTTCAGTGTTTTGGGGGTTTGGGTGTTTCAGTGTTTTTGGAGTTTGGGGGTTTCAGTGTTTTGGGGGTTTGGCTGTTTCAGTGTTTTGGGGGTTTGAAGGTTTCAGAGTTTTGGGGTTTGTGGGTTTCAGTGTTCTTTGGGGTTTTGGGGGTTTCATTGTTTTGTGGATTTGGGGTTTTCAGTGCTTTGGGGATTTGGGGTTTTCATTGTTTTGGGGTTTGGGGCTTTCAGTGTTTTGGGGGTTTCAGTGTTTGGGGGGTTTGGGGGGTTCATTGTTTTGGGGATTTGGGTGTTTCAGTGTTTTGAGGGTTTGGGGGTTTCAGTGTTTTGGGGGTTTGGGTGTTTCAGTGGTTTGGGGGTTTGGGGGGTTCATTGTTTTCGGGATTTGGGTGTTTCAGTGTTTTTGGGGTTTGGGGGATTCACTGTTTTGGGGGTTTGGGAGTTTCAGTGTTTTGGGGGTTTGGGTGTTTCAGTGTTTTGGGGTTGGGTGGTTTCAGTGTTTTGGGGGTTTGGGGGTTTGGGGTGTTTCAGTGTTTATGGGATTTGGGTGTTTCAGTGTTTTGGGGGTTTCAGTGTTTTGGGGATTTGGGTGTATCAGTGTTTTGGGGTTTTTGGGTTTCAGTGTCTTGGGGATTTGGGTGTTTCATTGTTTTGGGGTTTGGGGGTTTCAGTGTTTTGGGGGTTTGGGGGTTTCAGTGTTTTGGGTGTTTGGGGCTTTCAGTGTTTTGGGGGTTTCAGTGTTTTGGTGTATGGGGGGTTCATTGTTTTGGGGATTTGGGTGTTTCAGTGTTTTGGGGGTTTCAGTGTTTTGGGGGTTTGGGGGGTTCATTGTTTTGGGGATTTGGGTGTTTCAGTGTTTTGGGGGTTTGGGGGTTTCAGTGTTTTGGGGGTTCGGCTGTTTCAGTGTTTTGTGGGTTCGGGGGTTTCAGTGTTTTCTGGGTTTGGATGTTTCAGTGTTTTGGGGTTTGGGGGTTTCCGTGTATTTGGGGTTTGAGGGTTTCAATGTTCTTTGGGGATTTGGGGGTTTCATTGTTTTGGGGTCTGGGGGATTCAGTGTTTTGGGGGTTTGTGTGGTTTCCGTGTTTTGGGGGTTTGAGGGTTTCAGTGTTTTGCGGTTTGGGGTTTTCAGTTCTTTGGGGATTTGGGGGTTTCATTGTTTTGGGGTTTGGGGCTTTCAGTGTTTTGGGGGTTTCAGTGTTTTGGGGGTTTGGGGGGTTCATTGTTTTGGGGATTTGGTTGTTTCAGAGTTTTGGGGATTTGGGGGTTTCAGTGTTTTGGAGGTTTGGGTGTTTCAGTGGTTTGTGGGTTTGGGGGGTTCATTGTTTTGGGGATTTGGGTGTTTCAGTGTTTTTGGGGTTTGGGGGTTTCAGTGCTTTGGGGGTTTGGGAGTTTCAATGTTTTGGGGGTTTGGGTGTTTCAGTGTTTTGGGGGTTGGGGGGTTTCAGTGTTTTGGGGGTTTGGGGGTTTGGGGTGTTTCAGTGTTTATGGGATTTGGGTGTTTCAGTGTTTTTGGTGGTTTGGGGGTTTCAGTGTTTTGGGGATTTGGGTGTTTCAGTGTTATGGGGGTTTGGGGGTTTCAGTGTCTTGGGGATTTGGGTGTTTCAGTGTTTTGGGGTTTGGGGGTTTCAGTGTTTTGGGGGTTTGGGTGTTTCAGTGTTTTGGGTGTTTGGGTGTTTCAGTGTTTTGGGGATTTGGGGGTTTCAGTGTTTTGGGGGTTTGTGGGTTTCAGTGTTTAGGGGCTTTGGGTGTTTCAGTGTTTTTGGGGGTTTGGGGGTTTCAGTGTTTTGGGCGTTTGGGTGTTTCAGTGTTTTGGGGGTTTGGGGGTTTCAGTGTTTTGGCTGTTTGGGTGTTTCAGTGTTTTGGGGGTTTGGGGGTTTCACTGTTTTGGGGTTTGGGGGTTTCAGTGTTTTGGTGGTTTGGGTGTTTCAGTGATTTGGGGGTTTGGGAGTTTCGATGATTTGGGGGTTTTGGTGTTTCAGTGTTTTGGGTATTTGGGGTGTTTCAGTGCTTTGGGGGTTTGGGGGTTTCAGTGTTTTGGGGGTTTGGGGGTTTCAGTGTTTTGGGTGTTTGGGGGTTTCAGTGTTTTGGGGGTTTGGGGGTTTCAGTGTTTGGGGTTTTGTGTGTTTCAGTGTTTTGGGGTTTGGGTGTTTCAGTGTTTAGGGGGTTTGGGGGTTTCAGTGTTTTGGGTGTTTGGGTGTTTCAGCGTTTTGGGGATTTGGGGGATTCAGTGTTTTGGGGGTTTGGGGGTTTCAGTGTTATGGGGTTTGGGTGTTTCAGTGTTTTGGGAGTTTGGGTGTTTCAGTGTTTTTGGGGTATGGGAGTTTCAGTGTTTTGGGGATTTGGGGGTTTCAGTGTTTTGGGGATTTGGTGGTTTCAGTGTTTTGGGGGTTTCGGGGTTTCAATGTTTTGGGGTTTGGGGGTTTCAGTGTTTTGGGGGTTTGGGTATTTCAGTGTTTTTGGTGTTTGGGAGTTTCAGTGTTTTGGCGGTTTGGTGTGTTTCAGTATTTTGGGGGTTTGGGGGTTTCATTGTTTTGGGGATTTGTGGGTTTCAGTGTTTTGGGGGTTTGGGGGTTTCAGTGTTTTGTGGGTTTGGGTGTTTCAGTGTTTTGGGGGTTTGGGGGTTTTAGTGTTTTGGGGGTTTCGTGGTTTCAGTGTTTTGGGGGTTTTGGGGTTTCAGTTTTTTGGGTGTTTGGGTGTTTCAGAGTTTTGGGGGTTTGGGGGTTTCAGTGTTTTGGGGGTTTGGGGGATTCAATGTTTTGGGGGTTTGGGGGTTTCAGTGTTTTGGGGGTTTGGGTGTTTCAGTGTTTTTGGAGTTTGGGGGTTTCAGTGTTTTGGGGGTTTGGGTATTTCAGTGTTTTTGGGGATTTGGGTGTTTCAGTGTTTTGGGGGTTTGGGGGTTTCAGTGTTTTGGGGGTTTCAGTGTTTTGGGGGTTCGGCTGTTTCAGTGTTTTGTGGGTTCGGGGGTTTGGGTGTTTTCTGGGTTTGGATGTTTCAGTGTTTTGGGGTTTGGGGGTTTCCGTGTTTTGGGGATTTGGGTGTTTCAGTGTTTTGGGGGTTTGGGTGTTTCAGTGTTTTGGGGGCTTGGGAGTTTCAGTGTTTTGTGGTTTGGAGTTTTCAGTGTTTTGGGGGTTTGGGGGTTTCAGTGTTTTGGGTGTTTGGGGCTTTCAGTGTTTTGGGGGTTTCAGTGTTTTGGGGTATGGGGGGTTCATTGTTTTGGGGATTTGGGTTTTTCACTGTTTTGGGGGTTTGGAGGTTTCAGTGTTTTGGGGGTTTCATTGTTTTGTGGTATGGGGGGTTTCATTGTTTTGGGGTTTGGGGCTTTCAGTGTTTTGGGGGTTTCAGTGTTTTGGGGGTTTGGGGGGTTCATTGTTTTGGGGATTTGGGTGTTTCAGTGTTTTGGGGGTTTGGGGGTTTCAGTGTTTTGGGGGTTTCATTGTTTTGGGGGTTCGGCTGATTCAGTGTTTTGGGGGTTCGGGGGTTTCAGTGTTTTCTGGGTTTGGATGTTTCAGTGTTTTGGGGTTTGGGGGTTTCCGTGTATTTGGGGTTTGAGGGTTTCAATGTTCTTTGGGGATTTGGGGGTTTCATTGTTTTGGGGTCTGGGGGATTCAGTGTTTTGGGGGTTTGTGGGGTTTCAGTGTTTTGGGGGTTTGAGGGTTTCAGTGTTTTGGGATTTGGGGGTTTCAGTTCTTTGGGGATTTGGGGGTTTCATTGTTTTGGGGTTTGGGGCTTTCAGTGTTTTGGGGGTTTCAGTGTTTTGTGGGTTTGGGGGGTTCATTGTTTTGGGGATTTGGGTGTTTCAGTGTTTTTGGGGTTTGGGGGTTTCAGTTCCTTGGGGGTTTGGGAGTTTCAGTGTTTTGGGGGTTTGGGTGTTTCAGTGTTTTGGGGGTTGGGGGGTTTCAGTGTTTTGGGGATTTGCGTGTTTCAGTGTTATGGGGGTTTGGGGGTTTCAGTGTCTTGGGGATTTGGGTGTTTCACTGTTTTGGGGTTTGGGGGTTTCAGTGTTTTGGAGGTTTGGGTGTTTCAGTGATTTGGGGCTTTGGGGGTTTCGGTGTTTTGGGGGTTTTGGTGTTTCAGTGTTTTGTGTATTTGGGGTGTTTCAGTGCTTTGGGGGTTTGGGGGTTTCAGTGTTTTGGGGGTTTGGGGGTTTCAGTGTTTTGGGTGTTTGGGGGTTTCAGTGTTTTGGGGGTTTGGGTGTTTCAGTTTTTCTGGTGTTTGGGGGTCTCAGTGTTTGGGGTTTTGTGTGTTTCAGTGTTTTGGGGTTTGGGTGTTTCAGTGTTTAGGGGGTTTGGGGGTTTAAGTGTTTTGGGTGTTTGGGGGTTTCAGTGTTTTGGGGATTTGGGGGTTTCAGTGTTTTGGGAGTTTGGGGGTTTCAGTGTTATGGGGTTTGGGTGTTTCAGTGTTTTGGGAGATTGGGTGTTTCAGTGTTTTTGGGGTTTGGGAGTTTCAGTGTTTTGGGTCTTTGGGAGTTTTAGTGTTTTGGGGATTTGGTGGTTTCAGTGTTTTGGGGGTTTGGGGGTTTCAATGTTTTGTGGTTTGGGGGTTTCAGTGTTTTGGGTGTTTGGGTATTTCAGTGTTTTTGGGGTTTGGGAGTTTCAGTGTTATGGGGTTTGGGTGTTTCAGTGTTTTGGGAGTTTGAGTGTTTCAGTGTTTTGGGGATTTGGGGGTTTCAGTGTTTTGGGGGTTTGGGGGTTTCAGTGTCTTGTGGGTTTGGGTGTTTCAGTGTTTTGGGGGTTTGGGGGTTTTAGTGTTTTGGGGGTTTCAGGGTTTCAGTGTTTTGGGGGTTTTGGGGTTTCAGTTTTTTGGGTGTTTGGGTGTTTCAGTGTTTTGGGGGTTTGGGGGTTTCAGTGTTTTGGGGGTTTCAATGTTTTGGGGGTTTGGGGGTTTCAGTGTTTTGGGGGTTTGGGTGTTTCAGTGTTTTTGGAGTTTGGGGGTTTCAGTGTTTTGGTGATTTGGGTGTTTCAGTGTTTTTGGGGTTTCGTGGTTTCAGTGTTTTGGGGGTTTGGGAATTTCAGTGTTTTGGGGGTTTGGTTGTTTCAGTGTTTTGGGGGTTGGGGGGTTTCAGATTTTTGGGGGTTTGGGGGTTTGGGGAGTTTCAGTGTTTATGGGATTTGGGTGTTTCAGTGTTTTGGGGGTTTGGGGGTTTCAGTGTTTTGTGGGTTTTGGGTGTTTCAGTGTTTTGGGGATTTTGGGTTTCAGTGTCTTGGGGATTTGGGTGTTTCATTGTTTTGGGGTATGGGGGTTTCAGTGTTTTGGGGGTTTGGGGGTTTCAGTGTTTTGGGGGTTTGGGTGTTTCATTGTTTTGGGGGTTTGGGTGTTTCAGTGTTTTGGGGATTTGGTGTTTTCAATGTTTTCGGGGTTTGGGGGTTTCAGTGTTTTGGGGGTTTGTGTGTTTCAGTGTTTTGGGGGTTTGGGAGTTTCAGTGTTTTGTGGTTTGGGGTTTTCAGTGTTTTGGGGGTTTGGGGGTTTCAGTGTTTTGGGTGTTTGGGGCTTTCAGTGTTTTGGGGGTTTCAGTGTTTTGGGGTATGGGGGGTTCATTTTTTTGGGGATTTGGGTGTTTCAGTGTTTTGGGGGTTTGGGGGTTTCAGTGTTTTGGGGGTTTCAGTGTTTTGTGTTATGGGGGTTTCATTGTTTTGGGGTTTGGGGCTTTCAATGTTTTGGGGGTTTCAGTGTGTTGGGGGTTCGGGGGGTTCATTGTTTTGGGGATTTGGGTGTTTCAGTGTTTTGGGGGTTAGGGGGTTTCAGTGTTTTGGGGCTTTCAGTGTTTTGGAGGTTTGGGTGTTTCAGTGGTTTGGGGTTTGGGGGGTTCATTGTTTTGGGGTTTGGGGGTTTCAGTGCTTAGGGGGTTTGGGAGTTTCAGTGTTTTGGGGGTTTGGGTGTTTCAGTGTTTTGGGGGTTGGGGGTTTTCAGTGTTTTGGGGGTTTGGGGGTTTGGGGTGTTTCAGTGTTTATGGGATTTGGGTCTTTCAGTGTTTTTGGTGGTTTGGGGGTTTCAGTGTTTTGGGGATTTGGGTGTTTCAGTGTTTTGGGGGTTTGGGTGTTTCAGTGTTTTGGGGGTTTGGGAGTTCAGTGTTTTGTGGTTTGGAGTTTTCAGTCTTTTGGGGGTTTGGGGGTTTCAGTGTTTTGGGTGTTTGGGGCTTTCAGTGTTTTGGGGGTTTCAGTGTTTTGGGGTATGGGGGGTTCATTGTTTTGGGGATTTGGGTTTTTCACTGTTTTGGGGGTTTGGAGGTTTCAGTGTTTTGGGGGTTTCAGTGTTTTGTGGTATGGGGGGTTTCATTGTTTTGGGGTTTGGGTCTTTCAGTGTTTTGGGGGTTTCAGTGTTTTGGGGGTTTGGGGGGTTCGTTGTTTTGGGGATTTGGGTGTTTCAGTGTTTTGGGGGTTTGGGGGTTTCAGTGTTTTGGGGGTTTCATTGTTTTGGGGGTTCGGCTGTTTCAGTGTTTTGGGGGTTCGGGGGTTTCAGTGTTTTCTGGGTTTGGATGTTTCAGTGTTTTGGGGTTTGGGGGTTTCCGTGTATTTGGGGTTTCAGGGTTTCAATGTTCTTTGGGGATTTGGGGGTTTCATTGTTTTGGGGTCTGGGGGATTCAGTGTTTTGGGGGTTTGTGGGGTTTCAGTGTTTTGGGGGTTTGAGGGTTTCAGTGTTTTGGGGTTTGGGGGTTTCAGTTCTTTGGGGTTTGGGGGTTTCCGTGTATTTGGGGTTTGAGGGTTTCAATGTTCTTTGGGGATTTGGGGGTTTCATTGTTTTGGGGTCTGGGGGATTCAGTGTTTTGGGGGTTTGTGGGGTTTCAGTGTTTTGGGGGTTTGAGGGTTTCAGTGTTTTGGGGTTTGGGGGTTTCAGTTCTTTGGGGATTTGGGGGTTTCATTGTTTTGGGGTTTGGGGCTTTCAGTGTTTTGGGGGTTTCAGTGTTTTGTGGGTTTGGGGGGTTCATTGTTTTGGGGATTTGGGTGTTTCAGTGTTTTTGGGGTTTGGGGGTTTCAGTTCCTTGGGGGTTTGGGAGTTTCAGTGTTTTGGGGCTAAGGGTGTTTCAGTGTTTTGGGGGTTGGGGGGTTTCAGTGTTTTGGGGATTTGGGTGTTTCAGTGTTATGGGGGTTTGGGGGTTTCAGTGTCTTGGGGATTTGTGTGTTTCAGTGTTTTGGGGTTTGGGGGTTTCAGTGTTTTGGGGGTTTCAGTGTTTTGGGGGTTTGGGTGTTTCAGTGTTTTGGGTGTTTGGGTGTTTCAGTGTTTTGGGGATTTGAGGGTTTCAGTGTTTTGGGGGTTTGTGGGTTTCAGTGTTTTGGTGGTTTGGGTGTTTCAGTGATTTGGGGGTTTGGGGGTTTCGGTGTTTTGGGGGTTTTGGTGTTTCAGTGTTTTGGGTATTTGGGGTGTTTCAGTGCTTTGGGGGTTTGGGGGTTTCAGTGTTTTGGGGGTTTGGGGGTTTCAGTGTTTTGGGTGTTTGGGGGTTTCAGTGTTTTGGGGGTTTGGGTGTTTCAGTTTTTCTGGGGTTTGGGGGTTTCAGTGTTTGGGGTTTTATGTGTTTCAGTGTTTTGGGGTTTGGGTGTTTCAGTGTTTAGGGGGTTTGGGGGTTTCAGTGTTTTGGGTGTTTGGGGGTTTCAGTGTTTTGGGGATTTGGGGGTTTCAGTGTTTTGGGGGTTTGGGGGTTTCAGTGTTATGGGGTTTGGGTGTTTCAGTGTTTTGGGAGTTTGAGTGTTTCAGTGTTTTGGGGATTTGGGGGTTTCAGTGTTTTGGGGGTTTGGGGGTTTCAGTGTTATGGGGTTTGGGTGTTTCAGTGTTTTGGGAGTTTGGGTGTTTCAGTGTTTTTGGGGTTTGGGAGTTTCAGTGTTTTGGGTATTTGGGAGTTTTAGTGTTTTGGGGATTTGGTGGTTTCAGTGTTTTGGGGGTTTGGGGGTTTCAATGTTTTGTGGTTTGGGGGTTTCAGTGTTTTGGGTGTTTGGGTATTTCAGTGTTTTTGGGGTTTGGGAGTTTCAGTGTTTTGGGGGTTTGGTGTGTTTCAGTGTTTTGGGGGTTTGGGGGTTTCAGTGTTTTGGGGATTTGTGGGTTTCAGTGTTTTGGGGGTTTGGGGGTTTCAGTGTCTTGTGGGTTTGGGTGTTTCAGTGTTTTGGGGGTTTGGGGGTTTTAGTGTTTTGGGGGTTTCGGGGTTTCAGTGTTTTGGGGGCTTTGGGGTTTCAGTTTTTTGGGTGTTTGGGTGTTTCAGTGTATTGGGGGTTTGGGGGTTTCAGTGTTTTGGGGGTTTGGGGGTTTCAATGTTTTTGGGGTTTGGGGGTTTCAGTGTTTTGGGGGTTTGGGTGTTTCAGTGTTTTTGGAGTTTGGGGGTTTCAGTGTTTTGGGGGTTTGGCTGTTTCAGTGTTTTGGGGGTTCGTGGGTTTCAGTGTTTTCTGGGTTTGGGTGTTTCAGTGTTTTGCGGTTTTGGGGTTTCCGTGTATTTGCAGTTTGAGGGTTTCAATGTTCTTTGGGGATTTGGGGGTTTCATTGTTTTGGGGTTTGGGGGGTTCAGTGTTTTGGGGGTTTGGGGGGTTTCAGTGTTTTGGGGGTTTGAGGGTTTCAGTGTTTTGTGGTTTGTGGGTTTCAGTGTTCTTTGGGGTTTTGGGGGTTTCATTGTTTTGGGGATTTGGGGGTTTCAGTGCTTTGGGGATTTGGGGGTTTCATTGTTTTGGGGTTTGGGGCTTTCAGTGTTTTGGGGGTTTCGGTGTTTTGGGTGTTTGGGGGGTTCATTGTTTTGGGGATTTGGGTGTTTCAGTGTTTTGAGGGTTTGGGGGTTTCAGTGTTTTGGGGGTTTCATTGTTTTGGGGGTTGGGGTGTTTCAGTGGTTTGGGGGTTTGGGGGGTTCATTGTTTTGGGGATTTGGGTGTTTCAGTGTTTTTGGGGTTTTGTGGTTTCTGTGTTTTGGGGGTTTGGGAGTTTCAGTGTTTTGGGGGTTTGGTAGTTTCATTGTTTTGGGGGTTGGGGGTTTCAGTGTTTTGGGGGTTTGGGGGTTTGGGGTGTTTCAGTGTTTATGGGATTTGGGTGTTTCAGTGTTTTGGGGGTTTGGGGGTTTCAGTGTTTTGGGGATTTTGGTGTTTCAGTGTTTTGGGGTTTTTGGGTTTCAGTGTCTTGGGGATTTGGGTGTTTCATTGTTTTGTTGTTTGGGGGTTTCAGTGTTTTGGGGGTTTGGGGGTTTCAGTGTTTTGGCGGTTTGGGTGTTTCATTGTTTTGGGGGTTTGGGTGTTTCAGTGTTTTGGGGATTTGGTGTTTTCAGTGTTTTGGGGGTTTGGGGGTTTCAGTGTTTTGGGGGTTTGTGTGTTTCAGTGTTTTGGGGGTTTGGGAGTTTCAGTGTTTTGTGGTTTGGGGTTTTCAGTGTTTTGGGGGTTTGGGGGTTTCAGTGTTTTGGGTGTTTGGGGCTTTCAGTGTTTTGGGGGTTTCAGTGTTTTGGGGTATGGGGGGTTCATTGTTTTGGGGATTTGGGTGTTTCAGTGTTTTGGGGGTTTGGGGGTTTCAGTGTTTTGGGGGTTTCAGTGTTTTGTGGTATGGGGGTTTCATTGTTTTGGGGTTTGGGGCTTTCAATGTTTTGGGGGTTTCAGTGTTTTGGGGGTTTGGGGGGTTCATTGTTTTGGGGATTTGGGTGTTTCAGTGTTTTGGGGGTTTGGGGGTTTCAGTGTTTTGGGGCTTTCAGTGTTTTGGAGGTTTGGGTGTTTCAGTGGTTTGGGGGTTTTGGGGGTTCATTGTTTTGGGAATTTGGGTGTTTCAGTGTTTTTGGGGATTGGGGGTTTCAGTGCTTTGGGGGTTTGGGGGTTTCAGTGTTTTGGGTGTTTGGGGGTTTCAGTGTTTTGGGGGTTTGGGTGTTTCAGTTTTTCTGGGGTTTGGGGGTTTCAGTGTTTGGGGTTTTATGTGTTTCAGTGTTTTGGGGTTTGGGTGTTTCAGTGTTTAGGGGGTTTGGGGGTTTCAGTGTTTTGGGTGTTTGGGGGTTTCAGTGTTTTGGGGATTTGGGGGTTTCAGTGTTTTGGGGGTTTGGGGGTTTCAGTGTTATGGGGTTTGGGTGTTTCAGTGTTTTGGGAGTTTGAGTGTTTCAGTGTTTTGGGGATTTGGGGGTTTCAGTGTTTTGGGGGTTTGGGGGTTTCAGTGTTATGGGGTTTGGGTGTTTCAGTGTTTTGGGAGTTTGGGTGTTTCAGTGTTTTTGGGGTTTGGGAGTTTCAGTTTTTTGGGTATTTGGGAGTTTTAGTGTTTTGGGGATTTGGTGGTTTCAGTGTTTTGGGGGTTTGGGGGTTTCAATGTTTTGTGGTTTGGGGGTTTCAGTGTTTTGGGTGTTTGGGTATTTCAGTGTTTTTGGGGTTTGGGAGTTTCAGTGTTTTGGGGGTTTGGTGTGTTTCAGTGTTTTGGGGGTTTGGGGGTTTCAGTGTTTTGGGGATTTGTGGGTTTCAGTGTTTTGGGGGTTTGGGGGTTTCAGTGTCTTGTGGGTTTGGGTGTTTCAGTGTTTTGGGGGTTTGGGGGTTTTAGTGTTTTGGGGGTTTCGGGGTTTCAGTGTTTTGCGGGCTTTGGGGTTTCAGTTTTTTGGGTGTTTGGGTGTTTCAGTGTATTGGGGGTTTGGGGGTTTCAGTGTTTTGGGGGTTTGGGGGTTTCAATGTTTTTGGGGTTTGGGGGTTTCAGTGTTTTGGGGGTTTGGGTGTTTCAGTGTTTTTGGAGTTTGGGGGTTTCAGTGTTTTGGGGGTTTGGCTGTTTCAGTGTTTTGGGGGTTCGTGGGTTTCAGTGTTTTCTGGGTTTGGGTGTTTCAGTGTTTTGCGGTTTTGGGGTTTCCGTGTATTTGCAGTTTGAGGGTTTCAATGTTCTTTGGGGATTTGGGGGTTTCATTGTTTTGGGGTTTGGGGGGTTCAGTGTTTTGGGGGTTTGGGGGGTTTCAGTGTTTTGGGGGTTTGAGGGTTTCAGTGTTTTGTGGTTTGTGGGTTTCAGTGTTCTTTGGGGTTTTGGGGGTTTCATTGTTTTGGGGATTTGGGGGTTTCAGTGCTTTGGGGATTTGGGGGTTTCATTGTTTTGGGGTTTGGGGCTTTCAGTGTTTTGGGGGTTTCGGTGTTTTGGGTGTTTGGGGGGTTCATTGTTTTGGGGATTTGGGTGTTTCAGTGTTTTGAGGGTTTGGGGGTTTCATTGTTTTGGGGGTTTCATTGTTTTGGGGGTTGGGGTGTTTCAGTGGTTTGGGGGTTTGGGGGGTTCATTGTTTTGGGGATTTGGGTGTTTCAGTGTTTTTGGGGTTTTGTGGTTTCTGTGTTTTGGGGGTTTGGGAGTTTCAGTGTTTTGGGGGTTTGGTAGTTTCATTGTTTTGGGGGTTGGGGGTTTCAGTGTTTTGGGGGTTTGGGGGTTTGGGGTGTTTCAGTGTTTATGGGATTTGGGTGTTTCAGTGTTTTGGGGGTTTGGGGGTTTCAGTGTTTTGGGCATTTTGGTGTTTCAGTGTTTTGGGGTTTTTGGGTTTCAGTGTCTTGGGGATTTGGGTGTTTCATTGTTTTGTTGTTTGGGGGTTTCAGTGTTTTGGGGGTTTGGGGGTTTCAGTGTTTTGGCGGTTTGGGTGTTTCATTGTTTTGGGGGTTTGGGTGTTTCAGTGTTTTGGGGATTTGGTGTTTTCAGTGTTTTGGGGGTTTGGGGGTTTCAGTGTTTTGGGGGTTTGTGTGTTTCAGTGTTTTGGGGGTTTGGGAGTTTCAGTGTTTTGTGGTTTGGGGTTTTCAGTGTTTTGGGGGTTTGGGGGTTTCAGTGTTTTGGGTGTTTGGGGCTTTCAGTGTTTTGGGGGTTTCAGTGTTTTGGGGTATGGAGGGGTTCATTGTTTTGGGGATTTGGGTGTTTCAGTGTTTTGGGGGTTTGGGGGTTTCAGTGTTTTGGGGGTTTCAGTGTTTTGTGGTATGGGGGTTTCATTGTTTTGGGGTTTGGGGCTTTCAATGTTTTGGGGGTTTCAGTGTTTTGGGGGTTTGGGGGGTTCATTGTTTTGGGGATTTGGGTGTTTCAGTGTTTTGGGGGTTTGGGGGTTTCAGTGTTTTGGGGCTTTCAGTGTTTTGGAGGTTTGGGTGTTTCAGTGGTTTGGGGGTTTTGGGGGTTCATTGTTTTGGGAATTTGGGTGTTTCAGTGTTTTTGGGGATTGGGGGTTTCAGTGCTTTGGGGGTTTGGGAGTTTCAGTGTTTTGGGAGTTGGGGTGTTTCAGTGCTTTGGGGGTTGGGGGTTTTCAGTGTTTTGGGGGTTTGGGGGTTTGGGGTGTTTCAGTGTTTATGGGATTTGGGTCTTTCAGTGTTTTTGGTGGTTTGGGGGTTTCAGTGTTTTGGGGATTTGGGTGTTTCAGTGTTTTGGGGGTTTGGGTGTTTCAGTGTTTTGGGGGTTGGGGGTTTTCAGTGTTTTGGGGGTTTGGGGGTTTCAGTGTTTTGGGGGTTTGGGGGTTTCAGTGTTTAGGGGGTTTGCGTGTTTCAGTGTTTTTGGGGGTTTGGGGGTTTCAGTTTTTTGGGCGTTTGGGTGTTTCAGTGTTTTTGGGGTTTGGGGGTATCAGTGTTTTGGGTGTTTGGGTGTTTCAGTGTTTTGGGGGTTTGGGGGTTTCACTGTTTTGGGGTTTGGGGTTTTCAGTGTTTTGGTGGTTTGGGTGTTTCAGTGATTTGGGGGTTTGGGGGTTTCGGTGTTTTGGGTGTTTTGGTGTTTCAGTGTTTTGGGTATTTGGGGTGTTTCAGTGCTTTGGGGGTTTCGGGGTTTCAGTGTTTTGGGTGTTTGGGAGTTTCAGTGTTTTGGGTGTTTGGGGGTTTCAGTGTTTTGGGGGTTTCAGTGTTATGGGGTTTGGGTGTTTCAGTGTTTTGGCAGTTTGGGTGTTTCAGTGTTTGTGGGGTTTGGGAGTTTCAGTGTTTTGGGGATTTGGGGGTTTCAGTGTTTTGGGATTTGGTGGTTTCAGTGTTTTGGGCGTTTGGGGGTTTCAGTGTTTTGTGGTTTGGGAGTTTCAGTGTTTTGGGGGTTTGGGGGTTTCAGTGTTTAGGGGATTTGTGGGTTTCAGTGTTTTGGGGGTTTGGGGGTTTCTGTGTTTTGTGGGTTTGGGTGTTTCAGTGTTTTGGGGGTTTGGGGGTTTCAGTGTTTTGGGGGTTTCGGGGTTTCAGTGTTTTGGGGGTTTTGGGGTTTCAGTTTTTTGGGAGTTGGGGTGTTTCAGTGTTTTGGGGGTTTGGGGGTTTCATTGTTTTGGGGGTTTGGGGGTTTCAATATTTTG
The DNA here is from genome assembly GCF_964194155.1 of Cetorhinus maximus. Classification (NCBI taxonomy): domain Eukaryota; kingdom Metazoa; phylum Chordata; class Chondrichthyes; order Lamniformes; family Cetorhinidae; genus Cetorhinus; species Cetorhinus maximus. The sequence goes on along the minus strand of NW_027596304.1, from coordinate 165,514 downwards.
GGGGTTTGGGGGTTTCAGTGTTTTGGGGGTTTGAGGGTTTCAGTGTTTTGGGGTTTGGGGGTTTCAGTTCTTTGGGGATTTGGGGGTTTCATTGTTTTGGGGTTTGGGGCTTTCAGTGTTTTGGGGGTTTCAGTGTTTTGTGGGTTTGGGGGGTTCATTGTTTTGGGGATTTGGGTGTTTCAGTGTTTTTGGGGTTTGGGGGTTTCAGTTCCTTGGGGGTTTGGGAGTTTCAGTGTTTTGGGGGTTTGGGTGTTTCAGTGTTTTTGGGGTTGGGGGGTTTCAGTGTTTTGGGTATTTGGGTGTTTCAGTGTTATGGGTGTTTGGGGGTTTCAGTGTCTTGGGGATTTGCGTGTTTCAGTGTTTTGGGGTTTGGGGGTTTCAGTGTTTTGGGGGTTTCAGTGTTTTGGGGGTTTGGGTGTTTCAGTGTTTTGGGTGTTTGGGTGTTTCAGTGTTTTGGGGATTTGGGGGTTTCAGTGTTTTGTGGGTTTGTGGGTTTCAGTGTTTAGGGGGTTTGGGTGTTTCTGTGTTTTTGGGGGTTTGGGGGTTTCAGTGTTTTGGGGGTTTGGGGGTTTCACTGTTTTGGTGGTTTGGGTGTTTCAGTGATTTGGGGGTTTGGGGGTTTCGGTGTTTTGGGGGTTTTGGTGTTTCAGTGTTTTGGGTATTTGGGGTGTTTCAGTGCTTTGGGGGTTTGGGGGTTTCAGTGTTTTGGGGGTTTGGGGGTTTCAGTGTTTTGGGTGTTTGGGGGTTTCAGTGTTTTGGGGGTTTGGGTGTTTCAGTTTTTCTGGGGTTTGGGGGTCTCAGTGTTTGGGGTTTTGTGTGTTTCAGTGTTTTGGGGTTTGGGTGTTTCAGTGTTTAGGGGGTTTGGGGGTTTAAGTGTTTTGGGTGTTTGGGGGTTTCAGTGTTTTGGGTATTTGGGGGTTTCAGTGTTTTGGGAGTTTGGGGGTTTCAGTGTTATGGGGTTTGGGTGTTTCAGTGTTTTGGGAGATTGGGTGTTTCAGTGTTTTTGGGGTTTGGGAGTTTCAGTGTTTTGGGTATTTGGGAGTTTTAGTGTTTTGGGGATTTGGTGGTTTCAGTGTTTTGGGGGTTTGGGGGTTTCAATGTTTTGTGGTTTGGGGGTTTCAGTGTTTTGGGTGTTTGGGTATTTCAGTGTTATTGGGGTTTGGGAGTTTCAGTGTTTTGGGGGTTTGTTGTGTTTCAGTGTTTTGGGGGTTTGGGGGTTTCAGTGTTTTGGGGATTTGTGGGTTTCAGTGTTTTGGGGGTTTGGGGGTTTCAGTGTCTTGTGGGTTTGGGTGTTTCAGTGTTTTGGGGGTTTGGGGGTTTTAGTGTTTTGGGGGTTTCGGGGTTTCAGTGTTTTGGGTGTTTTGGGGTTTCTTTTTTTTGGGTGTTTGGGTGTTTCAGTGTTTTGGGGGTTTGGGGGTTTCAGTGTTTTGGGGGTTTGGGGGTTTCAATGTTTTGGGGGTTTGGGGGTTTCAGTGTTTTGGGGGTTTGGGTGTTTCAGTGTTTTTGGAGTTTGGGGGTTTCAGTGTTTTGGTAATTTGGGTGTTTCAGTGTTTTGGGGGTTTCGTGGTTTCAGTGTTTTGGGGGTTTGGGAGTTTCAGTGTTTTGGGGTTTGGTTGTTTCAGTGTTTTGGGGGTTGGGGGGTTTCAGTGTTTTGGGGGTTTGGGGGTTTGGGGAGTTTCAGTGTTTATGGGATTTGGGTGTTTCAGTGTTTTGGGGGTTTGGGGGTTTCAGTGTTTTGTGGGTTTTGGGTGTTTCAGTGTTTCGGGGATTTTGGGTTTCAGTGTCTTGGGGATTTGGGTGTTTCATTGTTTTGGGGTATGGGGGTTTCAGTTTTTTGGGGGTTTGGGGGTTTCAGTGTTTTGGGGGTTTGGGTGTTTCATTGTTTTGGGGGTTTGGGTGTTTCAGTGTTTTGGGGATTTGGTGTTTTCAATGTTTTGGGGGTTTGGGAGTTTCAGTGTTTTGGGGGTTTGTGTGTTTCAGTGTTTTGGGGGTTTGGGAGTTTCAGTGTTTTGTGGTTTGGGGTTTTCAGTGTTTTGGGGGTTTGGGGGTTTCAGTGTTTTGGGTGTTTGGGGCTTTCAGTGTTTTGGGGGTTTCAGTGTTTTGTGTTATGGGGGTTTCATTGTTTTGGGGTTTGGGGCTTTCAATGTTTTGGGGGTTTCAGTGTGTTGGGGGTTTGGGGGGTTCATTGTTTTGGGAACTTGGGTGTTTCAGTGTTTTGGGGGTTTGGGGGTTTCAGTGTTTTGGGGCTTTCAGTGTTTTGGAGGTTTGGGTGTTTCAGTGGTTTGGGGTTTGGGGGGTTCATTGTTTTGGGGTTTGGGGGTTTCAGTGCTTTGGGGGTTTGGGAGTTTCAGTGTTTTGGGGGTTTGGGTGTTTCAGTGTTTTGGGGGTTGGGGGTTTTCAGTGTTTTGGGGGTTTGGGGGTTTGGGGTGTTTCAGTGTTTATGGGATTTGGGTCTTTCAGTGTTTTTGGTGGTTTGGGGGTTTCAGTGTTTTGGGGATTTGGGTGTTTCAGTGTTTTGGGGGTTTGGGTGTTTCAGTGTTTTGGGGGTTTGGGAGTTTCAGTGTTTTGTGGTTTGGAGTTTTCAGTCTTTTGGGGGTTTGGGGGTTTCAGTGTTTTGGGTGTTTGGGGCTTTCAGTGTTTTGGGGGTTTCAGTGTTTTGGGGTATGGGGGGTTCATTGTTTTGGGGATTTGGGTTTTTCACTGTTTTGGGGGTTTGGAGGTTTCAGTGTTTTGGGGGTTTCAGTGTTTTGTGGTATGGGGGGTTTCATTGTTTTGGGGTTTGGGGCTTTCAGTGTTTTGGGGGTTTCAGTGTTTTGGGGGTTTGGGGGGTTCATTGTTTTGGGGATTTGGGTGTTTCAGTGTTTTGGGGGTTTGGGGGTTTCAGTGTTTTGGGGGTTTCATTGTTTTGGGGGTTCGGCTGTTTCAGTGTTTTGGGGGTTCGGGGTTTTCAGTGTTTTCTGGGTTTGGATGTTTCAGTGTTTTGGGGTTTGGGGGTTTCCGTGTATTTGGGGTTTGAGGGTTTCAATGTTCTTTGGGGATTTGGGGGTTTCATTGTTTTGGGGTCTGGGGGATTCAGTGTTTTGGGGGTTTGTGGGGTTTCAGTGTTTTGGGGGTTTGAGGGTTTCAGTGTTTTGGGGTTTGGGGGTTTCAGTTCTTTGGGGTTTGGGGGTTTCCGTGTATTTGGGGTTTGAGGGTTTCAATGTTCTTTGGGGATTTGGGGGTTTCATTGTTTTGGGGTCTGGGGGATTCAGTGTGTTGGGGGTTTGTGGGGTTTCAGTGTTTTGTGGGTTTGAGGGTTTCAGTGTTTTGGGGTTTGGGGGTTTCAGTTCTTTTGGGGATTTGGGGGTTTCATTGTTTTGGGGTTTGGGGCTTTCAGTGTTTTGGGGGTTTCAGTGTTTTGTGGGTTTGGGGGGTTCCTTGTTTTGGGGATTTGGGTGTTTCAGTGTTTTTGGGGTTTTGGGGTTTCAGTTCCTTGGGGGTTTGGGAGTTTCAGTGTTTTGGGGCTTTGGGTGTTTCAGTGTTTTGGGGGTTGGGGGGTTTCAGTGTTTTGGGGATTTGGGTATTTCAGTGTTATGGGGGTTTGGGGGTTTCAGTTTCTTGGGGATTTGGGTGTTTCAGTGTTTTGGGGTTTGGGGGTTTCAGTGTTTTGGGGGTTTCAGTGTTTTGGGGGTTTGGGTGTTTCAGTGTTTTGGGTGTTTGGGTGTTTCAGTGTTTTGGGGATTTGGGGGTTTCAGTGTTTTGGGGGTTTGTGGGTTTCAGTGTTTTGGTGGTTTGGGTGTTTCAGTGATTTGGGGGTTTGGGGGTTTCGGTGTTTTGGGGGTTTTGGTGTTTCAGTGTTTTGGGTATTTGGGGTGTTTCAGTGCTTTGGGGGTTTGGGGGTTTCAGTGTTTTGGGGGTTTGGGGGTTTCAGTGTTTTGGGTGTTTGGGGGTTTCAGTGTTTTGGGGGTTTGGGTGTTTCAGTTTTTCTGGGGTTTGGGGGTTTCAGTGTTTGGGGTTTTATGTGTTTCAGTGTTTTGGGGTTTGGGTGTTTCAGTGTTTAGGGTGTTTGGGGGTTTCAGTGTTTTGGGTGTTTGGGGGTTTCAGTGTTTTGGGGATTTGGGGGTTTCAGTGTTTTGGGGGTTTGGGGGTTTCAGTGTTATGGGGTTTGGGTGTTTCAGTGTTTTGGGAGTTTGGGTGTTTCAGTGTTTTTGGGGTTTGGGAGTTTCAGTGTTTTGGGTATTTGGGAGTTTTAGTGTTTTGGGGATTTGGTGGTTTCAGTGTTTTGGGGGTTTCAATGTTTTGTGGTTTGGGGGTTTCAGTGTTTTGGGTGTTTGGGTATTTCAGTGTTTTTGGGGTTTGGGAGTTTCAGTGTTTTGGGGGTTTGGTGTGTTTCAGTGTTTTGGGGGTTTGGGGGTTTCAGTGTTTTGGGGATTTGTGGGTTTCAGTGTTTTGGGGGTTTGGGGGTTTCAGTGTCTTGTGGGTTTGGGTGTTTCAGTGTTTTGGGGGTTTGGGGGTTTTAGTGTTTTGGGGGTTTCGGGGTTTCAGTGTTTTGGGGGTTTTGGGGTTTCAGTTTTTTGGGTGTTTGGGTGTTTCAGTGTTTTGGGGGTTTGGGGGTTTCAGTGTTTTGGGGGTTTGGGGGTTTCAATGTTTTGGGGGTTTGGGGGTTTCAGTGTTTTGGGGGTTTGGGTGTTTCAGTGTTTTTGGAGTTTGGGGGTTTCAGTGTTTTGGGGGTTTGGCTGTTTCAGTGTTTTGGGGGTTCGTGGGTTTCAGTGTTTTCTGGGTTTGGGTGTTTCAGTGTTTTGCGGTTTTGGGGTTTCCGTGTATTTGCAGTTTGAGGGTTTCAATGTTCTTTGGGGATTTGGGGGTTTCATTGTTTTGGGGTTTGGGGGGTTCAGTGTTTTGGGGGTTTGGGGGGTTTCAGTGTTTTGGGGGTTTGAGGGTTTCAGTGTTTTGTGGTTTGTGGGTTTCAGTGTTCTTTGGGGTTTTGGGGGTTTCATTGTTTTGGGGATTTGGGGGTTTCAGTGCTTTGGGGATTTGGGGGTTTCATTGTTTTGGGGTTTGGGGCTTTCAGTGTTTTGGGGGTTTCGGTGTTTTGGGTGTTTGGGGGGTTCATTGTTTTGGGGATTTGGGTGTTTCAGTGTTTTGAGGGTTTGGGGGTTTCAGTGTTTTGGGGGTTTCATTGTTTTGTGGGTTTGGGTGTTTCAGTGGTTTGGGGGTTTGGGGGGTTCATTGTTTTGGGGATTTGGGTGTTTCAGTGTTTTTGGGGTTTTGTGGTTTCTGTGTTTTGGGGGTTTGGGAGTTTCAGTGTTTTGGGGGTTTGGTAGTTTCATTGTTTTGGGGGTTGGGGGGTTTCAGTGTTTTGGGGGTTTGGGGGTTTGGGGTGTTTCAGTGTTTATGGGATTTGGGTGTTTCAATGTTTTGGGGGTTTGGGGGTTTCAGTGTTTTGGGGATTTTGGTGTTTCAGTGTTTTGGGGTTTTTGGGTTTCAGTGTCTTGGGGATTTGGGTGTTTCATTGTTTTGTGGTTTGGGGGTTTCAGTGTTTTGGGTGTTTGGGGGTTTCAGTGTTTTGGCGGTTTGGGTGTTTCATTGTTTTGGGGGTTTGGGTGTTTCAGTGTTTTGGGGATTTGGTGTTTTCAGTGTTTTGGGGGTTTGGGGGTTTCAGTGTTTTGGGGGTTTGTGTGTTTCAGTGTTTTGGGGGTTTGGGAGTTTCAGTGTTTTGTGGTTTGGGCTTTTCAGTGTTTTGGGGGTTTGGGGGTTTCAGTGTTTTGGGTGTTTGGGGCTTTCAGTGTTTTGGGGGTTTCAGTGTTTTGGGGTATGGGGGGTTCATTGTTTTGGGGATTTGGGTGTTTCAGTGTTTTGGGGGTTTGGGGGTTTCAGTGTTTTGGGGGTTTCAGTGTTTTGTGGTATGGGGGTTTCATTGTTTTGGGGTTTGGGGCTTTCAATGTTTTGGGGGTTTCAGTGTTTTGGGGGTTTGGGGGGTTCATTGTTTTGGGGATTTTGGTGTTTCAGTGCTTTGGGGGTTTGGGGGTTTCAGTGTTTTGGGGCTTTCAGTGTTTTGGAGGTTTGGGTGTTTCAGTGGTTTGGGGGTTTTGGGGGTTCATTGTTTTGGGAATTTGGGTGTTTCAGTGTTTTTGGGGTTTGGGGGTTTCAGTGCTTTGGGGGTTTGGGAGTTTCAGTGTTTTGGGGGTTGGGGTGTTTCAGTGTTTTGGGGGTTGGGGGTTTTCAGTGTTTTGGGGGTTTGGGGGTTTGGGGTGTTTCAGTGTTTATGGGATTTGGGTCTTTCAGTGTTTTTGGTGGTTTGGGGGTTTCAGTGTTTTGGGGATTTGGGTGTTTCAGTGTTTTGGGGGTTTGGGTGTTTCAGTGTTTTGGGGGTTGGGGGTTTTCAGTGTTTTGGGGGTTTGGGGGTTTCAGTGTTTTGGGGGTTTGGGGGTTTCAGTGTTTAGGGGGTTTGCGTGTTTCAGTGTTTTTGGGGGTTTGGGGGTTTCAGTTTTTTGGGCGTTTGGGTGTTTCAGTGTTTTTGGGGTTTGGGGGTATCAGTGTTTTGGGTGTTTGGGTGTTTCAGTGTTTTGGGGATTTGGGGGTTTCACTGTTTTGGGGTTTGGGGTTTTCAGTGTTTTGGTGGTTTGGGTGTTTCAGTGATTTGGGGGTTTGGGGGTTTCGGTGTTTTGGGGGTTTTGGTGTTTCAGTGTTTTGGGTATTTGCGGTGTTTCAGTGCTTTGGGGGTTTCGGGGTTTCAGTGTTTTGGGGGTTTGGGAGTTTCAGTGTTTTGGGTGTTTGGGGGTTTCAGTGTTTTGGGGGTTTGGGTGTTTCAGTTTTTTTGGGGTTTGGGGGTTTCAGTGTTTTGGGTTTTGTGTGTTTCAGTGTTTTGGGGTTTGGGTGTTTCAGTGTTTAGGGGGTTTGGGGGTTTCAGTGTTTTGGGTGTTTGGGGGTTTCAGTGTTTTGGGGATTTGGGGGTTTCAGTGTTTTGGGGGTTTGGGGGTTTCAGTGTTATGGGGTTTGGGTGTTTCAGTGTTTTGGCAGTTTGGGTGTTTCAGTGTTTTTGGGGTTTGGGAGTTTCAGTGTTTTGGGGATTTGGGGGTTTCAGTGTTTTGGGATTTGGTGGTTTCAGTGTTTTGGGCGTTTGGGTGTTTCAGTGTTTTGTGGTTTGGGAGTTTCAGTGTTTTGGGGGTTTGGGGGTTTCAGTGTTTAGGGGATTTGTGGGTTTCAGTGTTTTGGGGGTTTGGGGGTTTCTGTGTTTTGTGGCTTTGGGTGTTTCAGTGTTTTGGGGGTTTGGGGGTTTCAGTGTTTTGGGGGTTTCGGTGTTTCAGTGTTTTGGGGGTTTTGGGGTTTCAGTTTTTTGGGAGTTGGGGTGTTTCAGTGTTTTGGGGGTTTGGGGGTTTCAGTGTTTTGGGGGTATGGGGGTTTCAAAATTTTGGGGGTTTGGGGGTTTCAGTGTTTTGGGGGTTTGGGTGTTTCAGTGTTTTTGGAGTTTGGGGGTTTCAGTGTTTTGGGGATTTGGCTGTTTCAGTGTTTTGGGGGTTCGGGGGTTTCAGTGTTTTCTGGGTTTGGGTGTTTCAGTGTTTTGGGGTTTTGGGGTTTCCGTGTATTTGCAGTTTGAGGGTTTCAATGTTCTTTTGGGATTTGGGGGTTTCATTGTTTTGGGCTTTGGGGGGTTCAGTGTTTTGGGGGTTTGGGGGGTTTCAGTGTTTTGGGGGTTTGAGGGTTTCAGTGTTTTGGGGTTTGTGGGTTTCAGTGTTCTTTGGGGTTTTGGGGGTTTCATTGTTTTGGGGATTTGGGGGTTTCAGTGCTTTGGGGATTTGGGGTTTTCATTGTTTTGGTGTTTGGGGCTTTCAGTGTTTTGGAGTTTTCGGTGTTTTGGGTGTTTGGGGGGTTCATTGTTTTGAGGATTTGGGTGTTTCAGTGTTTTGAGGGTTTGGGGGTTTCAGTGTTTTGGGGGTTTCAGTGTTTTGGGAGTTTGGGTGTTTCAGTGGTTTGGGGGTTTGGGGGGTTCATTGTTTTGGGGATTTGTGTGTTTCAGTGTTTTTGGGGTTTGGGGGTTTCAGTGTTTTGGGGGTTTGGGAGTTTCAGTGTTTTGGTGGTTTGGGTGTTTCAGTGTTTTGGGGGTTGGGGGGTTTCAGTGTTTTGGGGGTTTGGGGGTTTGGGGTGTTTCAGTGTTTATGGGATTTGGGTGTTTCAGTGTTTTTGGGTTTTTGGGTTTCAGTGTCTTGGGGATTTGGGTGTTTCATTGTTTTGGGGTTTGGGGGTTTCAGTGTTTTGGGGGTTTGGGGGTTTCAGTGTTTTGGGGGTTTGGGTGTTTCATTGTTTTGTGGGTTTGGTTTATTCAGTGTTTTGGGGATTTGGTGTTTTCAGTGTTTTGGGGGTTTGGGGGTTTCAGTATTTTGGGGGTTTGGCTGTTTCAGTGTTTTGGGGGTTTGAGAGTTTCAGTGTTTTGTGGTTTGGGGTTTTCAGTGTTTTGGGGGTTTGGGGGTTTCAGTGTTTTGGGGTATGGGGGGTTCATTGTTTTGGGGCTTTGGGTGTTTAAGTGTTTTGAGGGTTTGGGGGTTTCAGTGCTTTGGGGGTTTCAGTGTTTTGAGGTATGGGGGGTTCATTGTTTTGGGAATTTGTTTGTTTCAGTGTTCTGGGGGTTTGGGAGTTTCAGTGTTTTTGGGGTTTGGAGGTTTCAGTGTTTTGGGGGTTTGCGTATTTCAGTGTTTTTGGGGTTTGGGGGTTACAGTGTTTTGGGGGTTTGGCTGTTTCTGTGTTTTGGGGGTTCGGGGGTTTCAGTGTTTTGTGGGTTTGGGTGTTTCAGTGTTTTGGGGGTTTGGGGGTTTCAGTGTTTTGGGGGTTTGGGTGTTTCAGTGTTTTGGGGGTTTGGGTGTTTCAGTTTTATGGGGGTTCGGGTGTTTCCGTGTTTTGTGGGTTTGGGGCGTTTCAGTGTTTTGGGGGTTTGGGTGTTTCAGTGTTTTGGTGGTTTGGGGGTTTCATTGTGTTGGGTGTTTGGGTGTTTCAGTGATTTGGGGGTTTGGGTGTTTCAGTGTTTTGGGGGTTTGAGGGTTTCAGTGTTTTGGTGGTTTGGGGGGTTTCAGTGTTTTGGGGATTTGGGGGTTTCATTGTTTTGGGGTTTGGGGCTTTCAGTGTTTTGGGGGTTTCAGTGTTTTTGGGGTTTGGGTGGTTCATTGTTTTGGGGATTTGGGTGTTTCAGTGTTTTGGGGGTTTGGGAGTTTCAGTGTTTTTGGGGTTTGTGGGTTTCAGTGTTTTGGCGGTTTGGGGGTTTCAGTGTTTTGGGGATTTGGGGGTTTCAGTGTTTTGTCGTTTGGGGGTATTCAGTGTTTTGTGGATTTGGGGTTGTTCAGTGTTCTGGGGTTTTGGGTATTTGATGTGATTTGGGTTGTTTCAGGAGATTTCTGTGCTTTGGTTGTTAGTCGGGGGGGCGGTTTCTGTGCTTTGGAGGTTTAGGTATTTTCTGTTTTTCGAGGGGTGGGGTGGCTTTGGGCGATTTCTATGCCTTGCGGTTTTGGGTTTTCAGTGTTTTGGGGTTTTGGGTATTTTCTTGCTTTGGTGGGTTGGGGGTTTCATTGTTTTGGGGATTTGGGGGTTTCAGTGTTTTGGGGCTTTGGTCAGTTCATGGTTTTGGAGGTTTGGGGGTTTTCAGTGTTTTGGGGGTCTGAGTTGTTCAGTGTTTTTGGTGCTTCGGTTTTCAGTGTTTTAGGGGTTTGTGTGTTTCAATGTTTTGGCGTTTTGGAGGTGTCCAGTGTTTTGGGGATTTGGGTGTTACAGAGTTTTTAGGGGTTTGGGGTTTCAGTTTTTGGGGGGTTTTGGTGGATTTGAGTGTTGAGGGGGTTTGGGGCTGTTCAGTGTTTTTGGGGTTTTTGGGTTTTCATTTTTTGGTGTTTGCGACTGTTCACTGTTTTTGGGTTTTGTTGTTTTCAGTGTTTTGGTGTTTGGGGGTTTCAGTGTTTTGGGGGTTTGGGGGTGTTCAGTGTTTTGGGGGTTTGGTGTGTTTCAGTGTTTTCGGGGTTTGGGGGTTTCAGTGTTTTGGGGATTTGTGGGTTTCAGTGTTTTGGGGGTTTGGGGGTTTCAGTGTTTTGTGGGTTTGGGTGTTTCAGTGTTTTGGGGGTTTGGGGGTTTTAGTGTTTTGGGGGTTTCGGGGTTTCAGTGTTTTGGGGGTTTTGGGGTTTCAGTTTTTTGGGTGTTTGGGTGTTTCAGTGTTTTGGGGGTTTGGGGGTTTCAGTGTTTTGGGGGTTTGGGGGTTTCAATGTTTTGGGGGTTTGGGGGTTTCAGTGTTTTGGGGGTTTGGGTGTTTCAGTGTTTTTGGAGTTTGGGGGTTTCAGTGTTTTGGGGGTTTGGCTGTTTCAGTGTTTTGGGGGTTCGTGGGTTTCAGTGTTTCGGGGATTTGGGTGTTTCAGTGTTTTGCGGTTTTGGGGTTTCCGTGTATTTGCAGTTTGAGGGTTTCAATGTTCTTTGGGGATTTGGGCGTTTCATTGTTTTGGGGTTTGGGGGGTTCAGTGTTTTGGCGGTTTGGGGGGTTTCAGTGTTTTGGGGGTTTGAGGGTTTCAGTGTTTTGTGGTTTGTGGGTTTCAGTGTTTTGTGGTTTGGGGTTTTCAGTGTTTTGGGGGTTTGGGGGTTTCAGTGTTTTGGGTGTTTGGGGCTTTCAGTGTTTTGGGGGTTTCAGTGTTTTGGGGTATGGGGGGTTAATTGTTTTGGGGATTTGGGTGTTTCAGTGTTTTGGGGGTTTAGGGGTTTCAGTGTTTTGGGGGTTTCAGTGTTTTGTGTTATGGGGGTTTCATTGTTTTGGGGTTTGGGTCTTTCAATGTTTTGGGGGTTTCAGTGTGTTGGGGGTTTGGGGGGTTCATTGTTTTGGGGATTTGGGTGTTTCAGTGTTTTGGGGGTTTGGGGGTTTCAGTGTTTTGGGGCTTTCAGTGTTTTGGAGGTTTGGGTGTTTCAGTGGTTTGGGGTTTTTGGGGGTTCATTGTTTTGGGAATTTGGGTGTTTCAGTGTTTTTGGGGTTTGGGGGTTTCAGTGCTTTGGGGGTTTGGGAGTTTCAGTGTTTTGGGGGTTTGGGTGTTTCAGTGTTTTGGGGGTTGGGGGTTTTCAGTGTTTTGGGGGTTTGGGGGTTTGGGGTGTTTCAGTGTTTATGGGATTTGGGTCTTTCAGTGTTTTTGGTGGTTTGGGGGTTTCAGTGTTTTGGGGATTTGAGTGTTTCAGTGTTTTGGGGGTTTGGGTGTTTCAGTGTTTTGGGGGTTTGGGAGTTTCAGTGTTTTGGGGGTTTGGAGTTTTCAGTGTTTTGGGGGTTTGGGGGTTTCAGTGTTTTGGGTGTTTGGGGCTTTCAGTGTTTTGGGGGTTTGGAGGTTTCAGTGTTTTGGGGGTTTCAGTGTTTTGGGGGTTCGGCTGTTTCAGTGTTTTGGGGGTTCGGGGGTTTCAGTGTTTTCTGGGTTTGGATGTTTCAGTGTTTTGGGGTTTCGGGGTTTCCGTGTATTTGGGGTTTGAGGGTTTCAATGTTCTTTGGGGATTTGGGGGTTTCATTGTTTTGGGGTCTGTGGGATTCAGTGTTTTGGGGGTTTGTGGGGTTTCAGTGTTTTGTGGGTTTGAGGGTTTCAGTGTTTTGGGGTTTGGGGGTTTCAGTTCTTTGGGGATTTGGGGGTTTCATTAGTTTTGGGGTTTGGGGCTTTCAGTGTTTTGGGGGTTTCAGTGTTTTGTGGGTTTGGGGGGTTCATTGTTTTGGGGATTTGGGTGTTTCAGTGTTTTTGGGGTTTGGGGGTTTCAGTTCCTTGGGGGTTTGGGAGTTTCAGTGTTTTGGGGGTTTGGGTGTTTCAGTGTTTTGGGGGTTGGGGGGTTTCAGTGTTTTGGGGATTTGGGTGTTTCAGTGTTATGGGGGTTTGGGGGTTTCAGTGTCTTGGGGATTTGGGTGTTTCAGTGTTTTGGGGTTTGGGGGTTTCAGTGTTTTGGGGGTTTCAGTGTTTTGGGGGTTTGGGTGTTTCAGTGTTTTGGGTGTTTGGGTGTTTCAGTGTTTTGGGCATTTGGGGGTTTCAGTGTTTTGGGGGTTTGTGGGTTTCAGTGTTTAGGGGGTTTGGGTGTTTCTGTGTTTTTGGGGGTTTGGGGGTTTCAGTGTTTTGGGGGTTTGGGGGTTTCACTGTTTTGGGGTTTGGGGGTTTCAGTGTTTTGGTGGTTTGGGTATTTCAGTGATTTGGGGGTTTGGGGGTTTCGGTGTTTTGGGGGTTTTGGTGTTTCAGTGTTTTGGGTATTTGGGGTGTTTCAGTGCTTTGGGGGTTTGGGGGTTTCAGTGTTTTGGGGGTTTGGGGGTTTCAGTGTTTTGGGTGTTTGGGGGTTTCAGTGTTTTGGGGGTTTGTGTGTTTCAGTTTTTCTGGGGTTTGGGGGTTTCAGTGTTTGGGGTTTTGTGTGTTTCAGTGTTTTGGGGTTTGGGTGTTTCAGTGTTTAGGGGGTTTGGGGGTTTCAGTGTTTTGGGTGTTTGTGGGTTTCAGTGTTTTGGGGATTTGGGGGTTTCAGTGTTTTGGGGGTTTGGGGGTTTCAGTGTTATGGGGTTTGGGTGTTTCAGTGTTTTGGGGGTTGGTGTTTTCAGTGTTTTGTGGGTTTGGGTGTTTCAGTGTTTTGGGGGTTTGGGGGTTTCAGTGTTTTGGGGGTTTGGGTGTTTCAGTGTTTTGGGGGTTTGGGTGTTTCAGTTTTATGGGGGTTCGGGTGTTTCCGTGTTTTGTGGGTTTGGGGCGTTTCAGTGTTTTGGGGGTTTTGGTGTTTCAGTGTTTTTGGGGTTTGGGGGTTTCAGTGTTTTGGGGGTTTGGGAGTTTCAGTGTTTTGGGGGTTTGGGTGTTTCAGTGTTTTGGGGGTTGGGGGGTTTCAGTGTTTTCGGGGTTTGGGGGTTTGGGGTGTTTCAGTGTTTATGGGATTTGGGTGTTTCAGTGTTTTGGGGGTTTGGGGGTTTCAGTGTTTTGGGGATTTGGGTGTTTCAATGTTTTTGGGTTTTTGGGTTTCAGTGTCTTGGGGATTTGGGTGTTTCATTGTTTTGGGGTTTGGGTGTTTCAGTGTTTTGGGGGTTTGGGGGTTTCAGTGTTTTGGGGGTTTGGGTGTTTCATTGTTTTGGGGGTTTGGTTGTTTCAGTGTTTTGGGGATTTGGTGTTTTCAGTGTTTTGGGGGTTTGGGGGTTTCAGTATTTTGGGGGTTTGGGTGTTTCAGTGTTTTGGGGGTTTGGGAGTTTCAGTGTTTTGTGGTTTGGGGTATTCAGTGTTTTTGGGGGTTTGGGGGTTTCAGTGTTTTGGGTGTTTGGGGCTTTCAGTGTTTTGGTGGTTTCAGTGTTTTGGGGTATGGGGGGTTCATTGTTTTGGGGATTTGGGTGTTTAAGTGTTTTGAGGGTTTGGGGGTTTCAGTGCTTTGGGGGTTTCAGTGTTTTGTGGTATGGGGGGTTCATTGTTTTGGGAATTTGTTTGTTTCAGTGTTCTGGGGGTTTGGGAGTTTCAGTGTTTTTGGGGTTTGGGAGTTTCAGTGTTTTGGGGGTTTGGGAGTTTCAGTGTTTTTGGGGTTTGGAGGTTTCAGTGTTTTGGGGGTTTGCGTATTTCAGTGTTTTTGGGGTTTGGGGGTTACAGTGTTTTGGGGGTTTGGCTGTTTCAGTGTTTTGGGGGTTTGGCTGTTTCAGTGTTTTGGGGGTTCGGGGGTTTCAGTGTTTTGTGGGTTTGGGTGTTTCAGTGTTTTGGGGGTTTGGGGGTTTCAGTGTTTTGGGGGTTTGGGTGTTTCAGTGTTTTGGGGGTTTGGGTGTTTCAGTTTTATGGGGGTTCGGGTGTTTCCGTGTTTTGTGGGTTTGGGGCGTTTCAGTGTTTTGGGGGTTTGGGTGTTTCAGTGTTTTGGTGGTTTGGGGGTTTCAGTGTGTTGGGTGTTTGGGTGTTTCAGTGTTTTGGGGGTTTGGGTGTTTCAGTGTTTTGGGGGTTTGAGGGTTTCAGTGTTTTGGTGGTTTGGGGGGTTTCAGTGTTTTGGGGATTTGGGGGTTTCATTGTTTTGGGGTTTGGGGCTTTCAGTGTTTTGGGGGTTTGGGGGTTTCAGTGTTTTTGGGGTTTGGGTGGTTCATTGTTTTGGGGATTTGGGTGTTTCAGTGTTTTGGGGGTTTGGGAGTTTCAGTGTTTTTGGGGTTTGTGGGTTTCAGTGTTTTGGCGGTTTGGGGGTTTCAGTGTTTTGGGGATTTGGGGGTTTCAGTGTTTTGTCGTTTGGGGGTATTCAGTGTTTTGTGGATTTGGGGTTGTTCAGTGTTCTGGGGTTTTGGGTATTTGATGTGATTTGGGTTGTTTCAGGAGATTTCTGTGCTTTGGTTGTTAGTCGGGGGGGCGGTTTCTGTGCTTTGGAGGTTTAGGTATTTTCTGTTTTTCGAGGGGTGGGGTGGCTTTGGGCGATTTCTATGCCTTGCGGTTTTGGGTTTTCAGTGTTTTGGGGTTTTGGGTATTTTCTTGCTTTGGTGGGTTGGGGGTTTCATTGTTTTGGGGATTTGGGGGTTTCAGTGTTTTGGGGCTTTGGTCAGTTCATGGTTTTGGAGGTTTGGGGGTTTTCAGTGTTTTGGGGGTCTGAGTTGTTCAGTGTTTTTGGTGCTTCGGTTTTCAGTGTTTTAGGGGTTTGTGTGTTTCAATGTTTTGGCGTTTTGGAGGTGTCCAGTGTTTTGGGGATTTGGGTGTTACAGAGTTTTTAGGGGTTTGGGGTTTCAGTTTTTGGGGGGTTTTGGTGGATTTGAGTGTTGAGGGGGTTTGGGGCTGTTCAGTGTTTTTGGGGTTTTTGGGTTTTCATTTTTTGGTGTTTGGGACTGTTCACTGTTTTTGGGTTTTGTTGTTTTCAGTGTTTTGGTGTTTGGGGGTTTCAGTGTTTTGGGGGTTTGGGGGTGTTCAGTGTTTTTGGGTTTTGTGGTTTTTATTGTTTTGGGGGTTTGGGGGTTTTAGTATTATTGAGGTTTGTGTTTTCAGTATTTTGGGAGTTTGTGGCTTTAAGTGTTTTGGGCTTTTTTGCTTTTCAGTGTTGGGTGGGGGTTTGGGGGTTCAGTGGTTTGGAGGTTCAGTGTTATGTGGGGGTTTGGGGAATCAGTGGTTTGGTGGTTCAGTGTTGGGTGTTTTTTTCGGTTTCAGTGGTTTGGAGGTTCAGTATTGGGTGTTTTTTTTCGGTTTCAGTGGTTTGGATGTTCTGTGTTGGGTGAGGGTTTGTGGCTTCCGTGTTTTGGAGGCTCAGTATTCGGTTGGGTTTTGGGGTTTCAGTGGCTTGGTGGTTCCGTCTTCTGTGGTGTATTGAGGTTTCAGTGGTTGTAGTTTCAGTGTTGGGTGGCGGTTTGGGATTTCAGTGGTTTGGGGTTCAGTGTCGGGTAGGGGTTTGGGGTTTCAGTTGTTTGGAGGTTCAGTGTTGGTTGGGGGATTGGCAGTTCAGTGGATTGGAGGTTCATTGTTCGGTGGGGGTTTGGTGTGTCAGTGGTTCGGATGTAAGTGTTGGGTGGGGGTTTGGGGTTTCCGTGGTTTGTGGTTCAGTGTTCGGTCGGATTTTGGGATTTCAGTGGTTTGTAGATTCAGTGTTGGGTGCGTGCTTGGGGGTTTTATTGGTTTGGGGATTCAGTGTTGGGTGGGTTTTGGCGGTTCAGTGGTTTGGTTGGTCAGTGTTGGGTGGTGGTTTGGGGGTTCAGTGTTTGGTGTGGGTTTGGGGTTTTAGTGCTTTGGACATTCAGTGTTGGGTGGGGCATTGGGGTTTCAGTGGTTTGGTGTTCAGTGTTGGGTGGGGCTTTGGGTGTTAAGTGGTTTGGAAGTTCAGTGTTGGGTGGGGGTTTGGGGTTTCAGTAGTTTGGGATTCGGTATTGGTGTGGGTTTGTGGTTCAGTATGTTGGAGGTTCAGTTTTGCGTGGGGGGTTGGATGTTCACTGGTTTGGATGTTCAGTGTTGGGTGGGGGTTTGGTGGTTCAGTGGTGAGGGTTCACTGTAGCCTGTGGGTTTGGTGGTTCAGTGTTTTGGACGTTCAATGTTGGGTTGGGGTTTGGTGGTTTCAGTCGTTTGCAGATTCTGTGCTGTGATGGGGTTTGGGACTTCAGTGGTTTGGTGTTTTATTGTTGGGTGGGGGACTGGGGGTGCAATGGTCATAGTTTCATTTTTGGGAGGGGATTTGTGGCTGCAGTGGTTTGGAGGTTCAGTGCTGTGTGGGGATTTGGGGTTTCAGTGGCTTGGCGTTCAATGTTGTGTGGGGGTTTGCGGTTTCAGTGTTTCGTGGTTCAGTGTTGTGTAGTGTTTTTCGGATTCAGTGGTTGTAGTTTCAGTGTTGTGTGGAGGTTTGGGGGTTCAGTGGTTGTAGTTTCAGTGCTGGGTTGGGGTTTGGGTGTTCAGTGGTTTGGTGGTTCATTGTTGGGTGGGGGTTTGGGGTTTCAGTGGTTGTAGTTTCAGTGTTGGGTTGGGGTTTCGGTGTTCCGTGGTTGTAGTTTCAGTGTTGGGTTGGGGTTTGGGGGTTCAGTGGTTGTAGTTTCAGTGTTGGGAGGGGGTTTGGTGGTACAGTATTATTGGCTTTTCGGTGTTCAATGTTTTTGGCGGTCAGCCATTCTTCTCCTCGTCTGAACCCTCTTGTTGCTTTGGCATCAGCTTCTTGCAGGGAAGATATTTTTGCAACATTTCATGTACCTGGGAATGGACAGGTGAGCAGTCAGGTCAGATAGAGCAGGGAACGCAGTTACTGACCAACTGACAAGTGGCCTCTTAGGAGACATCGACTGGCCCCTTAACACGAGGGAAGTTCCTGCCCTGAACACGGGGGGACAATGTCACCCCCCACACCTCAACATCGGAACAACCCTGCCCCCTCCACACCAGCTCACTCTCTCGCCATTCAGCGTCTTGGGAATTGTCCACCCCACGGCCCCCCTCCCTCACCATCGGTTTAGTCAAACCACTACCAGGATGAGAGGAAGGGAATTCTTATCCCTGCCCTTGGCTCAATGCCAACTAGAGATGGCCCAAGTTTAAGTAATGCCAACTCGGGTTAATTCATGGGTGGTGCCCATAGCCCAAGAATGACTGTAGTGTGTACCCCGCTCACCTTTTCCTCGCGAGTGTCCAGTTTGTTCTTCCCGACGTACATCACTTGGACTTCCGCATTGATCTGGTCACAATTCACCTTGCTGAAGTCCAGGACCACTGTAACATCGAGAGGACAAGGCTTCAGACACACCCACACAAAGCACCTGGGCAGGGTTACAGGTGGGAGTGAGAACTGTGAACGGAGGTGGATTGGAGGGGAGGGGTTGGAGTGGGGGAGAAGGGATGGGCAAGGGTCGGGGGTCAGGCTCCGTCCCACCGCTTCGCTGACAGACTGAATGTGTCTCAGCGATGGAGCGGTATTAGGAGAAGGTCATCCTCAAATTAAGTTGACAAGTCAGGTACCTGAGTCTGATGATCCGACTCTGACAAAGGATGGACTCTGAGTGGAGTCTCGACTACATAGTTCCTCTGATCCCTCCTTGTGTGACGTCTTCGGCTCTGTGATAGGAGAAGAGGGTATTACTCACAATAAATGCTGGTTGATCCCCCAAACGCTGCTGTCAATCACGGTTTGCTGAATAGATTTTGATGATTGCAGCAAGAAGCCGAAATGAAGAAAGACTCAACACAGCACAATATAAGACAGGGAATTTTAAAGCTCACAGTCAGTAATGCACGCAAAGTCAGTGAGAGGAGACATTGACCTAAGTGATGCAGATACCGACTGAGTATATATTTGAATTTCGAGTTTGGTTCAAAGTGAGAATTGGAATGGTAAATCTGATTCAAGTTTACTTTTAGAGTGAGAGAAATTGTGGAATAAGAGTCTGATTCTAACCTAGAAATAAGCAGTTAAACAGGCACCTGCTTTAGGAGTGGAGTTAAAGGAGATTGCAGAGTGTGGATCAGCTGAAGAGATCATTCCATTGGTGGGAAAGTTTCGAAAATGATTCACTTAAATACTTATAAATTCTGAAGCCCGCAAATCTAACCCTGCCCTGTCGCAGCTGACTGTGCCCCAGTCACTAACTCTCAGTCCTCTCACTCATTATATTCCATTCCCCTCAGTCACGGCATCTCTGTCCCCTCACTCACTGCCTCCCACACCCCTCATTCACTGCTTCCCACTTCCCTCATTCACTGCTTCCCACTTCCCTCAGTCACCGCCTCCCACTCCCCTCAGTCACTGCCTCCCACTCCCCTCAGTCACAGTCTCCCACTACCCTCAGTCAAGGCATCCCACAACCATCAGTCACTACATCCCACTCCCCTCAGTTACGGCATTCCACTCCCCTCACTCACTACTTCAGGCTCCCTTCAGCATGTGATTTCAGTGATAATATTGTGTGAAATTTTTCTGTAGAATTTCCATTGAAGACGGTAACCTGTCATTTCAGACCCTGGTGGGTTAGATGATGCAGGGAAAGTGGATTCTCGATTCAAGTGTTCCTCTGATTCTGGAGTTGTTGTTTTTCCTGGATTTGCAATGAAGGAAGGAGACATGGGAGCTTGCAGAGTGCGGATTGCCTCAAGAGAGCATTTGCTTGTTAGGAACGTTTAGAAAATGATTCACTTAATCAATTATACATTTTAAAACTCAGCAATATCACTTCGCTTTGTCACTCCTGACTTTATCCCAGTAATTAAATCGCATCCCTCTCATTGCATCCCAATCCCCTCAGTCACTGCATCCCACTCCCCGCAGTCATTGCATCCCACGCCCCTCAGTCACTGCATCCCAGCCCCCTCAGTCACTGCATCCCACTCCCCTCTGTAATTGCATCCCACTCCCCTCAGTCACTGCATCCCGCTACCTCTCCCTCAGTTTCTCTTCTCGTTGTCCTTCACTGTGAATTGGACATATCTGCGGGACTGAGCTCTCATTGGGTTACAAGTCTGTTTTGAATCTTTGACTTATGTTCGATACCTGACTTTTCAGAAGTTGCTTGGGGCGGTGATGAACGGTCACCCGGCTTTGGACTCGACAGTTCCGGCTTTTCCTGAGTTTGAGCTGTATTTGGATCTGCAATGAAGGGAGAGTAAAGTGTGTATTGTGCTGAAACGTTTCATCTGTTTCATGGTGGGAATGTCAGAGGCACCTTCATCAATCCCCTGATCATCCAGCGCTACTCTTCATTAACAGTGTGTCCCACACAGGGAGCGGCTGTTGCCCAGCTCCTCATTCAGAGCCTTCCTCTACCCTCGGACCCTGCTTAGAGCGTAGTGTCCGATAGACACAGACAACAGTCACTGGGGCAAATCACTATAGTTCTGGGGGAAAGTTCACTTTTTTTCAGATCCATTAGTCGTCGTGTCCCTTACAAAAAGTAGAGATGCCTGCGATTTTCTTAGTTTTATTGGTGACATGTGGAATCCCGAACCACACATCTGAATCATTTGGAAATGATATTGTACCTGTACAATAAGCTGCATAACGGTGTAATGACTTCAACTCATAAACGAAGTAGCTGCTGCATTTTTTAATCTTTATCTCATGGACCCAGTTGCAGGAATTTCCATTCCAGCTTAAACAAACTGTCCTGGTTACTTCCCCCTGTCCGGCGGTGGGATGAGAACCTGAAATGAGATTTATAAATATAGAAGAAAGTAACCGATGTGAACAGTGCTGGACAGCGAATGTTAATCTGACATTGGAAAGTCTGAACGTACCCTTTAACCAGCCAGTGGCGCGTGTGGAGCAGTGTCTGTCTGTGACCTCAGTCTCCGGAATCTTCCATCCACCAGAGCTGAAACGACACCTCCCATGACATTAATTCTGACATGTCTTCCTGCTCCCTAAGCAGACGCCCGGCAGCCCCACTATCCGCCTTACTGGTTAGACAGGGCCATTGATCACGTCCATCCCATTCCTCCTGCCACAGCCCTCGCCACTAACTCTCCCTCAATGAATCAACCTCAGCGCTCCCCTTCTATCCCAGAATCTTCCACCTTCAACTGTTCATTCGCCGCCATTAACACCACCTCCAGTCTGAGGTCACCACCTCAAATACATCTTCCTCTCCTGATTCAGAATTCAGAAGCGACCATTCTCCCCGCATTACCCGAGCCCAGTGATCGGGCAACCCAAACTTCCCTCTGCTTCTACAGTACATTAATACATCCCCTGTACCCAGTGTTCTTTCCCTTTACTCTGTCTCTGTTCTATATCACCACCTATCCAGTGTTCTTTCCCTTTACTCTCTGTCTCTGTTCTATATTCCCCTTTATCCAGTGTTATCTCCCATTACTCTCTGCCTCTGTTCTATATCACGCTATTTATTTTTCATTAATTAACGGGATGTGGGTGCGGCTGTCTTGTCCAGGATTTTTTATTGCCCATCCATGATGGCCCGTTGTGAAGTTGCTGGTGAGCTGCCTTCTTAAACCGCTGCAGTCCATGTGGTGTAGGTAAACCCACAGTGCTGTTTGGGAGGGAGTTCCAGGATACTGACCTAGCGAATTTGAAGGAACAGCTGAAATATTTCGAAATCAGGATGGTGAGTGGCTTGGAGGGGAACTTCCAGTTGGTGGTGTTCCCATCTAACTGCTGCCCTTGTCCTGCTAGATGGGAGCAGTCGGGGGTTTGGAATGTGCTGTCGAAGCAGCTTTGCAGAATTCCAGGAATGCATCATGTAGATGGTGCACACTGCTGCTCGTGTGCTTTAATGGTGGAGGAAGTGAACATTTGTGGATCCGGTGCCAATGAAGCGGGGCTGCTTTGTCCTGGCAGAAGTTGAGCTTCCTGAGGGTTGTGGGAGCTGCACTTATCCAGGCGAATGAAGAGTGTTCCAACACACTACTGGCTTGTGCCTTGTAGTCAGTGGACAGTCCACTGGTAGTCAAGAGGTGAGTTATTCATCGCAGTGTTCCTAGCCTCTGACCTGCTCTTGTTGCCCTAGGATTTATCTGGCTTGTCCAGTTCAGTTACTGATTAATGGTAACCCCCAGTATGTTGACAGTGGGGGACTCAGTGATGTTAGTACCATTGAATGTCAAGGAGCAATGGTTAAATTCTCCCCTGTTGGAGATGATCATTGCCTGACACTTCTGTGCAACGAATTTTACTTGCCACTTGTCAGCCCAAGCCTGGATATTGTCCAGGCCTTGCTGTATTTGGACATGGACTACTTCAGCGTCTGAGGAGTCGTGAACGATGCTAAACATTGAGCAATCTTCAGCGAACATCTCCACTTCTGTTCTTATGAAGGAAGGAAAGTTATTAAAGAAATATTTGGAAATGGTTGGGGCTGTCTCCGTCCCTGTTCTATAAACCTCTCTATCCTGTGATATATCCCTTTAGGCTCTGCCTCTGTTCTATATCCCTTGTAACCAGTTTTATAAGGCTTTACTCTCTGTCCCTGTTCTATATCCCACTCTATCCAGTGTTTACTCCCTTCACTCTCATGTCTCTGTTCTAGATACCTTCTCTCCAGTGTTATCTCTCCTTGTACTCTGTCCATGTTCTATAACCCCATCTATCCAGTTTAATCTCCCTTTGCACCCTGTCTCTGTTCTGTCTCCCCCTCCATCGAGTGTTATCGCCTCAACTCTCTGTCCTGCTCTATATCCCCCTCCAAGTAATGTCATCTACTCGTGCTCTATATTCCACTCCATTCAGGAGCTGTCTTTATTTTCCCTGTTTCTCTGTCTGACTCTTCTCCAATCCCTGTATCATCTCCTTCCACCATTGTTCTGCATGATAGCCCAGGCCCCCATCAGTCCCTGTTCCTCCGCTCGCCTTTTTTTCATTAATACAATTGTTTCCCCAAGTATAACCCCTCGTTAACCTCAATCTGGGTCCATTTGTTACCTTTTAAATCTGTACCATCCGTGGTTCAGTTTGTCATCACTTTTCAGACCCATGCACCCGGTCTCAGTACAACCCGTGCTCCTCCAGGGCTGGTCCAGGACTGTGTGATTTACACACGGGTCAGTCACTGCAGAGTCTGTGACTGAGTGACAGTCAGGTGTTTAATGTTAATATAAAGTACAGTGATTATTACTCAGAGACTTATATCCTCCGAAGAGCCAGTAACCTTTGTCTCACCCTCTCCGACATGTAGGAATTACAGCCATTTAAAGCCAGAATCGTTCATCATTTTCCAAAGCAGTTTTCCCTCTGTCTCCGAGTTCGGCCTCCTCCTCTAACTGACGGCTCACAGGCCGTCCCTATGCGAGATTCATCCCCAGCCCCCAGTTAACAGAAAGCAGCAGTGATCTCAGATTCACTTCGTCCAAACGGAGAAGCTGCAGTTCTGAAATGGGATTTTTGTTCATCCCGTAACCCACGGAAGTTGGGGGTGCGTTTTGACTTTAATAACCAAGAGACCCTCATGTTGCCCTTACGATGTGGTTCCAGACCAGCAGGGCCAGCAGACCCCCATCCCCCACACTATCCCCTGGATGACCCCTCATCCCACAACCCATTCCCCACCTCCCAACACCACATCGCAGTGAAACCTCCCAGCAAACCCACCACCCTCAAATAATTCTTTACTCCTCCACTTCCAGAACCCCCACATTGACAGGCCAGTGTTCAGCTCCCTGTACTCTAAGCTATGGACTTCCTTCCGGACTCCACTACGGCTCTCTTACCCTCTCTCCGCCTGTAACACATTCCTTACAACCTAACTCTTGATCAAGTGTTTGCTCTGTGTTTATTGATATTGAACGAGGTTCAATTTTCTGAATGATAGAGCCTCTCTGAGACGCCTTGCGATTTGGTTCAATGCTACAGGCGCTATATAAATTCATATTGTCAACCCTGTTGTCGCTGCATCCCGTTCAATCCCTCAAATCTAGGATCTGGAGAGGCAACATGCAACGCTCATATCCATCATTGTGGCCCATAGAGATCCATGGGCATTGCAAGGACCAGAGTCTGTGGTTATCACTGACAACAATGTCTGATTCAGTTACCTCCCCTCCTTGGGGAATAGTTTCACTTTATGTTTCAGACCTTTATCCGTTGTCCCTCTTACAACAACGGGGAACACGTGGAATATTATTTTTTCAGTGAGTGACCCGGCACATCCAGAGTCACCCTCCTGGGTCATTTATAAACAGCAATGTACCTGTGCAATAAGCAGCATTACAGCGTGGCGCCGGCGTCAGCTCATAAACGAAGTAACTGCTGCAGTTTTTAATCTTTATCTCTCGGGTCGAGGAGCAGCGCTTTCCATCCCAGTTAAAACAAACTGTCCTGGTTACCACCCCCTGTGCCACGGTGGGATGTGAACCTGAAATGAAGTTTATAAATATTGAAGAATGTAACCGATGTGAACATTGCTGGACAGTGAATGTAAATCTGATATTAGAAAGTCTGGACGTACCATTTAACCAGCCTGGTCGATTTGTGGAGCAGTGAAACGCTGGGACAGCAGTATCTGGAATCTTCCCTCCACCAGAACTGAAACAATAATCACAGAATCAGCTGCTGAACTGATTACACTGAGTAACTGATAAAAAGGTTGGTACCGGCAGAGAGGACCAGAAACTGGGCTTCATCTCTCACTCACCCTGTCCCCGATTCACATTTTTCTCTATCCTGCATTTCTCCTTTTATATCACCCTTTACCCTCTTTCCCCATTCGATATCCTAATTTGGGCTGACAGAGTCTTTACTGCACAGTTCACTCAAACTGTCCATGTCGGAGTTTGTGCTCAATACGAAACTCCTCCCACCCCATCCTCACCTCCCCCCATCAACACCTCGCTCTGTTATGATCTCCCTCATATCTTTCAAACCGATCCCCGCGTCGTCCCGTTAAATACATCAACTCAATTCCCCACAGCCCTAGTTCCTGTGGGAGTGAGTCTCAAATTCTCCCCACTCTCTGTGTAAAGTAGTTTTTCCTGAATTCGCCATTGGATTTATCACTGTCTGTCTAATATTGAGACGAAATCCCCTCCTGAGTTCTGGTATCGACTGCGAGTGGACACATCTCTACGTTGACGCTATCAAAACACCTTTCATCATCTAACAGACCTCGATCAGGTCAGCCCTCAGCCTTCTCTGTTCCAGGGAAAATAGCCCCAGCCTGTTCACTCTGTCCTGATAGTTAAAACACTCTCAAACTGGAACTGAGCACGGTGCTCCGCGTGCAGTCTAACCAAGGGAGATGGAGACCGGAGCTGTGCATAGTGCTCCGAGTGTGGCCTAACCGCGGGGTACGGAGAGGGGAACTGTGCATGGTGCTCTGAATGTGCCCTAACTCAAGGATATGGAGTCCGGAATTGTGCACGGTTCACCGAGTGTGTTCTAACCGAAGGATACGGAGACTGCAACTGTGCCCGGTGCTTCGAGTGTGGTGTAACCGAGCTTCTGTGAAGGTTAATCATACCTTCTGTGCTTTTCACATCCAGCCCATTTGTACTTAAACCCACTGTTTTATTTCATTTCCAAGGGCGTATTAACTTGTGCCGCTATTTTACACGAGTTGTTTATTCACTCCCCCGGATCACTCTACACCTCAACCCCATTCGGACTCTTACATTTTGAAGGAGTCTGGCAGTTCCTGTCTATACACCCCAATGTTCATCTCTCCCAGTGATAGGCATTGAAGTTAATTTTCTAATTATGCACTGAATCTGTAAGTTTATTCATGCTTTCTGCATTGTCGCACTCTCCCCCTCTGTATTAACCACACCCACCAATTTGGTCAGATCCACACATTTTTATTTGCATAAATAATCCAAAATCTTTGTTATAAATGTGAAAGAGGAATTGTCCCAGCACTGATCCCTGTGGATCGCCACTTCCCAGTTTTCGGTAGTATTACTACAGCCCGCCCCCCCATTAGTCCGAGTTGTCTCCCATTAATCTGTCTCCCTCTTCTTCATCCACTTCATGTTCTCCCCAAGTCGAATCCCGTCCTTCCCCATTCTCTGTATTCACTCTGTACCCCATTGTCCGGTGTTATGATCCCAGTCGCCCAGCAGTTCCTTTTCCCCCACTAGCACACTCTTCTCTTCTCTATCTTCAATTCCCTCCTCTCGACTCCTGTACCTCAAAATTCCCGTCAATCTTTCCTTTGGTGGGTTGACTTGGATTTTCCCCTTCACGTTACCTGTTAAATCGGTACCATCCGTACTTCAGATCCCGATCACACTTCCACTGGCCAGAACAATCTTCCTCAGTACAATCGATGTTCCTCCAAGCCTCGTCCAGGACGCTGTTATTTACACACGGGTCAGTGAGTGTGGAGTCTGGGTCTGAATTACAGGAAGATGCCCAATGTTAATGTATAAAGTACAGTTAATATCACACAGCGACTTGCAACCCCAGAAGCACAAATTAACTCAGTTTCACTCTCCACTCTGGGATAAAATTCCCCCAAACTAAACCAGGGAATTTTTTATCCTTCGCTGGATGTGGTTTCCCTCTGTTTCCCAGCTCGGCCTCACCCTGTAACTCATTGCTCACAGGCAGTGATCTTTTCTGGATGGGAAATGAGCTTTCAGGTAAGAGAAAGTGGCATTATACTCAGCTTCACTTCATCCCAGTAGCATAGAGACAGAGCTGAAATGTGAATCCTGACAACCGTGCAGAACCCAGGATTCCCATTCGTCTTCCTGAGGATTGGGCAGTACATTTCTTCCACGTCCCTCACTACGTTACACTCAGCTCCCCCACGACATCCCACTCTCCTCTGCCACCGCGTCCCATTCCGTTCGGTCACTACATCATGCTCCCCTGAGACGTTATTCCCACTCCCCTAAGTCACTGATAACGGTTATTTCAGAAACTGTTGGGCTGGATGAAGCAGGGACGGTGGATTTTCGAGTGAGTGTGCCTTATATTTCAGAGTTGGTGTAAAACCAGGACCTGCAATGAAGTAAGGAGACATGGGAGATTGTGGAGATCGGATCACCTCAAGAGTGCTTCCAATTGGTAGGAAAGTTTACAAAACGATACACTTCATTGTTTATCCAGTATGAAACTCACCTATGACAATCCGCTCTGTAACTACAGAATGTAGCCCAGTTACTAAATCCCAGTCAAATCAGTCTCAACATCACAACTGTCAATATATCCCATTCCCCTAACTATGCCACACACCCCTCAATCACTACACCACACACCAGTCAATAACTGCACCCCACTCCGCTCAGTCACAACAAAAAATACCCCTCAGTCACTACATCCAGCTCCCCTCAATCAACACACCCCAATCAGCTCATCACTACACCCCACACCATTCACTCACTACACCCCACTCTGCTCAGTCACTGTACCACACACCCGTCACTCACTAAACCCCACACCCGTCACTCACTACACCCCACTCCGCTCAGTAACTACACCCCGCTCAGCTCAGTCACAACACCACACACCCGTCACTCACTACACCACACACCCGTCACTCACTACACCCCACTCTGCTCAGTCACAACACCACACACCCGTCACTCACTACACCCCACTCCGCTCAGTCACAACACTTCACACCCGTCAGTCACTACACCCCACTCCGCTCAGTCACTACACCCAACACCAGTCATAAACTAGACCCCACAGTCGTCACACACTACACCACACTCCGCTCAGTCACTACACCAGACACCCGTCAGTCACTAAACCCCACACCCGTCACTCACTACACCCCACTCCGCTCAGTGACTACACCCCGCTCAGCTCAGTCACAACACCACACACCCGACACTCACTACACCACAAATCCGTCACTCACTACACCCCACTCTGCTCAGTCACAACACCACACACCCGTCACTCACTACACCCCACTCCGCTCAGTCACAACACCTCACACCCGTCACTCACTACACCCCACTCCGCTCAGTCACTACACCAGACACCCGTCAGTCACTACACCCCACTCCGCTCAGTCACTACACCCCACACCAGTCATAAACTAGACCCCACAGTCGTCACACAATACACCCCACTTCGCTCAGTCACTACACCCCATTCCGCTCAGTCACTACACCAGACACACGTCAGTCAATAGACCCCACTCCGCTCAGTCATTACACCCATACCCGTCACTCACTACACCCCAATCTGCTCAGACACAACACCACACACCCGTCACTCACTACACCCCACTCCGCTCAGTCACTAGAACCCACACCACTCATTCACTACACCCCACTCTGCACAGTCACTACACCCCACGCACGTCACTCACTACACCCCACTCCGCTCAGTCACTACACCCCACTCCGCTCAGTCACTAAACCCCACACTCGTCAGTCACTACACCTCACTCCGCTCAGTCACTACACCCCACTCCGCTCAGTCACTACACCCCATTCCGCTCAGTCACAACACCCCACTCCGCTCAGTCACTACACCCCACTTCACTTAGTCACTACACCCCACTCCGCTCAGTAACTACACCCCATTTCACTCAGTCAGTACACGCCACTCCGCTCAGTCAGTACACCCCACTCCGCTCAGTCACTTCACCAGACACCCAGCAATCACTACAATCCACTCCGCTCAGTCACTACACCCCACACCCGTCACTCACTACACCCCACTCCGCTCAATCACTAACCCGACACCCGTCAATCACTACACCCCACTCCGCTCAGTCACTACACCCATACCCGTCACTCACTACACCCCAATCTGCTCAGACACAACACCACACACCCGTCACTCACTACACCCCACTCCGCTCAGTCACTAGAACCCACACCACTCATTCACTACACCCCACTCTGCACAGTCACTACACCCCACGCACGTCACTCACTACACCCCACTCCGCTCAGTCACTACACCCCACTCCGCTCAGTCACTAAACCCCACACTCGTCAGTCACTACACCCCATTCCGCTCAGTCACTACACCCCACTCCGCTCAGTCACTACACCCCACTCCGCTCAGTCACAACACCCCACTCCGCTCAGTCACTACACCCCACTTCACTTAGTCACTACACCCCACTCCGCTCAGTAACTACACCCCATTTCACTCAGTCAGTACACGCCACTCCGCTCAGTCAGTACACCCCACTCCGCTCAGTCACTTCACCAGACACCCAGCAATCACTACAATCCACTCCGCTCAGTCACTACACCCCACACCCGTCACTCACTACACCCCACTCCGCTCAATCACTAACCCGACACCCGTCAATCACTACACCCCACTCCGCTCAGTCACTACACCCCACACCGGTCACTCACTACACCCCACTCCTCTCAGTCACTACACCACACACCCGTCAATCACTACGCCCCACACCGCTCAGTCACTACAACCCTCTCCGCTTAGTCACTACACCCCATACCCGTGAATCACTACACCAAACACCCGTCACTCACTACACCCCACTCCGCTTTGTCACAACAATCCACACCCGTCTATCACTACACCACACAACCATCAATCACAACACCCCACTCCGCTCAGCCAATACACCCCA
This sequence comes from Cetorhinus maximus, assembly GCF_964194155.1. NCBI lineage: Eukaryota > Metazoa > Chordata > Chondrichthyes > Lamniformes > Cetorhinidae > Cetorhinus > Cetorhinus maximus. The sequence continues at coordinate 137,178 of NW_027596304.1, read as the reverse complement.
CAGACGTCACTCACTACATCACACTCCTCTCAGTCTCTACACTCCACACCCGTCACTCACTACACCCCACTCCGCCCAGTCATTACACCACACACCCGTCAATCACTACACCCCACACCCGTCAATCACCACGCCATATTCCGCTTAGTCACTACACCACACACCCGTCAATTACTACACTCCACTCCGCTTAGTCACTACACCCCACACCGCTCAGTCACTACACCCCACACACGTCACTCACTACACCCCACTCCGCTCAGTCACTACACCTCACACCCATCACTCACTACACCCGACTCCGCTTAGTCACTACACCACACACCCGTCAGTCACTAAACCCCACTCCGCTCAGTCACTACACCCCACGCCCGTCACTCACTACACCTCACTCTGCTCAGTCACTACACCCCACCCGTCAATCACTACACCCCACTCCGCTCAGTCAATAAATCCCACTCCGCTCAGTCACTACACCCCACACACGTCACTCACTACACCCCACTCCGCTCAGTCACTACACCTCACACCCGTCACTCACTACACCCGACTCCGCTTAGTCACTACACCACACACCCGTCAATCACTAAACCCCACTCCGCTCAGTCACTACACCCCACGCCCGTCACTCACTACACCTCACTCCGCTCAGTCACTACACCCGACCCGTCAATCACTACACCCCACTCCGCTCAGTCAATAAATCCCACTCCGCTCAGTCACTACACCCCACACCCGTCACTCACTACACCCCACTCCGCTCAGTCACTACACCCCACTCCGCTCAGTCACTACACCAGACACACGTCAGTCAATAGACCCCACTCCGCTCAGGCATTACACCCCATGCCCGTCACTCACTACACCCCACTCTGCTCAGACACAACACCACACACCCGTCACTCACTACACCCCACTCCGCTCAGTCACTAGACCCCACTGCACTCATTCACTACACCCCATTCCACTCAGTCACTACACCCCACTCCGCTCAGTCACTACACCCCACTCCGCTCAGTCACTACACCCCACTTCAATTAGTCACTACACCCCACTCCGCTCAGTAACTACACCCCACTTCACTCAGTCAGTACACCCCACTCCGCTCAGTGAGTACACCCCACTCCGCTTAGTCACTACACCCCACTCCGCTCCGTCACTACACCTCACACCCGTCACTCACTACACCCGACTCCGCTTAGTCACTACACCACACACCCGTCAATCACTAAACCCCACTCCGCTCAGTCACTACACCCCACGCCCGTCACTCACTACACCTCACTCCGCTCAGTCACTACACCCGACCCGTCAATCACTACACCCCACTCCGCTCAGTCAATAAATCCCACTCCGCTCAGTCACTACACCCCACACCCGTCACTCACTACACCCCACTCCGCTCAGTCACTACACCCCACTCCGCTCAGTCACTACACCAGACACACGTCAGTCAATAGACCCCACTCCGCTCAGGCATTACACCCCATGCCCGTCACTCACTACACCCCACTCTGCTCAGACACAACACCACACACCCATCACTCACTACACCCCACTCCGCTCAGTCACTAGACCCCACTCCACTCATTCACTACACCCCATTCCACTCAGTCACTACACCCCACTCCGCTCAGTCACTACACCCCACACCGCTCAGTCACTACACCCCACTTCAATTAGTCACTACACCCCACTCCGCTCAGTAACTACACCCCACTTCACTCAGTCAGTACACCCCACTCCGCTCAGTGAGTACACCCCACTCCGCTTAGTCACTACACCCCACTCCGCTCAGTCACGACACCCCACACCCGTCAATCACTACACCCCACTCCGCTCAGTCACTGCACCCCACACCAGTCATAAACTACACCCCACAGTCGTCACACACTACACCCCACTCCGCTCAGTCACTACACCAGACACTCATCAGTCACTAAACCCAACTCCGCTCAGTCACTACACCAGACACGTGTCAGTCACTAAACCCCACTCCGCTCAGTCACTACACCCCACACCCGTCACTCACCACCCCACTCCGCTCAGTCACTACACCCCACACCCGTCACTCACTACACCCCACTCCGCTCAGTCACTACACCCCATACCCGTCACTCACTACACCATACTCTGCTCAGTCACAACACCACACACCCGTCACTGACTACACCCCACTCCGCTCAGTCACTACACCCCACTCCGCTCAGTCACTACACCAGACACACGTCAGTCAATAGACCCCACTCCGCTCAGTCATTACACCCATACCCGTCACTCACTACACCCCACTCTGCTCAGACACATCACCACACACCCGTCACTCACTACACCCCACTCCGCTCAGTCACTAGAACCCACACCACTCATTCACTACACCCCACTCCGCACAGTCACTACACCCCACGCACGTCACTAACTACACCCCACTCCGCTCAGTCACTACACCCCACTCCGCTCAGTCACTAAACCCCACACTCGTCAGTCACTACACCCCACTCCGCTCAGTCACTACACCCCACTCCGCTCAGTCACTACACCCCATTTCACTCAGTCAGTACACGCCACTCCGCTCAGTCAGTACACCCCACTCCGCTTAGTCACTACACCCCACTCCGCTCAGTCACTTCACCAGACACCCAGCAATCACTACAATCCACTCCACTCAGTCACTACACCCCACACCCGTCACTCACTACACCCCACTCCGCTCAGTCACTAACCCGACACCCGTCAATCACTACACCCCACTCCGCTCAGTCACTACACCCCACACCGGTCACTCACTACACCCCACTCCGCTCAGTCACTACACCGCAAACCCGTCAATCACTACACCCCACTCCGCTCAGTCACTACACCACACACCCGTCAATCACTACACCCCACACTGCTCAGTCACTACAACCCTCTCCGCTTAGTCACTACACCCCATACCCGTGAATCACTACACCACACACCCGTCACTCACTACACCCCACTCCGCTTTGTCACTACACTCCACACCCGTCTATCACTACACCACACACCCGTCAATCACTACACCCCACTCCGCTCAGCCAATACACCCCACAGACGTCACTCACTACATCACACTCCTCTCAGTCTCTACACCCCACACCCGTCACTCACTACACCCCACTCCGCCCAGTCACTACACCACACACCCGTCAATCACTACACCCCACACCCGTCAATCACCATACCATATTCCGCTTAGTCACTACACCACACACCCATCAATCACTACAACCCACTCCGCTTAGTCACTGCACCCCACACCGCTCAGTCACTACACCCCACACACGTCACTCACTACACCCCACTCCGCTCAGTCACTACACCCCACACCCATCACTCACTACACTCGACTCCGCTTAGTCACTACACCACACACCCGTCAATCACTAAACCCCACTCCGCTCAGTCACTACACCCCACGCCCGTCACTCACTACACCTCACTCCGCTCAGTCACTACTCCCCACACCCGTCAATCACCACACCCCACTCCGCTCAGTCAATAAATCCCACTCCGCTCAGTCACTACACCCCACACCCGTCACTCACTACTCCCTACTCCGCTCAGTCACTACACCCCACACCGCTCAATCACTAGTCCCCATTCCGCTCAGTCACTACACCACACACCCATCAATCACTACATCCCACTCCGCTTAGCCACAAAACCCCACACCCGTTAATCACTACACCCCACCCCGCTCAGCAACGACACCCCACACCCATCAATCACTACACCCCACTCCGCTCAGTCACTACACCCCACTCCGCTCAGTCACTACACCCCACACCCGTCACTCACTACACCCCACTCCGCTCAGTCACTACACCACACTCCCGTCACTCACTACACCCCACTCCGCTCAGTCTCTACACCCCACACCCGTCACCCACTACACCCCACTCTGCTCAGCCACTACACCCCACACCCGTCAATCACCACACCCCACTCCGCTCACCACTACACCCCACACACGTCAATCACTACACCCCACTCCGCTCAGTCACTACACCCCACACCCGTCAGTCACTACACCCCACTCCCCTCAGTCACTACACCCCACACCGGTCATTCACTACACCCCACTCCACTCAGACACTACACCACACACCCGTCAGTCACTACACCCCACTCCGCTCAGTCACTACACCCCACACCGGTCAATCACTACACCCCACTCCGCTCAGTCACTAGACCCCACACCCATCAGTCACTACACCCCACTGCGCTCAGTCACTACACCACACGCCCGTCACTCACTATACCCCACTCCGCTCAGTCACTACGCCACACACCCGTCACTCACTACACCCCACTCCGCTCAGTCACTACACCCCACACCCGTCAGTCACTACACCCCACTCCCCTCAGTCACTACACCCCACACAGGTCAATCACTACACCCCACTCCACTCAGTCACTAGACCCCACACCCATCAGTCACTACACCCCACTGCGCTCAGTCACTACACCACACGCCCGTCACTCACTATACCCCACTCCGCTCAGTCACTACGCCACACACCCGTCACTCACTACACCCCAATCCGCTCAGTCACTACACCCCACACCCGTCAGTCACTACACCCCACTCCCCTCAGTCACTACACCCCACACCGGTCATTCACTACACCCCACTCCACTCAGACACTACACCACACACCCGTCAGTCACTACACCCCACTCCGCTCAGTCACTACACCCCACACCGGTCAATCACTACACCCCACTCCGCTCAGTCACTAGACCCCACACCCATCAGTCACTACACCCCACTGCGCTCAGTCACTACACCACACGCCCGTCACTCACTATACCCCACTCCGCTCAGTCACTACGCCACACACCCGTCACTCACTACACCCCACTCCGCTCAGTCACTACACCCCACACCCGTCAGTCACTACACCCCACTCCGCTCAATCACTACACCACACACCCGTCACTCACTTATCCCCACTCCCCTCAGTCACTACACCCGACACCCGTCATTCACTACACCCCACTCCGCTCAGACACTACACCACACACCCGTCAGTCACTACACCCCACTCCCCTCAGTCACTACACCCCACACCCGTCACTCACTACACCCCACTCTTCTCAGTCACTGCATCCCACTCCCCTCAGTCACTGCACCCCACTTCCCTCAGTAACTACATCCTTCTCCCATAAGTCTCTGCATTCCGCTCCACTCAGTCACTGCATCCTGCTCCTATTAGTCAATAAATCCCATTCCACTGAGTTACTGCATCTCTCTCCACTCAGTAACTCCACTCCCCTCAGCCATTACACTCCATTCCCCTCAGTCACTGCACTCCACTCCCCTCAGTCACTGCACCCGACTCCCCTCAGTCACTGCACTCGAGTCCCCTCAGTCACTGCACCAGACTCCCCTCAGTCACTACACTCCACTCCCCTCAGACACTGCATCCCTCTCCGCTCAGTCACTGCAGCCCAACCCCCTTAGCCACTGCACCCGACTCCCCTTAGTTCCAACACACCACTCCTCTCAGTCACTACTCCCCACTCCGCTCAGTCACTGCACCCGACGCCCATCAGTCATTACACCCCACTCCCGTCAGCCACTGCACCCAACTCCCGTCAACCACTACATCCCACTCCCCTCAGTCACTGCGTCCCGCTCTCCTCGGTAACACACTCTCCTCGGTCACTACATCGCACACCCCCGAGTCACTGCATCCCCTCCCTTCATTCTCTGAAATGTACCTGTGCAATAAGCAGCATTGTCGTCATTCGTCGGCTTCAGCTCATAAACGAAGTAACTGCTGCAGTGTTTAACCTTTATCTCTCGTGTGCATTCACACTTATCTTCATCTCCTTTACCTTCAAAACAAACTGTCCTGTTGACTTCTCCCTGTCCCACAGTGGGATGTGAACCTGAAATGAGGTTTATATATTTTGAAGAATGTAACCGATGTGAACAGTGCTGGACAGTGAATCTAAATCTGATATTGCAAAGTATGAAAATACCATTTAACCAGCCTGGATGTTTTGTGGAGCAGTGCTTCTCTGTGACACGTTTCTCCGGAATCTTCCATCCACCAGAACTGAAACGACAATCACCGAATCACAGGATTAGGGAAGAAGACATGTCAGAATGTGGCCATTCGGCCCGTTGTGTGGCGGCAAGCTCTTTGTTATGTCTATCCAATGATTCCAGCTCCCCTCCTGTTCTTCCAAAATTGCAAATTTCCCCTTCCCGGATTTAGCTGGTATCCTGTCGAAATGCATTAATTGGGTTTGTTTTCCCTGCCCTTCAGACTGTGCGTTCCACATCACAAGAATTCAGTGCCAAATACAAACTTCACCTTATCTTGTCCTTGTTCTTTTACCAATGACATTCAATCTGTGTTTTGTGCTTTCCTAACCTTATTCCAGTGTAAACAATCTCTCCTTTTCTATTCTATTCACACTCTTCATGTCTCACTCTCCCCCTCTCAATTAACCACACCCACCAATTTGGTCAGATCCATACATTTTTATTTGCATTAATAATCCAAAATCTTTGTTATAAATGTGAAAGAGGAATTGTCCCAGCACTGATCCCTGTGGATCGCCACTTCCCAGTTTCGGCAGTATTACTACACCCCGCCCCCCCATTAGTCCGAGTTGTCTCCCATTAATCTGTTTCTCTCTTCTTCATCCACTTCATGTTCTCCCCAAGTCGAATTTCGTCCTTCCCCATTCTCTGTATTCACTCCGTACCGCATTGTCCGGTGTGATGATCCCAGTTTCCCAGCAGTTCCTTTTCCCCCACTAGCACACTCTTCTCTTCTCTACCTTCACTTCCCTCCTCTCGACTCCTTTACCTCAAATTTCTGGTCCATCTTTCCGTTGGTGGGTTGAGTTGGATTTTCCCCTTCACATTACCTGTTAAATCGGTACCATCCGTACTTCAGATCCCGATCACACTTCCTCTGGCCAGAACAATTAGTCTCAGTACAATCGATGCTCCTCCAGGCCTCGTCCAGGACGCTGTGATTTACACACGGGTCAGTGAGTTTGGAGTCTGGGTCTGAATTACAGGAAGATGTCCAATGATAATGTATAATGTACAGTTAATATCTCACAGCGACTTGCAACCCCAGAAGCACAAATTACCTCAGTTTCACTCTCCACTCTGGGATAAAATTCCCCCAAACTAAACCTGGTAATTTTTATCCTTCGCTGGAAGTGGTTTCCCTCTATCTCCCAGCTCGGCCTCACTACACCCCCACCTCGGTCACTACACCCCACTCCGCTCAGTCACTGCACCCGACTCCCGTCAATCGCTATATCCCAGTCCCCTCAATCACTGCATCCTCCTCCCCTCAGTAGCTGCATCCCTCTACCCTCAGTCACTGCATCCCACTCCCCTCGGTCACTGCACCCCACTCCCGTCAATCGCTACATCCCAGTCCCCTCAATCACTGCATCCCGCTCCCCTCAGTAGCTGCATCCCTCTACCCTCAGACACTGCATCCCACTCCCCTCGGTCACTACATCCTACTCCCCCGAGTCACTGCATCCGCTCCCTTCATTCACTGAAATTTACCTGTGCAATAAGCAGCAACGTCGTCATTCGTAGGCTTCAGCTCATAAACGAAGTAACTGCTACAGTTTTTAACCTTTATCTCTCGTGTGCATTCACACTTATCTTCATCTCCTTTACTTTCAAAACAAACTGTCCTGTTGACTTCTCCCTGTCCCACAGTGGGATGTGAACCTGAAATGAGGTTTATATATTTTGAAGAATGTAACCGATGTGAACAGTGCTGAGCAGTGAATCTAAATCTGATATTGCAAAGTATGAAAATACCATTTAACCAGCCTGGATGTTTTGTGGAGCAGTGCTTCCCTGCGACACGTTTCTCTGGAATCTTCCATCCACCAGAACTGAAACGACAATCACCGAATCACAGGATTAGGGAAGAAGACAGGTCAGAATGTGGCCATCGGCCCATTGTGTGGCGGCAAGCTCTTTGTTATGTCTATCCAATGATTCCAGCTCCCCTCCTGTTCTTCCAGCATTGTAAATCTCCCCTTCCCGGATTTAGCTGATATCCTGTCGAAATGCATTAATTGGGTTTGTTTTCCCGGCCCTTCAGACTGTGCATTCCACATCACAAGAATTCACTGCCAAATACAAGCTTCACCTTATCTTGTCCTTGTTCTTTTACCAATGACATTCAATCTGTGTTTTGTGCTTTCCGAACCTTATTCCAGTGTAAACAATCTCTCCTTTTCTATTCTATTCACACTCTTCATGTATTTGAACACCTCTGCAAAACCTTTCCGATCCCATTCTCTGCCCGAGGGAGAACAATCCGTGTCACTTCCCCCGTAGCTGGAAACCCCGCCCCCACCCCTCCCCCTCCCAAAACGTCTGGAACCATTCTGGTGAAACTCCTGCCTTTCCTGTTCAAGGTTTGACGCCCTTATTCAAGTTTGGGTTCAGGAATCGTACACATTACTTCAGATGAGTCCTAGCTCCAGATTGCTTCTTATTCTTTCATGGGATGTGGGCTTCGCTGGTTTGGCTACATTTATTGCCCATCCTTATTTTCCCTTCAGGAGCTGGTGGTGAGCTGCCTTCTTGAAGCGCTGCTGTACATGTGGTGTAGACATACTCACAGTTTTTTTCGGGAGGAAGTTCCAGGATTTTGACCAAGTCACAGTGAAGGAACGGCCAATATATTTCCAAGTCAGGATTGTGGGTGTCTTGGATGAGAGATTCCAGTTGGTGGCTCTCCAATGTGTCTGCTGCACTTGTCCTTCTAGATGGTAGCAGTTGTAAGTTTGGGTGGCGCTGTCGAAGGAGCCTTGATAAATTCCATCTTTGCATCTTTCAATGGTACACACTGCTGCTATTGTGCGCCGGTGGTGCTGGGAATTAATTTTTATTCATGGGATTCCAATCAATCTGGTCTGCTTTGTCCTGGATGGTGTCGAGCTTCTTGAGTGTTTTTGAAGATGGACATGGAGACCAGAACTGTGCACAGTGCTCCGAGTCTGGTGCAACTGAGGGATACGGAGACCAGAACCGTGCACAGTGCACCGAGTTTCCTTTAATAGAGGGATACGGAGACCTTTATGCCATAGTGCACCGAGGGACTGGGAATTGTAAAGACCCCTCGGGCTGTATGACTCACATTGAATGTATGCTGTGAATACTAAATGTACCATAATTTTACTGAAGCACCTCATTGTGTAATACGATCCATGTTGAATTTTTTTTGGAAAAAAATTACTTTATTTATACATTATCTGAAAGGATAATCGAAAGCATTTGAAAAATAGCATTACAAAAAAGTGCACTCGTAAGCAGATTTTCCACATAGATCATGAGGTACTTCAATACAATCAATGAATATCACAGTCATTTCAATGAGGACATGACAGACAGTCAGACAGTACAATGGTATTGGGGTTATCAACATACATCATGTTGCACTCTGAGATGCTTCCATACAAATATGATGCATTTAGTATTCAATGCATACATTCATTATGAGCCGTACAGCCCAAGGGTTCCATTGGTTTCGAATACCCTATGTGTACTGTAGCTGAAAGATCTTAGACAGCGAGTTTTCCCCATTGGGCCTTTGTGGCGGCTGCTCCAAGATATAGTGCGTCCCTCAACATGTAGTCAAGGACATTGGAATGTGTCAGTCTGCAAAACTCGGTCGGGGACAACTATTTGCACTGGAAGACCAACATTTTTAGGGCAGACTAAAGAGGGTTTTTGACCAAGTTGATGATCCTCCAGCTGCAGTTGATGATTATTTCGGTTCGTGTCCCTGGGAACAGCCAGTAAGGCACAGAGTCCTGTGTCACAGTACTGCTCGGGATGATCTTCGAGAAAAACCACTGCATATCTGTGCAGACATTCTTTGCAAAGGCACAATCCGCAAGTAGGTGAACAACAACCCCGTCACCCCCCACAGCCACCTCGAGGACAACGTGCGCAAGGGGTGAGACTCCTGGCCTATAGGAAGGATGTGATGGGGAGGGCCTTTCTCACCACCGGCCAAGCGACATCTTGGTGTTTGTTTGAAAATTCTGGCGATGAAACATTGTGCAAAATTACTTTGACAGTCCGCACATGGAACCATTGGGGAGGATTCACCATTTCATTTACGTGCCAACCACTGCCAGATGGACTTGTTGTCAATCGGTTGAAATTTTTTCCACGAGGGACAGTTGGTATGGCACGATCCGTCAACTTGGAACGTTCCGTGGCAGCGTGGCCAGACCCATCCTTCACAACACCGGGGGCAGGTAGTACCTCAGTTTGTCACTAACTCCAATACAATGGCCCTGCCTGACTACCTGTCATGATCATGTTGAAATGTCTGTAATGTTCATTGATTGTATTAAGGCTCCTCATGTTCCACGGGGAGAAGTTGCATTTCTTTACACTTTTTTTGTGATGACCAAGGTGAAATGTTTTCTAAAGATCTTTCGGCTACTTTCTGAATAAAGTGTATTTTTTTCCTAAAAGAATGCCCCTAGTGATACCACTGATGATCTCTGACTCTCCTCATTTCCTGTGTCTACACTCACCCTTTCCTCTCTTTGTCTAGTTTATCAGAAAGTTTCCCTACATGTTACCTTTTAAATCGGTACCATCCTTCCTGAAGATTTTTATCAGACATCCACTCGCAAGGATGATCATCGTCGTCACAATCAGAGTCCTCAGTCCGATTGCAATTTATACACTCGGTCCCTTCACAATCTATGCTCCTCCAGGCCTGGTCTAGGACGGTGTGATTTACACACGGGTCAGTGAGTGACGAGCCTGTGACTGAGAGACAAAATATGTTTCATGGTAATCTAAACTACATTTTCTGTTACACTGTGACTTGTAACCCCCAAAGCAGCAAAACCTCAATTTCTCTCTCCCCACTGCTTGAAAATGTAACAAATTCAAGCTTAATTCTTCCCTCCTTCTCTGAACCAGGTTTCCATCTGTCTCTCTCTTCAACCTCCCCCTCTAACTCAGTGCTCACAGGCAGTGTTACCCATTTTAGATTAACCATTCACACTCAGTTACCAGATAACAGGTAATAACCTCAGCGTCAGCTCAACTTAACAGAAAGGCTGCAAATATTCAATGAGAGTTATCATGGAGTAGCTCAGTCCTTAGCTGAAACAGAGTACAGATGGGTAGAGACAATCGATGGTCAGTGGGAGATATCCTGGGCTATCTCAGTCCCCAGGTGAAAACTGAGTACAGATGGTGATGGGCACTAGATGGTCAGTGAGGGATATCCTGGGCTATCTCAGATCCCAGGTGAACACTGAGTACAGATGGTGAGGGATACTCGATGGTCAGTGAGGAATATCCTGGGCTATCTCAGTCCCCAGGTGAACACTGAGTACAGATGGTGAGGGGTACTCGACGGCCAGTGAGAGATACCCTTCGCTATCTCAGTCCCCAGGTGAAATTAGATTCTGAATCAGTTTATGTTTTGTCTGTTTCACCTCTAAACTATACATTAAACAGTGAATAAACTAATACCGAATTGATAAATAAATTGGATGATCGCTATTAACATATTTTTAATAATAAATTAGGCAAAGTGTATAATATGGTTACAGATTAAAATGCTGAAATTATGAAATATCAAGTTAAACATCGGATCTGAATGGAAACATATTTAAATGTTATGGGGAAGTATAAACAAACACAACTGTGCACATCTTTAAAAATTAGAGTTATAATAAAACTACATCTAAATAGAAGCAATGTAGATATGTAACCATGATGTTTACAATAAATATCAGACTATTTGTATAAATAAGAGTGATTTACACTGATTAACAACCAATGTTTTTACCCTTGCTCTTCCTGTGATTTATTAATGTGCCAGTGTATACCGGGCACAGGACAAAGAACAAAGAACAAAGAACAATGAAAAGTACAGCACAGCAAAATGTTCTTTGGCACTCCAAGCCACCGCCGATCATATTGCCTGTCGAACTATAACATTTTGCACTTCCGGTGTCCGTTTCCCTCTATTTGCATCCTATTCATGTATTTGTCAAGCTGCCTCTTAAACATCACTATCATAACTGCTTCAATCACCTCCACTGGCAGCGAATTCCAGACACTCACGACTCACTGCATAAAAAACTAGACGCGCTCATATCCTATAAAGTATTCTCGTCTCACCTTAAATATATGTTCCATAGTAATTGATTCTTCAACCCTGGGAAAAAAGAAATACTTCTGACTATCTACTCTTCCATGCCACTCAAAATGTTGTAAACTTCTATTAAGTTGCCCATCAATCTCCGTTCCTCTAGTGAGAACAATCAGAGTTTCTCCAAATTCTCCTCATAACTAATTACCTCCAGACCAGGCAGCATCCTGGCAAACCTCCTCTACAACCTCACCAACGCCTCCATATCCTTCTGGTAATGTGGCGACCAAAATTGCAAGCAATATTCCAAGTGTGGCCTAAACAATTTTCTCTACAGCTGCTGCATGACTTCTCAGCTTTTATATTCAATATTCCTGACGATGAAGGCAAGCATGCCATATGCCTTCCTGACTACCTTATCCACCTGCGTTACCACTTTCAGTGACCTGTGGAGATGTACATCCAGATCCCTCTGGCCATCGATGCAGTTAAGGGTTCTGCCATTTACTGTATAATTCCCATCTGAATTAGACATTCCAAAATGAATTACCTCGCACTTGTCCGGATTGAACTGCATCTGTCTTTTCACCGCCCAAGTACCGAAACGATCTCTATCCCGTTGTATCCTTTGACAATCATCTTCACTATTTGAAAATCCTCCAACCTTAGTGAAGTCTTCTGACTTACCAATTAGCCCAGTTACATTTTCCTCCAATTCATTTGAGTGTTCTAAAAACAGCAAAAGTTCCAGCACTGATCCCTGCGGCACACCAGTAGTCACAGCTCTCTATCCATAAACGCTCCCTTCCTCTGCTACCCTCTGTCTTCTATGACCAAGCCAATTCTGTATGTATCTTGTCAGCTCACCTCTGATACCGTGCGATGTTACCTTCTGTACCAGTCTGCCATGAGGGACCTTGTCAAATGTGTCACTGAAATCCATGCAGATAACATCCACTGACCTTCCATCGTCTGTCATCTTTGCCACTTCCTCGAAAAACTCGATCAAGTAAGTCTCAAAAAATTGTGGAAATTGGAAAAGTTGGAATCTCTGTGATCTGTGATCGGGATAGTCTAGAGAAGGCTGGTCTAACTGGATGCCTGCGGGCCAGAATCCAGCCCTAGACTCCTTTGGCTCCACCGGCCAACCTTCTTGGACATTCAAGTGTCTCAGTCGTGAACAATGCGTTGGAGCTTCTCATCAAATCACTGGCTCTGTTCGCTATGCATTTGTTCACCAGTGAGCCTATCAGCAGCACATTCAGGGATAAATAAGCCTTTGATTGGACGAGAGGCAAACAGAGCGAAGGTGAGCTTTCAAGATAAGATCCAAGACCAGGAGCAGAAATGGGGCTGGGGGGCTAGGTGAGTGGGTTGGAGTGGGAGTAGGGGTGGGGGTTTCAGGGCTGGGACTTTTGGGGGAGGGGAGAGTGAGCGCATGGTCAGGTGGTAGACAGATCGTGGGGACGGGGCGTTAGAGAAAGGGGCCGCGTTGGAGAGAGCGGTGCAGACGTGTGGGAGAGTGCTGGGCCGCGGAGAGGCAGCGGGTCAGGGGACTGGGTGGAATGAGTGGGACCGCGGTTGTAGAAAGCGGGGACCTGGGTGTACAGAGCGTGGCCAGGGTGTAGAGCGCCTGATCGTGGTTTAGAGCAAGCCTCGAGCGGAGGCAGATAGGGGCCAGGAGAAGAGAGCTAATACATTACCCCCAAAACGGCGAGCTCCTATCTTATGCATTAACCCTTTATGTGGCCCCTTATCCAATGCCTTTTGGAAATCCAAATACACCATATGTACCAGTTCCCCTTTATCAACTCTGTTTGTTATACCCTCAAGGAAAACTTGCAAATTTTTCAAACATAATTTCACTTTCACAAAACAATGTCGCTTATATGATCCACCAGTCATTGGGATGATGGCCTATACCTGGCATCACACTGTCGCTGAAATTCATATCTCACATTGCTGATTTGTGTGATAGACTGAACACCTATTTGTCTCGACCACAAAATTCCGTTAGTGGCAAATACAACTCGTGCTGCAACAGCATTGTGGCTGCTTCAAATGGCTAGCTTCACCTGTTGCTCAAATTTTTGAGTCACCTTGCCTTTCCAGAATAATCTGAGGTAGACGTGACTGTTTGATTTTGTTAAGCTTTGCTAAATTTCCTGTTTCTTCCTTAGCAATGGCCTCTAACATTTTCGCATGGACAGATGTTGGGCTGAATGGCCTATGATTTCCTGGTTTTAGTCTCGCCCCCTTCTTGGACATGGGCATTGCATTAGCAGTTATCCAATCCACTTCGACCCTCCTGGAATCCAGTGAGTTCTGGAATTTTTTGACGGGAGCCTCCAGCATCTCTGCAGCCACTTCCTTTTAAACCCTGGAATGGAGACCATCAGGTCCCGGAGATTGTCTGCTTTTAGTCTCATTACTTTATCAAATACCCTGTCCCTTGTGACGGAGGCTGTTACAAGAGCGGAGCTGTAGGTAGAGAGGGCGGCCGGGGGGTAGAGAGCAGGGGGGCGGGAGGAGAGAGAGTGGCCGGGGGGGTGATGTGAGTGGGGCCGATGGTTGTAGAATGGGGTCGGTGGTGGAGAGAGCCAGGACCAGGTGGGGGTGAGAGTGGGGCTGAGGTGAGAGCAAGGAGCTGGGGGAGAGAGAGGGGCCAGCCAGTGGTCCAGGCCGTCCGGACCGGGCGGGCAGGCGGGCGGGCGGACCACAAGGCAAGAGAGAGAGAAAGGGATTGGGGAAGGAGGGAGTGAGCAGGCGAAGCCACAGCGTGTGAGTGAGCGGGGCTGGAGGGAGTGAGTGAGTGGGGCCAGAGGGAGTGAGCGAGGGGGGTCAGAGGAGGTGAGCGAGGGGGGCCAGAGGGAGTGAGCGAGAGGGGCTAGAGGGAGTGAGCGAGCTGGTTAAGAGGGAGAGATTGAGTGGGTCCGATGGGAGAGACCGAACGCCGCCGGTGAGAGAGAGTGAGATGAGCCAGAGGGAGAGAGTGAGCGTGGTTGGGGGGAGAGAGTGAGCAAGTTCAGAGGAAGAGCGCAAGTGGGGTCGGAGGGAGAGAGTTCACGGGGCCGGAGTAAGGGAACGAGTGAGGCGGGAGGGAGAGAGAGAGTGGGCACGCAGTGATAGTACGAGTGGGGATGCAGTGATAGTATGAATGGGGACGCAGTGAGAGAGAGAGCGGGGCCGATGGGAGAGAAAATGCGGTGCCAGAGGGAGAGACTGATCTGGGGGCTGCGTGAAAGTGAGCCGGGTCGGAGGGAGAGAGTGAGCGCGGCCGGGGGGATAGAGAGCGGGGCCGGGCGGACAGAGAGTGGGGACGGGGGGATAGATAGCGGGGACGGTGGGAGATAGAACGGAGACGGGGGGATAGAGAGCGGGGCCGCGGGGATTGATAGTGGGGACGGGGGGAGATAGAACAGGGCCGGGAGGATAGAGAGTGGGGCCGGGGGGTTAGAGAGCGGGGCCGGCGGGATAGAGAGCAGGGCCGGGGGGAGAGACAGTGGGGATGGGGGGATAGAGAGCTGGGCCGGGGGGATAGAGAGCGGGGCCGAGGGGATAGAGAGCGGGTCCTGGGTTTAGGGAGCCAGGCCGGAGAAAGATAGAGCGGGACCTGAGTGATAGAGAGCGGGGCCGGGGTGATGAGAGAGCAATGCCGGGTGGTTAGAAGGCGGAGGCAGGGGAAAGAGAGCAGAGCCAGTTGGAGGGAGAGCGGGGCCGGGATTAGAGATCTGGGCCGGGAGTTAGAGAGCGGGGCCGGGGGGATAGAGACCGCGGCCAGGATAATAGAGAGCGGGGCCAGAGTTTAGAGCTTGGGAACGTGGTGTTATTATTCGGGGCCGGGGGTTAGAGAGCAGGGTTGGTGGGACGAGAGAGCGGGACAGGGCGGAGAGAGTGCGGGGAGAGCGGGGTTGGGGGGAGGCAGAGTGCATGCGAAGTGTTAGAGAGATGGACCAGTGGGAAAGAGAGCCGGACCGGGGGCATAGAGAGAGGAGCCGGGGAGCGGGAGAGAGGGGCTATAGTTTAAGAGAGCGGGGCCTTGAGAAAATACAGCGCAGGCTCTATTAGGGAGCAGAGCCTTGTCGAGAGAGCCGGTCCAGGGGGCTATAGAGCTGGGCCATAGTGTTAGAGAACGGTACTGGGGGGAGAGAGCACGGAGGCAGGTGGATAGAGACTGGGGCCTTAGGGAGAGATAGTGGGGTGGGTTGATAGAGAGTGTGGTGGGAGAGACATAGGACGCGGCCGGGAATTGAGAGAGCGGGGCCGGGGTAGTGAGAGAGCGAGGGCGGGGGCTAGAGAGAGGGGTCGGGGGTTTAGAGACCTGGGCCTGTGGAATAAGAGCGATCGAGGCCGGACAGAGAGAGAGAGCAGGGTTGGAGGAAAAGAAAGAGCACGGCTGGGGTGAGAGAGCGAGAGATGCCAGGGAAGTGAGAGCGGGGACGGAGGGAGTGAGAGAGCCGGGCCGGAGGGACAGAGCAAGCGAGGCCGGAGTGTGAGAGCGAGCAGATTTGTAGGGTGGGATTGACCGGGGCCGAAGTAAGAGAATGAGTGGGGCCAGAGGGAGATTGTGAGTGGGACCGGGGATAGAGTGCGAGCAAGGCTGGATGGAGAGAAACCGTTGCCTGAGGTATAGAGAGCAGGGCAGGCTAGATAGAGATCAGTGCCGGGGTGATAGAGAGCTGGGCCGGGGGGGATAGAGAGCAGGGCCGGGAGGTTAGAGAGTGGGGACGGGGTGATGGAGAGCGGGGCAGGGGATGGTAGAGAGCGGGGCCAGGGGGATATAGAGCGGGGACGGGGTGATAGAGAGCGGGGCCAGTGGGATAGAGCGTGGGGCAGGGATGATAGAGAACGGGGCCGGGGGGATAGAGAGCGGGGCCGGGGGGATAGAGAGCGGGGCCGGGGGGATAGAGAGCGGGGCCGGGGGGATAGTGAGCGGGGCCGGGGCGATAGAGAGCGGGGCCTGGGGGATAGAAATCGGGGCCGGGGTGATAGAGTGCGGGGCTGGGGGTATAGAGAGCGGGGCCGGTGGGATAGTGAGCGGGGCTGGGGGGATAGAGAGCGGGGCCAGGGGGATAGAGTGCGGGGCTGGTGATATAGAAAGCGGTGCCGTTGGGATAGAGAGCAGGGCCGTGGGGACAGAGAGCGGGGCCGGGGGGACAGAGAGCGGGGCTGGGGGAATAGTGTGCGTGGCCGGGATTGTGGGAGCTGGGCCGGGGTGATAGAGTGTTGGGCAGGCGGGATAGAGATTGTGTCCGGGAGGATAGAGACCGGGGCCGGGGAGAGAGAGAGTGGGGCCGGGTGTAGAGACAGCGGGGCCGGGGGGAGAGAGAGAGGGGCTGGGGGGAAAGAGAGTGGGGCCGGGGGGATTGAGAGCTGGGCCATGTGGAGTGAGAGCGGGGCTGGTGGAACTGAGAGCGGGGCCGGGGAGATAGAGAGTGGGTCCTGGGTTTAGGAAGCCAGGACGGGGAGAGATAGAGCGGGGCCAGGGGGAAGAGAGAGCGGGGCAGGGGTGATGAGAGAGCAATGCCGGGGGGTATGAAGGCGGCGGCAGGGGAAAGAGAGCAGAGGCAGTTGGAGGGAGAGCTGGGCCGGGATTAGAGATCTGGGCTGGGAGTTAAAGAGCGGGGCCGAGGGGATAGAGAGCGCGGCCAGGATAATAGAGAGTGGGGCCGGGGGTTAGAGAGCAGGGTTGGTGGGACGAGAGAGCGGGACCGGGCAGAGAGAGTGCGGGGAGAGAGGGGTTGGGGGGAGTCAGAGCGCCCCCGGTGTGTTAGAGAGCGGAACTGGGGGAAAGAGAGCCGGACCGGGGGCATAGAGAGAGGGGCCGGGGGGGCGAGAGAGCGGGGCTGTAGTTTCAGAGAGCGGGGCCGGGAGAAAATAGAGCGCAGGCGAGGGGATAGGGAACGGAGCTTGGTCGAGAGAGCCGGTCCAGGGGGCTATAGAGCTGGGCCATAGTGTTAGAGAGCGGTACTGGGGGGAGAGAGCACGGAGCCGGGCGGATAGAGACTGGGGCTGGTGGGAGTGGTAGAGGGACGGGTTGATAGAGTGTGTGGCCGGAGAGACAGAGGGCGAGGCCGGTAGTTGAGAGAGCGGGACCGGGGTAGTGAGAGAGTGAGGGCGGGGGCTAGAGAGAAGGGTCGGGTATTTAGAGAGCTGTGCCTGTGGGATAAGAGCGATCGAGGCCTGACAGAGAGAGTGAGCAGGGCTGGAGGAAGAGAAAGAGCACGGCTGGGGTGAGAGAATGAGAGGTGCCAGGGAAGTGAGAGCGGGGACAGAGAGAGTGAGAGAGCCGGGCCGCAGGGAGAGAGCAAGCGAGGCTGGAGTGTGAGAGTGAGCAGATTTGTAGGGTGGGATTGAGCGTGGCCGGAGTAAGAGAATGATTGGAAACGGGGATAGAGTGCGAGCGAGGCTGGATAGAGAGAAACCGTTGCTGACGTATAGAGAGCGGGGCAGGCTGGATAGAGAGCAGTGCCGGGGGGGGGTAGAGAGCGAGGCCAGGTTGATAGAGAGCGGGGCAGGTGGGGATAGAGAGCAGTGCCGGGGGGGGTAGAGAGCGAGGCCGGGTTGATAGAGAGCGGGGCAGGTGGGGATAGAGAGCGGGGCTGAGGGGATAGAGAGCGGGGCCGGGGGGATAGAGAGCGGGGCCGGGTGATAGAGAGCGTGCTGGCGTGATAGAGTGCGGGGCCAGGGGGATAGAGAGCGGGGCCAGTGGGAGAGAGAGCGGGGCCGGGGGGATAGAGAGCGGGGCCGGGGTGATAGAGAGCGGGGCCGGTGTGTTCGTGAGCGGGGCCGGGGGGATAGAGAGCGGGGCCGGGGAGATAGAGAGTGGGGCCGGGTGGATAGAGAGCGGGGCCGGGGGGATAGAGAGCGGGGTTGGGGGGACAGAGAGCGCGGCCGGGGGGATAGACTGCGGGGCCGGGGGGATAGACTGCGGGGCCGGAGGGATAGACTGCTGGGCCAGGTTTGAGAGAGCTGGGCCTGGGGGATAGAGAGCGGGGCCGGGTGCAGAGAGATTGGGGCCGGGGGGATAGAGAGCGGGGCCGGGGGTATAGAGAGCGGGGCCGGTGTGTTAGAGAGCGGGACCGGGGGGATAGAGATTGGAGCCGGGGGGATAGAGAGAGGGGCCGGGGGGATAGAGAGCTGGGCTGGGGGGAGAGAGAGCGGGGCCGGGGGGATTGAGAGCGGGGCCGGGGGGATAGAGAGTGCGGCTGGGGGGGTCAGAGAGCGGGGCAGTGGGGATAGAGAGCGGGTGCTGCATTTAGGGAGCCAGGCCGGGGAGAGATAGAGCGGAACGTGGGCGAGAGAGAGGGGGGCCGGGGGAATGAGAGAGCAATGCCGGGGGGTTAGAAGGCGGCGCCAGTGGAAAGAGAGCATAGCCAGTTGGAGGGAGAGAGAGGCTGCGATTAGAGATCTGGGCCGGGAGTTAAAGAGCGGGTCTGAGGCGATAGAAAGCGCAGCCAGGATAATAGAGAGCGGGGCCTGGGTTTAGACCGTGGGAACGTTGTGTTATTTTTCGGGGCCGGGGGTTAGAGAGCAAGGCTGGTGGGACGACAGAGCGGGAACGGGCGGAGAGAGTGCAGGGAGAGCGGGGTCGGGTGGAGGCAGAGCGGAACCGGGGGAAAGAGAGCCGGACAGGGGGCATAGAGTGAGGGGCCGGGGGGCGAGAGACTGGGGCTGTAGTTTCAGAGTGCGGGCCCGGGAGAAAATAGAGCACAGGAGTGGGGATAGGGAGTGGAGCCTGGTCGAGAGAGCCGGTCCAAGGGGCTATATAGCTGGGCCATAGTGTTAGAATATGGTAAGTCACTGAGCGGTGATGGAGGGAGTGACAGAGACGGGCCGGAGGGAGAGAGCAATCGAGGCCGGAGTGTGAGAGTGAGCACATTTGTAGGGTGAGATTGAGCGGGGCCGGAGTAAGAGAATGAATGGGGCAGGAGGGAGATTGTGAGTGCGACATGGGATAGAGTGCGAGCGAGGCTGGATGGAGAGAAACCGCGGCCTGAGGAATAGAGAGCGGAGCCTTGGAAATAGAGAGCGGGGCCGTGGGGATATAGAGCGGTGCTGGGGTTAGATGGAGCGGAGACGGGGTGATAGAGAGCGGGGCCAGCGGGATCGAGAGCGGGGACGGGGAGATAGAGAGCGGGGCCGGGGGGATAGAGAGCGGGGCTGGGGGGATAGAGAGAGGGGACGGGGGGGTAGAGGGCAGGGCTGCGGGAATAGAGAGCGGGGCGAGACCGGGGCCGGGGGGATAGAGAGAGGGGCTGGGGGGATAGAGAGCACGGCCGGGGGGATAGAGAGCGGGGCCGGGGGATATAGAGCGGGGCCGGGAGTTAGAGAGCGCGGCCAGCGGGATAGAGCGTGGGGCCAGGGGGATATAGAGCGAGGCTGGGGTGATAGAGATTGGGGCCGGTGGGATAGAGAGTGTGGCCGGGTGGATAGGGAGCGGGGCCAGTGGGAGGGAGAGCGTGGCCGGTGGGGTTGAGAGCGGGGCCGGGGGGATAGAGAGAGGTGCTGGGGGGTTAGAGAGCAGGGCCGTGTGGATAGAGAGCAGGTGCTGCGTTTAGGGAGCCAGGCCGGGGAGAGATAGAGCGGGACTTGCGCGAGAGAGAGCGGGGCCGGGGGAATGAGAGAGCAATGCCGGGGGGTTAGAAGGCGGCGCCAGTGGAAAGAGAGCGTAGCCAGTTGGAGGGAGAGAGGGGCCGGAATTAGAGATCTGGGCCGGGAGTTAAAGAGCGGGGCCGAGGGGATAGAAAGCTCGTCCAGGATAATAGAGAGCGGGGCCTCGGTTTAGAGCGTGGGAACGTGGTGTTATTTTTCAGGGCCGGGGGTTAGAGAGCAAGGCTGGTGGGACGAGAGAGCGGGACCGGGCGGAGAGAGTGCGGGGAGAGCAGGGTCGGGGGGAGGCAGAGCGCATCCGGGGTGTTAGAGAGCAGGACCGGGGGAAAGAGAGCCGGACAGGGGGCATAGAGAGAAGAGCCGGAGGGCGGGAGAGCGAGGCTGTAGTTTTAGAGAGCGGGGCCGGGAGAAAATAGAGCACAGGCGGGGGGATAGGGACCGGAGCCTGGTCGAGAGAGCCGGTCCAGGGGGCTATAGATCTGGGCGATAGTGTTAGAGAGCGGTACTGGGGGGAGAGAGCACGGAGCCGGGCGGCTAGGGACTGGGGCCCGTCGGAGAGATGGCGGGGTGGGTTGATAGAGAGTGTGGCTGGGGAGACAGAGGGCGCGGCCGGGAGTTGAGTGAGCGGGACCGGGGTAGTGAGAGAGCGAGGGCGGGAGCTAGAGGGAGGGGTCGGGGGTTTACAGAGCTTGGCCTGTGGGATAAGAGCGATCGAGGCCGGACAGAGAGAGCGAGCAGGGCTGGAGGAAGAGAAAGAGCATGGCTGGGGTGAGAGAGCAAGAGGGGCCGGGGAGAGGGTGAGCGGGGATGTAGGGAGTGAGAGAACTGGGCAGGAGGGAGAGAGCAAGCGAGAACGTAGTGTGAGAGTGAGCTGATTTGTAGAGTGGGATTGAGCAGTGCCGGAGGAAGAGAATGACTGGGGCCGAAGGGAGATTGTGAGTCGGACCGGGGATAGAGTGCGAGCGAGGCTGGATGGAGAGAAACCGCTGCCTGAGGTATGGAGAGCGGGGCAGTCTGGATAGAGAGCAGTGCCGGGGGGATAGAGAGCGGGTTCCGGGGGGAGAGAGAGCGTGGCCGGGGTGATAGAGAGTGGGGCCGTGTGGATAGAGAGCTTGGCCGGTGGGATAGAGAGCGGGGCCGTGGGGATAGAGAGCGGGGCCGGGGGGATAGAGAGCGGGGCCGGGGGGATAGAGAGCGGGGCCGGGGCGATAGAGAGCGAGGCCGGGGGGATAGAGAGCGGGGCAGGGGGGATAGAGAGCGGGGCCGAGGGGATAGATAGCGGGGCCGGGGGATAGAGAGCGGGGCCGGGGGGATAGAGAGCGGGGCCGGGGGGATAGAGAGCGGGGCCAGGGGGATAGAGAGCGGGGCCGGGGGGATAGAGAGCGTGGCCGGGTTTATAGAGAGTGGGGCCGTGTGGATAGAGAGCTTGGCCGGTGGGATAGAGAGCGGGGCCGTGGGGATAGAGAGCGGGGCCGTGGGGATAGAGAGTGGGGCCGGGTGTATAGAGAGCGGGGCTGTGGGGATAGAGAGCAGTGCAGGGTGGATAGATAGCGGGACCGGGGGGATAGATAGCGTGGCCGGGGTGATAGAGAGCGGGGCCTGTGGGAGAGAGATCGGGGCCTGGGGAATAGAGTGATGGACCGGGTGGATAGAGAGCGGGGAGGGGGGGATAGAGAGCGTGGCCGGTGGGATAGAGAGCGTGGCCGGTGGGATAGAGAACGGGGTCGGGGGATAGAGAGCGGGGCCGTGGGGATAGAGATCGGGGCCGGGGGGATAGAGAGCGGGGCTGGGGGGAGAGAGAGCCGTGCCTGGGGGATAGAGGCCGGGGCCGAGGGGATAGAGAGCGGGGCCAGATGGATAGATAGCAGGGCCCGGGGGTTAGAGAGCAGGGCTGGGGGGATAGTGGTTGGGGTGGGGGTATAGAGAGTGCGGACGGGTTGATAGAGAGCGGGGCCAGTGGTAGAGAGCGGGGCCGGGGGGATAGAGAGCGGGGCCGGGGGGATAGAGAGCGGGGCCGGGGGGATAGTGAGCGGGGCCGGGGTGATAGAGAGCGGGGCCGGATGTATAGTAAGCGAGGCCGGGGGCGATTGCTCGCGGGGCCGAGGGGATAGAGAGCGGGGACCGGCGGAGAGTGTACGGGGCAGGGGCGATAGAGACAGGGGCCGGGGAAATAGAGAGCGAGGTCCGGGGGGATAGAGAGCGCGGCCGGGGGGATAGAGAGCGGGGCCGGTGGGATAGAGAGCAGGGCCGGGGGGATTGAGAACGGGGCCGGGGGGATAGAGAAAGGGGCCGGGGTGATAGTGAGCGGGGCCGGTGGGATAGAGAACGGGGTCTGGCGGGATAGAGAGCGGGGCCGGGGGGATAGAGAGCGGGACCGGTGGGATAGAGAGCGGGGCCGGGGGGATAGAGAGCGGGGCTGGGGGAATAGAGAGCGGGGTCGGGGGGATAGAGAGCGGGGCCGGTGGGATAGAGAGCGGCTCCGGGGGGATAGAGAGCGGGACCGGCGGGATAGAGAGCGGGGCCGGGAGGAGAGAGAGCGGGGCCGGGGGGATAGAGACCGGGGCCAGGGTGGTAGAGAGCGGGGCCGGCGGGATAGAGACCGGGGCCGGCGGGATAGAGAGCGGGACCGGGGGGATTGAGAACGGGGCCGAGGGAATAGAGAGCGGGACCGGGGGGGTAGAGAGCGGGGCTGGGGGGATAGAGAGTGGGGCTGAGGGAATAGAGAGCATGACCGGGGGGATAGAGAGCGGGGCCGGGGGGATAGAGAGCAGGGCCGGGGGGATATTGAGCTGGGCCGGGGGGATAGAGAGCGGGGCCGGTGGGATGGAGAGCTGGGCTGGAGGAATAGAGAGCGGGGCCCGGGGGATAGAGAGCGGGGCCGGAGGGATAGAGAGCGGGTCCGGGGGGATAGAGAGCGGGGCCGGCGGGATATAGAGCGGGCCCGGCAGGATAGAGTGCGGGGCCGGGAGGATAGAGTGCGGGGCCGGGGGGAGAGATTGGGGCCAAGGGGATAGAGAGCGGGGCCGGTGGGGTAGAGAGAGGGGCCGGGGGGATAGAGAGCGGTGCCTGGGGGATAGAGAGCGGGGCCTGGGGAATAGAGAGCGGGGCCGGGGGGGATAGAGAGCGTGGCTGGGTGGATAGAAAGCTTGGCCGTGTGGATAGAGTGTGGAGCCGGTTGGATAGAGAGCTTGGCCGGGTGGATTGAGATTGGGGCCGGGGGGATAGAGAGTGGGGCCGGCGGTATAGAGAGCGGGGCCGGGGGGATAGAGAGCGTGGCCGGGGGGATGGAGAGCGGGGCCGGGGGGATGGAGAGCGGGGATGGCGGGATAGAGAGCGGGGGAGGGGTGTTAGAGAGCGGGGGCGGTGTGATATAGAGCGGGGGCGGGGTGATAGGGAGCGGGGGCGGGGTAATAGAGAGCGGGGCCGGGAGTTAGAGCGTGGGAACGTGGTGTTATTTTTCGGGGCCTGGATTTAGAGAGCAGGGCTGGTGGGACAAGAGAGCGGGACCGGACGGAGAGTGTGCGGGGAGAGCGGGGTTGGGGGGACGCAGAGTGCAACCGGGGTGTTAGATAGAGGGACCGGGGGGAAAGAGAGCCGGACCTGGGGCATAGAGAGAGGAGTCGGAGGGCTGGAGAGCGGGGCTGTAGTTTTAGAGAGCGGGGCTGGGAGAAAATAGAGCACATGCGGGGGGATAGGGACCGGAGCCTGGTCGAGAGAGACGGTCCAGGGGGCTATAGAGCTGGGCCATAGTGTTAGAGAACGGTACTGGGGGGAGAGAGCACGGATCCAGGCGGATAGAGACAGGGGCCGGTTGGAGAGATAGCGGGGCGGGTTGATATAGAGTGTGGCCGGAGAGACAGAGGAAGCTGCTGGGAGTTGAGATAGCGGGGCCGGGGTAGTGAGAGAGTTAGGGTGGGAGCTAGAGAGAGGGCTCGGGGGTTTAGAGAGCTGGGCCTGTGGGATTAGAGCGATCGAGGCCGGACAGAGAGAGCGAGCAGGGCTGGAGGAAGAGAACAAGCATGGCTGGGGTGAGAGAGCGAGAGGGGCCAGGGAAGTGAGTGAGCGGGGGCGGAGGGAGTGAGAGAGCCGGGCCGGAGGGTGAAAGCAAGCGAGGCCGGACTGTGAGAATGAACAGATTTGTAGGGTGGGATTGAGTGGGGGCGGAGGGAGATCATGAGTGGGACCGGGGATAGAGTGCGAGCGAGGCTGGAAGGAGAGAAAACGTTGCCTGAGGTATAGAGAGTGGGGCCGGGGGGATAGAGAGAGGGGCCGGGGGGATAGAGAGCGGGGCCGGGGGGATAGAGAGCGGGGCCGGGGGGATAGTGAGCGGGGCCGGGGGGATAGAGACCGGGGACGGGGGGATAGAGAGCATGTCCAGGGGGAGAGAGAGCGGGGCCCGGGGGGATAGAGAACAGGGCCGGGGGTATATAGAGTGGGGCCGGGGCGATAGTTAGCGGGGCCGGTTGGATAGAGAGCGGGTCATGGGTTTAAGGAGCCATGCCGGAAGAGATAGAGCGGGACCTGGGCGAGAGGGAGAGGGGCCGGTTGGATGAGAGAGCAATGCCGGGGTGTTAGATTGAGAGATAGGGAGGGAGACTGTGAATGTGTGAGAGAAAAGTTGGCTTTGAATGTGAGACAGCGAATGTGAATATCACAGAGAGAGTGAGACTGTTAATGTGGGAGATGGAGACGGTGAGTGAATGAGAGAGGGAGGCTCTGAGACAGATTGGACTGTGAGCTAGTGAGAATGAGATGGGTAATTTGCATCAGTGAGAGAGAAAGTGACTGTGAGTGAGTCAGAGATGGAGAGAGATAATGTGAATGAGAGGGAGAGAGGGTGCCTGACAAGGTGAGAGATAGATGGGTTCTGAACGTGAGAGAGTGAGGGCACCCGTGAGTTTGAGAGAGAAAGTGAGTCTCTGAGTGCGAATGAGTGAAACTGTGAGTGAGAGAGAGAGTGAGACTTTGAGTGAGAAAGAGATTGAGACTTTGAGTGAGAGAGAGAGAGGGAGACTGAGTGAGAGAGAGGGACACTGAGAGAGAGAGAGAGGGTGAGTGAATGAGTGTGTGAATGGGAGATTCTGAGTGTGTGTGAGGGAGAGGGAGAGTATGAATCTGAGAGGGAGGGAGGGAGACTATGTGAGAGGCGGAGACTGAATGTGAGTGGGAGAGGGAGAATGTGAAGGTCTGAGAGTGAGGGAGACTATTAATGTGGGAGATAGAAACTGTAAGTGAATGAGAGATGGAGGAAATGAGAAAGAGTGGTCTGTGAGCTAATGGGAGGGGTTAATTAATTGCATCTGTGAGAGAGACGGGGACTGTGAGTGAGTCAGAGAGAGAGTGATAAATTGAATGTGAGGGAAAGAGGGTGTCTGAGCAGGTGAGAGAAAGAGATGGGGTCTGAAAGTGAGAGAGTGAGGGCGCATGAGGGTGTGAGATAGAAAGTGAGACAGTGAGTGAGACTGAGTTAGACGGTGAGTGTGAGAGAGAGAGCGAGACTTTGAGTGAGAGAGAGAGGGAGACTGCGTGGGAGAAAGAGGGAGAGTGACTGAGAGGAGGTGACTGTGAATGCTAGTGAGAGAGGGACAATGTGATTGTAAACGACAGAGGGAGATTGCGAATGTGAGAGTGAGATGGGGACTGAAAGTGAGAGAGAGGGAGACTGAGAGTGAAAGAGAGAGGCAAGAGATGAGTTAATAAGAGAGAAAGACTGTGAATGTGACGGAGAGAGGGAAACAGTGAATGTGAGAGAGGGAAACTGTTTGAGAGATAGGGAGGGAGACAGTGACTGTGTGAGACAGAAGGTGGCTGTGAATGTGAGAGAGAGAATGTGATCGTCAAAGAGATAGGGAGACTGCTAATGTGTGAGATGGAGACCGTGAGTGAATGAGAGGGGGAGGCTATGAGGGAGAGTGGACTGTGAGCTAGTGGGAGAGAGTTTGGTAATTTGCATCTGTGAGGGAGAACGGGACTGTGAGTGAGTCAGAGAGGAAGAGCGATAATGTGAATGTGAGGGAGAGAAGTTGCCTGAGAAGGTGAGAGAGAGATGGCTACTGAAAGTCAGGGAGTGACGGCGCCTGTGAGTGTGAGAGAGAAAGTGAGTCTGTGAGTGCGACGGAGTGAAACTGTGAGTGCGAGAGGGAGACTGTGAGTGGAAAGAGAGGAGAATTTAGTGAGAGAGAGAGAGACAGCGGGAGAGGGAGTCAGAGAATGAGAGGGAGATTCTGGATGTCTGAGAGAGACACAGGGAGACTATGAATGTGAGAGAGATAGATGGAAGCTGTGTGAGAGGGGGAGACTGTGAAATTGAGGGAGAAAGAGGGAGACTGTGTGAGAGGGGGGACTGTGAATGTGACGGAAAGAGAGGAAAGTGAATGTAAGGGATAGAGGGTGACTGCTAATGTGTGAAAGAGAGAATGTGAGTGAATGAGAAAGGGAAACTGAGAGAAATTGGAATGTGAGTTAGTGGGAGGGATTTGGATAATTTGAGGCTGTGAGAGGGAGAAGGACAGAGAGAGAGAGTGTGCGTGAATGTGAGGGAGAGAGGGTGACTGAGAATGTGAGAGTGTGATTGGGACTGACATTGAACGAGATGGAGACTGTGAGTCAGAGGAGAGTGAGTCACGTGGAGAGATGGTGACTAAGAATGTGAGAAAGATATGGGGACTAATAGTTAGAGAAAAGGAGGCTGTGCGTGAGAGGAGACTGAGTGACTCAGAATGTGAGAGAGAAAATGCGACTAAATATGAGGCAGAGAGAGAGGTAGACTATGTGAGAGAGAGAGAGAGAGGGAGAATGTGTATGTGTGAGGGAGAGAGAGAGGGAGGCTGTGTATTTGAAAGAAAATGGGAGGCTGTGAATGTGAGAGAGAGTTTGGCTGTGAGTGTGTGAAAGAGAGAGAGAGGGAGATTGTGAATGTCATGGAGATAGGGAGACTGAATGAGAGAGAGGGAGAAGGAGAAAGTGAGTCAGTGGGAGAAAGAGCGGTAATGGAACTGAGAGAGAGAGAGAATGTGAGTGTGAGAAACAGGGAGCTAGTGAATGTGAGAGAAAGGTGGGGACTGAAAGTGTGAGAAAGGGAGACAATGAGTGGGAGAGAGGTAGACTGTGAGTGAGATAGAGAGGGAGATAGCGAGAGGGTGAATGAGAGGGAAAATGTGAATATGTGGGATGGAGGGTGAGAGGGAAATCGGGAACAATGTGATAGAGAGAGATGAAGACTGAGTTAGCTAGGGAGAATCTCTGAATGTGAGAGAGACAGAAGGAGGCTGTGAATCTGAAGAGAGAGAGAGTGAGACTTAGTGAGCGAGAGATGGAAACGGAGCGAGAGAGAGGGAGATTGTGAATGTGTGGGAGAGAGAAGGAGGTTGTGAGTGAGAGAGAGTTTGCGGGAGAATGTGAATGAGAGAGAGGGTGACTGTGAGTGAGAGAGAGAGGTAGAGAATGTTAATGTGAGAGGGGCGAGCATATGAACATGAGATAGATGGCGGCTGTGAATGTGAGAGAGAGAGAGAGAGAGAAACTGAGTGAGAGGGAGAGAGAGGGGGAGACCGACCGTGAGGGAGAGAGAGGGAGACTAAGGGAGGGAGACAGATGGAGAACGTGAGTGAGAGAGACAGAGGGAGAGTCTGAATGTGAGAGAGAGGAAGAACCTGAATGAGAGACAGGGAGAGAGAGGGATAGCGAGACTGAGTTAGAGTGAGAGAATGAGTGAGAGAGTGTGGCAGAATATGAGGGATGGTGTGACTGTTAATGACAAAGAGAGAATGAGGCGGTGAATGTGAGAGAGAGGGTGAGAGAGAGAGAGAGAGAGAGAGAGAGGGAGACTGCATGTGTGAGAGTGGGAGAGGGAGACTATGAGTGCGAGCGAGAGAGTTAATCTCAGTGAGAGAGAGGGAGCATTTGAATATGAGAGAGAGGGGGACTGAGTGAGAGAGAGAGATGGAGGCTAAGTCAGTGAGAGAAGGAGAGAATGTCAACGTGAAGGGGAGGAGCATGTGAATGTGAGATAGATGGCGGCTGAGAATGTGAGAGAGTGAGAGTGAGACTGAGGGAGTGAGACAGTGAATATGAGATAGAGAGAGGAAGGCTGTGAATGTAAGAGAGACAGTAAATGAGATTCAAAATCTGTGTGAGTGAGAGGGACACTGTGAATGAGAGAGAGGGAGAAG
The DNA here is from genome assembly GCF_964194155.1 of Cetorhinus maximus. Taxonomy (NCBI): domain Eukaryota; kingdom Metazoa; phylum Chordata; class Chondrichthyes; order Lamniformes; family Cetorhinidae; genus Cetorhinus; species Cetorhinus maximus. The sequence goes on along the minus strand of NW_027596304.1, from coordinate 108,221 downwards.
GAGGCTGATCGAGAGTGAGGGAATTAATGAGAGATGGAAAGGGTGAATGTGGGATGGAGGGAGTCTGTGAGAGGGAGAGAGAGTGCTAAACTCTAAATGTTAGTTTGATGGAAAGAGAAAGTCAGAGAGAGAGGGAGACTGAATTTGAGGGAGAGGGGGGAACGTGAATGTGTGAGAGAGAGAGACTGTGAATGAATGAAAGTGTGAGACTATGTGAGAGAGGATACCGTGAGTCAGTAGGAGAGTGACGGACAATGAAACGGCGAGAGAGAGAGAGGGTGAGTATTAATGTAAGAGAGAGGGAGTCGTCGAATGTGCGAGAGAGATGGGGACGGAAAGTGGGAGAGAGAGGGAGAATGTGAGTGAGAGGGATGGAGACAGAGGGGGAGAGAGAGAGAGAGTGAGTGAGTGTGTGAGAGAGAGAGAGACTGTGAATGTGAGGGAAGGAGAGAGGCTGTGAATGAGAGAGAGGAAGGGAGACTGAATGTGAGAGAGAGAGAAGGAGGCTGTGAGTGAGATAGGAAGAATTTGAATGTGAAAAGGAAGGAGGTTGTGAAAGTGAGAGCGAGAGGAAGGCTGTGAATGTGAGAGAGAGAGGGAGATTGTGAATGTAAGGGAGAGAGAGATGGAGACTGAGTGTGCGAGAGATGGAAACTTAATGTGCGGGAGAAGGAGACTGAGCGAATGAGAGAGGGAGACTGTGTGTGAGAGAGAGGAAGACTGTGAATGTGAGAGAGGGAGAGGGAAATTATGAATGTGTTAGAGAGAGAAGGAGACTGAGTGAGCGATAGATGGAAACTCAATGTGAGAGAGAGGGAGACTGAGCGAGAGGGAAGGAAACTGTGAGTGAGAGAGAGGAGGCATGTGAATGTGTGTGAGAGAGGGTGACTGTGAGAGAGAGAGAGAGAGAGAGAGACTGAGTGAGACAGAGAGGGAGCCTGTGAGTGAGTGAGAGATGGAGAGAATTTCCATGTGAGAGGCGGGAACATGTGAATGTGAGGTAGTTGACGGCTGTGAATGTGAGAGAGAGAAGAAAACTGAGTGAGGGGGAGAGAGAGAGAGAGAGAGAGAGAGAGAGAGAGAGAGAGAGAGAGAGAGAACATGAGGGAGAGAAAGGGAGACTAAGTGAGGTAGACAGAGGTAGAATGTGAGTGAAAGAGATAGTGGGAGAATATGAATGTGAGAGGGAGAGAGAGGAAGATTCTGAATGTGTGAGAGAGAGGGAGAGAGCGACTGAGTGAGAGTGACAGAATGAATGAGAGAGGGAGACAGAATGTTAGGGAGAGTGAGACTGTGAGTGAGAGCGAGAGAGGTAAACTAAGTGACAGGGAGGAAGCATGAGAGAGGGGGAACTGAGTAAGAGGGTGGGGGAGACGCAGTCTGTGAGAGGGAGAGTGATTGCGAATGTGAGGTGAATAGAGGGAGACTGCGAATGCGAGAGAGATAGAGAAGGAGACTGGGAGTGAGATTGAAGAAGTTGAGAGGAATAGAGAATGAGGCAGAGGAAGAGAGAGGGAGCATGTGTATGTGAGAGAGTGAGGGAGCCTGTGAATTTGAGAGAGAGAAGAATAATATGAATGTGGGAGAGAGAGATAAGCTGTGAATGTGACAAAAAGCAGGAGGCTGTTGATGTGAGAAAGAGAGGGAGGCTGTGAATGCGAGAAAGAAACGGAGACAAAATATGAGAGAGAGATAGAGAGAGAGAGAGAGAAAGAGACTGTGTGAGAGAGCTGGCATTTGAATGTGAGAGAGGGAGGGAGGCTTTGATTGTGAGAGAGAGATGGAGACTGTGAGTGAGTAAGAGGGAGATTATGAACCTGAGAGAGATAGAGGGAGACTGTGAATTTGAGAGAGAAGGAGACTGAGCGAAAGAGAGGGAGAATGCGAATGCGAGAGAGAGAGGACAACTGTCAATTTGAGAGAGTTGGAGGCTGTGAATGTGAGAGAGAAAGAGGGAGACTGCTGGTGAGAGAGAGAGGGAGTCTGAGAATGTGATGCCTAAATTCTGTGAATGTGAGAGAGAGAGGGAGACTGAATGTGAGAGAGAAGGAGAGGCTCAGTGTGAGTGAGAAAGAGTGAGATTGTGAGTGAGCGTGATGGAGCATGTGAATGCGAGAGAGGGAGACAGTGAGTGAGATATATAGAGAGAGAGGGAGTGAGAGAGGTAGAGAATGGTAACGTGAGAGGGAGGGAGCATGTGAATGAGAGGGAGACGGAGACTGAATGAGGGACTGAATGTTAACGTGAGAGAGAGAGAGACACTCTGCATGTCGGGGAAAGAGGGAGACTCTGAATGTGTGAGAGAGAGGGAGAGTCTGAATGTGTGAGAGAGAGGGAGACAATGTCTGAGTGGGATTGAGAGAATGATTGAGAGAGGGAGACGTTGTATGTGAGAAGGAAGGACGCTTTGAGTGAGAGATACAGAGAGAGATAGACTGTGAATGTGAATGAGATAGATGGAGAATGTCAGAGAGAGAGGGAGACTCTGAATATGACCGAGATAGACTGTGAGTGAATGAGGCAGGGAGACTTTGAGAGAAAGGAGACTGACTCAGTGCGAGAGGGAGGGATAATATGAACGTGAGAGAAAGGGAGAATGTGAGTGCGAGAGGGACAGAGGGAGACTCTGAATGTGAGAGAGAGGGAGAGGATGACTCAGTGGGAGTGATAGAATGAGTGAGAGATGGAGAAGTTATATGTGAGAGAGAGGGAGGCTGTGATTGAGTGAGTGAGAGAGAGAGAGAGAGTTAGACTGTGAACGTGAGTGAGATAGATGGAGAATGTCGGAGAGAGACGGAGACTGTGAATGCGAGGGAGAGAGGGAGAACGTGATTGAGAGAGAGAGAGGGAGACTCTGAATATGAGCGAGAGAGACTGTGAGTGCATGAGAGAGGGGGACTGTGAGTGCGAGAGAGAGGGAGAATGTGAGTGCGAGAGAGAGGGAGACGCTGAATGTGAGAGAGCAATGGGATTGAAAGTGAGAGAGGGAGACTGTGAGAGTGAGAGAGAGGGAGATTGAGTGTGAGAGAGTGTGAGACTGTGAGTAAGAGAGGGAGGAAGATAGTGAGTGAGTGAGAGGGATATGGAATATGAATGTGAGGGAGGGAGAAAGACTGAATGCGAGAGAGAGAGAGAGAGGGAGACTGAATGTGAGGGAGAGAGGGTGAACGTGAATGTGAGAGAGAGAGAGACTGTGAGTGAATGAGAGAGAGAAATTGTGAGAGAGAAAATACTGTCAGTCAATGGGAGAGAGAGGGAGAATGTGAAGGAGAGTGAGCTAGGGAGAATGTGAGTGAGAGAGAGAGATGGAGACGTTGAATGTGAGAGAGATGGGGACCATGAATGTGAGACGAGGGAGACTGTGAATCAGAGATATTGGGAGACTGTGTGTGAGTAAGAGAGAGAGAGAGAGACTGTGAATGTGTGAGAGAGAGACAGGGCCTGTGAATGTGTGAGAGAGGCAGACTGCGAGTGAGGAAAGGGAGATAGAGGCAGCGAGTGAGTGAGAGAGAGGGGAGACAGTGAGTGTTTGAAAGAGAGAGAGAGGATGTGAATGTGAGAGTCAGGGTGTGTCTATGAATGTGAGAGAGGGAGACAGAGTGAAAGCGAGAGAGGTAAACTGAGTGAGAGAGAGATAGAGTGAGACTGTGAATGTGAGAGAGGGAGGGAGACTGTATGTGAGAGATAGGGGGAGAATGTAAATGTCTGAGAGAGAGGGAGACAGAGTGAGAGAGGAAGACTGTGTGCGCGGCAGTGAGAGAAAGAGAGAAAGAGAGAAACTACGAGTGAGAGAGAGGGAGATGTGAGTGAGGGAGTGAGTGAGTGAGTGAGTGAGTGAGTGAGTGAGTGAGTGAGTGAGTGAGTGAGTGAGGGAGGGAGATCGTGAATGTGAGACAAACAGGGGGACTATGAATGTGAGAGAAGAGGGAGACTGTGAATGTAAGAGAGGAAGAGAGATGGAGACTGTGAATGAGAGAGATGGAGCATGCGAATGTGAGAAAAAGAGGAAAACTGTCTACGTTAGTGAGAAAGACGGAGAATGTGAATGTGAGAGGGAGAGAGAGAGACTCTGAATGTGATAGGGACAGGGAGACTGGTAATATGAGAGAACGATGGGGACTGTGAATGTGAGAGAGGGAGAGAGACTGAGTGAAAGAGATAGATGGAGACACTGCAAGAGGGAGAGGCTGTGTGAAAGACAGATGGAGTCAGTGAATGTGAGAGAGAGAGGGTGACTGGACGTTAGTGAGATATATTTAGGGAGATTGGGGATGTGAGAGAGAGTGGAGAATGAAAGAGAGGGAGAATTTAAATCAGATAGAGAGAGGGGGAAACTGAGAGAGAGGGAGCATGTGAATGTGAGGGAGAGGGAGAGATTGTGTATGTGAGATAGAGGGAGAGGGAGAAACAAAGAGTGTTAGAAAATGAGTGAGAGAGCGAGACGGTGAATGTCATGGTGGGATACTGTTGGTGAGAGAGAGATGGGAGACAGTGTGAGGGTGAGACTGTGTGAGAGAGAAAGAGATGGGTACAGTGAGAAGGAGGAAGACTGTGAATGTGAGTGAGGAGGAGGGAGAATGTGAAAGAGAGAGGGAGACTGAATGTGAGAGAGACAGTGTGAAACTGAATGAGAGAGGGAGAAGAAGGCTGAATGAGAGAGAGAGAGATGGGAACAGTGAGAGCGAGGGAGAGTGTGTGAGAGTGGTAGATGGAAACATTGAGTGCGAGAGACAGAGAGGGAGACTGAATGAGACAGAAGCCGCCTGTGATGGAGAGAAAGTGGTAAATTGAGTGAATGAAGGAGAGTGTGAATGCGAGAGATAGAGACTGTAAGTGAGAAAGAGAGGGGCTGACTGTGAATGTTTTGCAGAGAGAGGGAGAATCTGAATGTCAGATTGAGGGAGAGCAAAACTAAATGTGACATAGAGAGATGGAGACTGAATATGAAAGAGAGGGAGACTTTGAATAAGGAAGAGGGAAATTGTGAATGTGATAGAGAGAGGTAGACTGAATGTGTGAGAGAGAAGCAGACCGAATTTGAGGGCGCGGGGGATGTGAGTGACAGAGAAAGACTGAGTGAGAGAGTGAGAAAAAGACTGTGAGTGAGAGCGAGAGTCAGACTGTGAGTGAGAGGGAGACTGTGAATGCGTCATAGAGAGGAAGACTGTGAGTGAGCGAGAGAGAGAGAGGGAAGCTGTGAGTAAGAGAGAGAGAGAGTGAAATTGTGAATGAGACAGAGGGAGACTGAATTTGAGTGAAAGTGGTGAGAGTGTGCAGGAGAAATGGGGAGAGTTTAATTGTGATAGAGAGGGGTGAGGGTGTGTGTAGGAGAGAGAAGAGAAAGTTTGAGTGTGACAAAGAGGAGGGGTTGTGATTGTGGTAGAGACAGTAAAGTGTGCAAGTGTGTGTGAGAGTCACAGAGACATAGAAAGAGAGAGAGAGAGAAAGTGTGGAAGAGCCTGAATTTCGGGGAGAGAGAAGGGAGGCTGTGAATTTGAGGGGAGTGGGGGAGATTTTGAGTGAAAAATGGAGAGAGAGAGCGTTCACATGGGAGAGGGGAATGAGAGTGAAAGTGTCAGTGTGAGAGAGAGCAGAAGATTGTTTGAGGGTGCGGTCAGAGTTTGAGTGTGAGAAAGATATGTGACTGTAAGTGGCGGCGGTTAGTGTGAGTATTTGAGAAAAATATTGGGAGAGTGAGTGTGTCTGACAGAGAGGTGAGAGTGAGAGAGAGGGGGAGTCTGCAAGTGTGAGAAAGTGGTAGAGCGAGTGAGGTGGGAGTGTGTGACTGTGAGTGAGTGTGGTGCAGAGTGTGAGTGAGAGAGACAGGACAGTGTGATTGTGAGAGAGAGAGAGCGAGAGAGCGAGAGTGTGTGTAAAAGACGAAGGGGATAGGGTGAAAGTGACAGCGAGAGGGGAGTGTGAGTATGAAACAGAGGGGAATGAGTATGAGTGAGCAAGGGGGGATGTGCATATGAAAGAAGGAAGAGAGTATGAGTGAGGGAGAGAGAAGTGGGAGAGTCACAGTCTGTGTGGCAGAGGGGGAGAGAGTGTGAGATGGAGAGGGAGCCTGTATTTAAGGGAGAGAGGGGTAGAGTGTGACTGTGAGAGGGAGAGGGGGAGAGTGTGAGTATGTGAAAGAAAGAGAGGGCGAGAGTGTGACTGTGTGTGAGAGAGAGGGGAAGAGTGTATGTGAGAGAGAGAGGGGGAGAGTGTGACTGCGTGTGAGCGAAAGAGAGGGGGAGAGTGTGACTGTGTGAGAGAGAGGGGGAGAGTGTAAGTATGTGTGAGAGAGGGGAGAATGCAACTGTGTCAGAGAGAGAGATAGAGATGGAGAATGAGATTATGTGAGAGAGAGAGAGAAGGGTAGAGAGTGTGGGTCTGTGAGACAGAGGGTGGAGACAATCTGAATGTGGTGGATGTTAAAATTTGTGAGAGCGTGGAAAACATATACCAATTCCAGATTTCGAAGTTAACCATCCGTTGCATTTTACAGAAGAAAATTCCAAACTTCTACTAACTTCATTTGTAAAAGTGTTTGCTAATTTGACTAAAGTAACTCTGACTCTAATCTTTAGATCACGCCCCCTCATTCCCCACATCCAAACTCTCCGAAATAGATTCTGTACACCTGATTCCTCCCGCAGGATAGGTTGAAAAGATTGATGAAGTCAGCCCCAGCCCCCCCACCCCACTACCCCAGCCCCCTCCCCACCCCCCCACCCCGCCCCCCTCTAAAAAGGGACAACAACCTTAGGTTGTCTAAAATCTCCTTATAATTTCACCCTTGGAATGTTGGTTTCGTTCACGGAAATTTACACGGCACTCCCTCCGAGGTCATTCAATCCTTCCTCTGGTGTGGTGCACATCCATGCCCACATATACTCTCTGTGTGTCCTGACCAGGGCTTTATGAATCTGACACATGTTGTCTACAAACTTGTCTGTTACGACAGATATACAGGTCAGCATTCAATTAGGCTTTTGGATTATTTTGTGAACCTGTTGAAGACATGCAACAATCTGTACAAAGGATCCCCAAGTCCATTTGGACATCCACCCCTTGTGAATTGTCACCGATTAAAAAGATCCCTGTTTTATCCTTTTTGATTGTAGTCTGTATGTTCTCATATGAGGCAACATTCCAGGCTATTTTTACACACTGCTGTCCATTCTGTGAACAATCACTCTTTTTAAATTTTATATTCCGTGTACACTGCTTACAATGGCATCAGTTCTTGTGTCCCAGGCACAGCAATGAAACCACCCTCAACAACATTACAAATGAGGATTCTCTCCATAATTATTTTCAATGAATATGGTGGCGTTTGATTACATTGTAATTAACTTACTCAGGCAACCGAGAATCAGCAGCAGAATCGCCATCTCACCGGGGGATATTCTGGGAAGGAAAACACAGAATTAGCATCGTGGAGAGTTAATAGAAAAGGGAAAGGGAGGGAACTGTGGTTAGAGATTGGGACAATGGAATAGTGAGAATATCGAGTTATAATGGGTGAAATGTACAGTCACTGCGACCCGAACACACAGAGTGAGCTGACTCTACCTCCCTCACTGTCACCCCCACCGACAGAGGTGAATTCTACTTCCTTAACTTTCCTTAACAAACACCCATAGCTTTAGTTCAATCCTTCCCTCTTTCCTTGTTCAACTCCTCAAAAATATAAACTCGATGTATTCCTGACGTTCCTGCTCTATTCTCTGCCTCCTCCTCCAGCCCCGTTGTGTAGGCCCCGTGCTAATATTCGAACACCGTTCCATTACTGAGCCCGGTAGGCGGACAGGACAAGCAGCACACGCCCCACCGAAACAATGCCCATCAAATGACAAATTCCTGACCTTATTATACTGGCCACATCATAGCCGAATGCTTACCAGCGTCTCCAGATAAGATGTCACTGTGCGCGATGCAGTGGGGGTCCCGTTGATTTGCTGCCTCTTCACTCCCCGGTCCAATCTGCTGTGAGTGGCATCAGTCTCCGTGACAATATATCCAACGCCGCCCATCACATGGGTTTCACATCTGACCATTGGCAGTGCTGGTTGGCTGAAACATTATCATTTGTCAATGAGTTACATTGTGGTAACATTTGTGCAAATTAAAGATTATTAATGAAATAAGCTGCGATTACAAAACAAGGAAACATCTCACTTGATATTTGAAACAGTTTTTTTTTTCCCTTACATCATAACCTGCCTCCAGTTGCCCATCAGGAAGTATGTAGGGGGATTGAAATTGGCACAAGGCCTGAGCATTTAATTGCCAACGTTGTGCAATGGTCTGGCTAAATATTTTCATTCCTTTGTGGGATATGGGCATTACTGGCCAGGACAGCATTCATATCCCATCACTAATTGCCCATTGAGAAGGTGGTGGTGAGCTGCCTTCTTGAATCTTTGCTGCGCTTGTGGTGTAGGTACTCCCACAGTGCTGTTAGGGAGGAAGTTCCACTATTTTGACCCAGCGACAGTGAAGGAACGGCCGATATATTTCCAATTCAGGACGGCGTGTGGCTTGGAGGTGTTTTCCAGGCGGTAGTGATCCCATCTATCTGCTGCCTTTGTTCTAGATGGTAGAGGTTGTGGACATGGAAGGTGCTGTCTACGAGCATTGGCGAGTTGCGGGTTGGAATTTTAATACGTAACATTATCCACTTTGTCAGGAAGAATTGAAGAGCAATAAATCTCTCGCTCTCGCACTCACTCTCTCTCACACTAACAAGCACGGCCCTGCATTACTCTTCCACTGAACCCAGTCTCCCCGCGGGCCCCACTCTCCCACATTCAATACCGCTCTCGCCCCGGCCCTGCGCACTCCCGGCCGGCGAACTCTCCTCCCCTCCCCGCTCTCCCCGCACCCCTACTTTCGCATACCTCCCCTGAGCCGCACCCTCGCCCCAATCATTCTCCTGGCAGCTCCGCTCCCCACTCTCATATCACATAAACACATATATGAGAATTCCAGGTTGATGAATTAAATGGAAATTCCATGATGTGAATTGAACCCCTGACCCCAGAACATTCTCCTGAGCCTCGGGATATCTCGACAAATGGCAGCCCCGCTCTGTCACCTCTCTCTCATCCGACAGCAGAGCAGGTTCACGGGGAAGGGAGTTTAGTTGAATTTTAATGGGATTTAGTGGGCTTGCTACACTTGGACATGTTGTTACTAACATGAGCAGAGAGAAGCCATGCTAAGTTGCAAACCTTTCTCAGCAAGCTCACTCCATACTAACTCCTCATTGACGAGCAACTCTCTTAGAAGGTAGTCGGTGAATTACCCTGGACCTGAGGGAGAAGTCATCACACATCAAATAGCCGATAAAAGTCAGAATCCTGTATTTTACCATTAATGTTCCTCTGCTAGGATTACATACGAACTTGCGAATTTGGAGCAGGAGTGGGCAACTCGCCCCCTCCAGCCTGATCCCCCGTTCAATAAGATCACGCTTCATCTGATTGTGACCTCGACACTACATTCCCGCCCCGAACACCGGAACCCCCCCGCCCCATTTCTGATAACGTTTCACCCCCTTGTTCAAAGAGAATCTCTCTCGCTCGTTTATAAAAAATATTCAAAGACACTTCTTCCACCGCCTTTTGAGGAAGAGAGTTCCAAACACTCACGGCCGCCTGATGGAAAACATATCTCCTCATCTCTGTCTGAAATGGGCGACCCCTCATTTGAACACCGTGACCCCCCATCTTTGGAGATTCTCCCACAAAGGGGAACATCTCCCCATACACCCTCCCTGTCAAGGCCCGCTCAGAATCTTGAAGTTCTCAGAATCTCAAGTAGATCAAGTCGCCTCTTTCTCTTCTAAACTCCATCAGTTACAAGCCTCGCCAGTCCGAACCTTCACCATAAGACGACCTGCCCGTTCATGGTATTATCCTGCTGAACATTCTCTGAACAGCTTCCGACGCATCTACCTTCACGCTTTGGAAGACGGGAGTCTAAACATTAAAGAAAATGTTGCCACAGAAGATGTGAGAAAGGAACCTACACTCCCGGAAAACACTGCCCTGGGCTTATATTTCTGGGCCAAACGAATGGGATAGTCGTAAGGTAAGAAAAATAGGGAATGAATCTTGAAGCAATCCATTGCCTTGAGTTGAAGGCAAAATTAGCAATAAGCTGGAACCAATGACGTTAGGCCCTGGTAGCATGAGTGACCACTGAGCCATTTGGAACAACATGGCCGAAGGTGGTGTTACAACCCTCTGGGGTGTGAAACAAACAAACGCCTCCATGTGGACACGAAACAAAGGGTAACCGCTTCAGACCCTCGGGGTCAGAAAGGAGCATTTCTGTCAGGGCGGAGATGGTGGGTGTGGTGCTGAGCGGAAGGTCAGAGACAGGAAAATTCCCGTCAGCGTGGACTCCAGGGTGGAGATGACATCATCGCCAGAGTTCCTCATGTTAGTGTCCTCAGCCCAACCACCTTCAGTTGCTCCCTCAATGATCTACCTTCCATCATACTGTCAGAAGTGGGGATGTTTGCTGAAGCTTGCACAATTTTCAGCACCATTCGTGACTCTTCAGACACTGAAGCAGCTCATGTCGTAATGCAACGAGGCCTGGACAATATCCAGGCTTGGGCTGAAAAGTCGCAAGTTACATTTACGCCACACAAGTGTTCAATGGCATTACCATCAATGAAACCCCCACTACCTATAATATGTGGTTTCCCATTGACAAGAAACTGAACTGGACTAGCCAGATAAATACTTTGGCGACAAGGGCAGTTCAGGGGCTGGGAATCCTGCAGCGAGTAAGTCTCGACCTGACTCCCTAAAACCTGCCCAGGATGTATAAGGCACAAAGAAAGAGTGCGGTGGGGAGATCCTCACTTGGCTGGATGCGTTGCAGCCCCCACAACACTCAGGAAGCTCCATACCGTCCAGGAGAAAACAGACCCACTTGATCGGCACCCCATCCAAAAATATTCAGACCCTGCAACACCGAAGCCGTGTTTAACATCTGAAATATGCACAGCAGAAACTCAGAAAAGCTCATTTCACAGCACCTTCCAAACCCGTGGCCTCCACAATCTAGAAGGACAAGGGCAGGAGACACATTAGGAATAACACCAACTGGAATGTCTCTTCCAAGCCACTCATCATCCTGACCTTGTAATTTCCCGTCTGCTCCTTCAATGTCGCTGGGTCAAAATCCTGGAACTTTATCCCTAAGAGCACTGTGGCTCCCCCTACACCACCTGGACAACAGCGGTTCAAGAAGGACGCTCACCACCATCTTCTCATGAGACAAATAGGCATTTGGCAATAAATGCTGTTGCAACCAGCGAATCCTACATTCCCTGAATGAATACAACTAACAGATAGTGAGTGTGGCACTAGGCCCGGGGGGCAGACAGAGAGAATTTCTGTCAGTGGTGACACCGGGAAGGTTCTGAGTCCTTTGGTGAACAGCTGTCAGCTCGGGGGGGGGTGGTGACGGGGTGGGGCTGGGAGGGGTGGTTTTGTGTTAGTTGAGTTTGTCATCCTCTTCTTAAAGATTGGGAGTCAATTTGAAAGTGCGACTCCTGTAGCGACTTGTTGACAGACATAATTTCCACTTTGTCTCCCTTAATTTTCGATTGGAGAAGTTTCATTTCATTGAACAAATTGCTTGATGAGTCTTGGGCTGTTCGATAAGTGCTTGATTTTGCTTCTGTTCAATAAACGTCAGTATTATTCGCTAATTCAGTGTCTGAGACTCTGCCTGATTGTTCTGTCTCTGTCGAACTATGTCAGTTTGAAGGGTTAATTGAGGATCTGATGATTACCCGGTTCACTGCTAAATTAATTCAAGCCTAAGCTTATCAAAACAAACAGCCCATTTTAAATGTACAGGGTGACTTTAAAGTCCTTTTGCTTCTATTTCTAATGTTCTTCAATGGCCGGTTCAATGAGCTAACTCCAGGTTGCAGGGTAGATTTTCAGCTCCTCCTACCCACACTATGGGGCCATTGTCAATGCTGAGGTTGTGTGATGGAGACTGGCTCTGTGCTGAACAGATTTGCATGCTGCACAACGTGTATCAGGTACAAGCCAAGGTCAGCCTATAAATATTTGTGAGTTTACTGTGTTTCACAGCGACCGTTCACAACAGAGGTGGAGATAAGATCTCTCAGAAACCACAAATTGAGGAACACGTACAAACAGGAGCAAGGGGAACAGAGAGCTGATTTGAATATGAGAACAGGTGAAGTTAAGACACTCCTTCAGCCTTGTTGCAGTATTCATGGGGTCTGTATTATTACATCTGTATTATTACAGCAGTGAACCAGATTGCACCCAGAACCTTAAATATCCTCACGTAAATAAGGCACATCATTGTATTTCTTGACATTCCCAATTGACACACTAAATGGCTTTCCACTGGCCTGTGTGTGATTGTGTGATTCCTGACATTAATCCTTATTATCCCAAATCCAATTTTACTCGGAAGCAGAGCACATAGTCATCTCAATACATGGGAAGCATATCATTCATCAATATTACAAGCGCTGCCTCAGTACTGATCCTCTGACATTGCATCACTCCCTCAGAACTGACACTTCGATAATCCGGCAAACCCTCAGTACTGATCCTCCGAGAGTTCGGTGGTCCCTTCGTACCGACCCTCCGACAATTCGGTGCACCCTCAGAACTCACTCTCCAACAGAGCATCCCTCCCTCAGTACTGACCCTCCGACAATGTGCTGCTCCCTCAGAACTGAGCCTTCTGCAAAGTGGCACTCCTTCCATCCTGAACTTCCGACAGTGTGGAACTCCCTCATTAATGAACCTCCGACAGTGCGGCACACCAAAAGTACTGATCCACAAACAGCTCGGCACTCCCTCAGTAATGACACGCCAAAAGTACGGCACTCCTTCAGTAAGGACCCTCCAACAGTGAGGCTCAATCTCAATACTGAAACTCTAAGTGTGGCACTCCCACAATACTAACCCTCCAGCAGTGCGGCACTCTCTCAGTATTCACCCTCCAACTGTGCAGCGTTACCTCCGTACTGACACTCCGACAGTGCGGCGTTCCCCCAGCATTGACCCCCGACGGTGCGAAACTCCCTCAGTACTGACCCTCCGACAGTACAGCACACCCTCATTAATCACCCTTCATCTGTGCGGCATTACCTCAGTACTGACCGTCCAACACCATGGCACTTCCTCAGTAATGACCCTCCAATAATGTGGAACACCCTCAGTTCTGACAATCCGACAGTGCTGCACAACTCCAGCACTGACCCTCCTACAGTGCGGCTCTCCCTCAGTAATGACCCTCCAACATTGCGGCACATCATCAGTATTGATCATCCGACAGTTTGGCACACCCCCAGTACTGACTCTCCAAGAGTACGGCACTCCCTAAGTAATGACCCTGCAAAAGTGCGGCGCTCCCTCAGTAATGACCCTCCAACAGTGCGGCTCTTCCTCAGTAATGACCATCCAACAGTGTGGCACACCCCCAGCACTCACCATCCAACAGTACATAGCTCCCTCAGTAATGATCCTCCAACAGTGAGGCACTCCCTCATTAATTACCCTCCAACATTGTGGCACTCCCTCTGTAATGATCCTCCAACAGTGTGGCATTCTCTTAGTCATGACCCTCTGACAGTGTGGCGCTCCCTTAGTATTGACCATCCAACATCCAACAGTGCGGTACTCCCTCAGTACTGACCCTCCAAAAATGCGGCACATCCCCAGTACCTACCATCCAACAGTGCAACGCTCCCTCCGTATGGAGCCTCTGGCAATGCGGTGCTGATATTAAGTCAATATTAGATTTACTAGAGATGGAAGAAGATTAATTAATAATTGGATTTTAATGCATTAAAAATTGTTGCAATTGATTAATAATTCGACCAATAATTTATAATCTATTTTTAGAAATTAATTGACAATAAAATGTTTATTTTTTTATTAATATTTAGACTTTTCCATTCATAATTGAAAGTATTAAATAGGCCTACAATTCATAATGTTCTATTGATATTAATTTATAAGCAACTGTACTGTTTCACAATTAATATTTAGACCAATCATACATAATATACTGATCAATTTAGTTAATAATAAGATGCATTAACTCACCTTATATTGTAATCAATTAATCATTTAAGGTAATTATTGAGAATATATTGTTGAAATTGTTTAATAGCTACACCTATGAACTTAGCAATTCGAATCAGGAGTAGGCCACTCGGCCCCTCGATCCTCCTCCGCCATTCAATAAGATCATGGCTGATCTGATTGTAACCTGAAACCCTCATTCCCGCCTCCCCCCGATAACCTTTCACCCCCTTGTTAATCCAGACTCTATCTCGCTTGCCCTTAAAAATATTCAAAGACTCTGCTTCCACCACCTCTTGAGGAAGAGAGGTCCAAAGACCAACGACGCTTTGAGAGAAAATACTTTCCCTCATCTTTGCATGAATTCTGAATGTTGAGTTGTTTAAACTGCTTATTCTGATCACATATTAAAGGCAACCTTATCCGCAGCTACGAAATGTTGCTGCTGGTATGAATGGGCTCTCACAGAATAGTGACTCTGTAGATATTGACCACAAAATTATTACCATCCAATTATCAGAGGGAGTGTCGCATCCTCAGAGTGTCAGTACTAAGGAACTGCAGCACTCTCGGAAGGTCATTACTGAGGGAGAACTGGACTGTTGGAGGGTCAGGATAGAGGAAGCACTGCACTATCTGAGGGTTAGCACTGAAGGAGCGCCGCTCTGTTAGAGGGTCAGTATTGCTGGAATACAGCACTGTTGGAGGGACAGTAATAAGGGAGAGCCGTATGGTCAGCGGGTCATCGCTGAGGGAGCGCCGAGCTACCTGAGGGTCAGTACTGAAGATTTGCTGCACTGTCAGGAAGGCATTACTTATGGAGTGCAGAACTGTTGAAGCGTCAGTAGTGAAGGCGTACAGCACTGTTGAAGATTCAGTACTGAGGTAATGCCGCAATTTTGGAGTGTCATTCCTGAGGGTGTACATTCATCCTTTGGCAGACCGGAGTCTGGGTCATTATAGAAAATGTTGTCACAGAAGATGTGAGAAAGGACCCTACATTCACAGAAAACACTGCCCTGGACTTATATTTCTGGGCCTAACGAATGGTGGTGCCGTTTGGTAAGAAAAATAGGGAATGAATCTTGAAGCAATCCATTGCCTTGGCTTGAAGGCATCGTGAGAAATAAGCTGGAACCAATGACGATAGCCCTGGCAGCATGAGTGACCACTGAGCCATTTGGAACGGCATGGCCGAAGGTGGTGTTACAACTCTCTGGTATGTGAAACACAGAAACGTCTCGATGTGGACACCAAGCAAAGGGAAACC
Source organism: Cetorhinus maximus (assembly GCF_964194155.1). Classification (NCBI taxonomy): domain Eukaryota; kingdom Metazoa; phylum Chordata; class Chondrichthyes; order Lamniformes; family Cetorhinidae; genus Cetorhinus; species Cetorhinus maximus. Next base: position 92,852 of record NW_027596304.1, on the reverse strand, counting down.
TCTTCAGGACCTCGGGGTCGGAGGGGGGTTCCTGTCAGAGTGGAGATGGTGGGTGTGGCGCTGAGCCGAAGGTCAGGCAGAGGAGAATTCCCGTCAGTGTGGACCCCAGGGTGGAGATGACATCACCGCTGGAGTTCCTCAGGGTAGTGTCCTCGGCCCAACCATCTTCAGCTGCTACATCAATGACTGTCCTTACATCATAATGTCAGAAGTGGGGATGTTCGCTGATGGTGCACAATGTTCTGCAACATTCGTGACTCCTCAGATACTGAAGCAGCTCATGTCGTAATGCAGCGAGGCCTGGACAATATCGAGGCTTGGGCTGAAAAGTGGCAAGGTACATTCATGCCACATAAGTGCTCAATGACATTACCATCAATGAATCACAACTATCTATACCCTGGGGTTTCCCATTGACCAGAAACTGAACTGCACTAGCCACATAAATACTATGGAGACAAGGGCAGTTCAGAGCCTGGGAATCCTGCAGCGAGTAACTCTCCACCTGACTCCCCAAAGCCTGTCCAGGAAATCTAAGGCACAAGCCATGAGTGTGATGCGATAGTCCCCACTTGGTTGGATGCGTTGCAGCTCCCATAACACTCAGGAAGCTCGAAACCATCCAGGAGAAAACAGCCCCGCTTGATCGGCACCCCAGCTACAAACATTCGTTCCCTGCACCACCAAAGCAGTGTATACCATTTACAATATGCACTGCAGAAACTCACCAAAGCTCCATTGACAGCACCTTCCAAACCCATGGCCTCTACCATCTAGAAGGACAAGGGCAGCAGTAACATTTGAAATAACACCGACTGGAAATTCCCCTCCAAGCCACTCATGATCCTGACATTGAAATTTCTCGCCCACTCCTTCAATGTCGCTGGGTCAAAATCCTCGAACTTCATCCCTAACAGGACTGTGGCTCCACCTACACCACCTGGACAACAGCGATTCAAGAAGGACGCTAACCACCATCTTCTTATGGGGCAAATAGGCATAGGCAATAAATGCTGTTCCAGCCAATAATTCCTACATCCCATTAATGAATACAAATAGAAGATAGTGAATGTGGCACTAGTCCCAAGGGGCAGACAGAGGATAATTTCTGTCAGTGGGGACTCCAGAAACGTTCAGAGTCCTTTGGGGAACAGCTGTCAGCGCGGGAGGAGTGGCGAGGTGGGGAGGTGGGTGGGTGGTATGGTGTTGAGGTGGTTGAGTTTGTCATTATCTTAAAGATTGGCAGTCAGTTTGAAAATGTGACTCCTGCAGGCTTTTGTTGACACATCTATTTTCCACTTTGTCTCCCCTAATTTTCTATTGGAGAAGTTTTATTTCATTGACCAAGTTGCTTGATGAGTCTTTGGCTGAATGATAAGTGCTAGATTTTGCTTCTGTTCAATAAACGTCAGTATTTTTCGCTAATTCAGTGTCTGAGACTCTGCCTGATGGTTCTGTCTCTGTCGAACTGAAGGGTTAATTGAGGATCTATTAATTACCCGGTTCACTGCTGAATTAATTCAATCCTAAGCTTATCAAAATAAATAGCCCTTTTTAAATGTACTGGGTGAGATTAAAGTCCTTTTTCTCCTTTTTCTAATATTATTTACTGGCCGGTTCAGTGAGCTAACTCCAGGGTCCATGGTAGAGTTTTAGATCCTCCCACTCACACTATGGGGCCTTTGTCATTGCCGATGTCGTGTGATGGAGACAGGCTCTGTGCTGAGCAGATTTGCATGCTGCACACCGCGTATCAGGAGCAAGGGAAGGTCAGTCTATAAAGAATTGTGAGTTTATGTGTTTGACAGCGACTGCTCACAACAGAGGTGCAGATAAGATCTCTCAGAAACCACAAATTGAGGAACATGTACAAACAGGAGCAAGGGAACGGAGAACTGATTTAAATATGAGAACAGGTGAAGGTCATCCACTTCCTTAGCCTTGTTCTAGTTTTCAGAGGGTCTATAGCACATCTGTATTATTATAACAGTGACGCAGCTTGCACCCAGAACCTTTAATATTCTCACGTAAATAAGGCACATCAATATATTTCTTGACATTCCCAATTGACACAGCAAATAATTTTCCACTGGCCTGTGTGTCATTGTGTGATTCCTGAAATTAATCCTTAATGGCCCACATCTAATTTTAAGGCTATATCACTTGGAAGCAGACCACACAGTAATCTCAAACATGGGAAACATATCATTCCTCTATATTGCAATCGCTGCCTCAGTACTGACCATCTGACAGTGCATCACTCCCTTAGAACTGACCTTCCGACAATGCGGCACTCCGTCAGTGGTGACCCACCAAGAGAGCAGCACTACCTCCATATGGACCCTCCGACAATTCGGTGCTCCCTCAGCACTCACCTTCCAAAAGAGTGTCCCTCCCTCAGAACTCACCCTCCATCAATGCGTTGCTCCCTCAGAACTGAGCCTCCGTCAGTGGGGCACTCCTTCCTTCCTGACCTTCCGAGAGTGCAGCACTCCCTCATTAATGAACCTCCGACAGTGCGGCAAACCACATGTACTGACCCTCCAGCAGCACAGCGCCCCCTCAGTAATGACCCGCCAACAGTAAGGCACGCCCTCAGTAACGACCCTCCAACATTGCAGCACAGGATCAATGCTGACCCACTAAGTGCAGCACTCGTTAAATAATGGCCGTCCAGCAGTGCGGAATTCCCTCAGTGCACACCCTCCAACAGTGCGGCGTTCTCTCAGCATTGACCACCGACGTTGCAACACTCCCTCGGTACTGACCGTCCGACACTACGGCATCCCCTCATTAAAGACCCTATATCAGTTTGGTATTCGCTCAGTAATGACCCTCCCACCGTGCAGCCTCTCTGATTAGTGAACCTCCAACAGTGCGGCACTGCCTCAGTACGGAGGCTCTGACAGCACTGCGCTCCCTCAGTACTGAACCCCCGAAAATACAGCGCACCCTCAGTACTGACCATCCAACAGTGCGGCACAACCCCAGTACTGACCATCCAACAGTGCGGCACAACCCCAGTACTGAACATCCAACAGTGCGGCGCTCCCTCAGTATTGACTCTCCAGCATTGCGGCACTCCCTCAGTAATGACCATCTGACAAGGCGGCGCTCCTTCAGTAATCAACCTCCGTCTGTGCGGCACACCCCATGTACTGACCCTCAAATAGTGCGGCGTTCCCTTAATAATGACCCTCAAACAGAGAGGCACACCCCCAGTAAGACTCTCCGATAGTGCGGCGCTCCCTAAGTAATGATCCTCCAACGGTGAGGTACATCCCCAGTTCTTACCCTCCGACAGTGCGACACTCCCTCTGTATGGATCCTCCGGCAATGCGACACTGATATTAAGTCAATTTTAGATTTACTAGAGATGGAAGAAGATTAATTAATAATTGGATTTTAATGCAAAATTTGTTGTTGCAATTGATTAATAATTTGACCAAAAATTAATAATATATTTTTAGAAATTAATTGATAATTAGATGTTTAATTTATTATTTATATTTAGATTTTTCCATTCCTTATTGAAAGTAATATTTAGGCCGACAATTCATAGTAATCTGCTGAATTTAATTAATAATCAAGTGTACTGTTTCACACTATGTTTTGCAATTAATTAATATTTAGACCAATCATAGATAATATGCTGTTCTATTTTGTTAATAATTAGATGTATAAACTCATAATATATTGGAATTAATTAATAATTTAAGGTAATTTTTGAGAATTTATTTTTGAAATTGATTAGCAGCTATATCTATGAATTTACCAATTCGGATCAGGAGTAGGCCACTCGGGCCAGCGATCCTCCTCTGCTATTCAATAAGATCATGGCTGATCTGATTGTATCATCAACCCCACATTCCCGCCTCCCGCCGATAACCTTTCACCACCTTGTTAATCCAGACTCTATCTCGCTTAGCTTTAAAAATATTCAAAGACTCTACTTCCACCACCTTTTGATGAAGAGAGGTCCAAAGACCCACGAAGCTCAGAGAGAAAATGCTTCTCCTCATCTTTGAATGAATTTCCAACGCTGAGTTGTTTAAACTGCATATTCTGATCACATATTAAACACAACCTTATCCGCAGCTACGAAATTTTGCTGCTGGTGTGAATGGGCTCTCACAAAATAGTGACTCCTTAGATATTGACCACAAAATTATAATCTTCCATTTATCAGAGGGAGTGCCGCATTCTCAGGGGGTCAGTACTGAGGGACTGCAGTACTCTCGGAAGGTCAGTACTGAGGTAGAATCGAACTGTTGTAGGGTGAGTGCAGAAGAAGCACTGCACTGTCTGAGGGTCAGCACTGATGGAGTGCCGCACTGTCAGAGGGTCAGCATTGCTGGAGTACAGCACTGTTGAATGGACTTGAATAAGAGGACACCGCATTGTCAGAAGGTCAGTGCTGAGGGAGCACCGAGCTGTCTGACGGTCAGAACTGAGGATTTGCCGCACTCTCAGAAAGGCATTATTATGGAGTGCAGCACTGTTTAAGGGTCAGTGGTGAAGGCGTACAGCATTGTTGGAGGGTTGGTAATGCAATGTCGGAGGTCCAGTAATGAGGTAGTGCTGTACAATTAGAGTGTAAGTACTGAGGGAGAGCCGCACTGTCAGAGGGTCAGAAATGACTCCGCCGGATTCACTGGGAGGACTGTCGAACAAACGCTCGTGTCCTTCTTGAAGCTGGCTGCATGAGCATTCAGAAAAAAACTCCCGCAATGTCGACGTGAATGGACTGGACAGTGTCCGGATTGTGGAAACGTCTATCTTGCTGCCAGGTCCTGTTTTCTCAACTCTCCAATGGGCAACGCTCCAGGGGGCAACGTTGAATCTCTCATCGAAGTGTGGCAGCATCGACGTTAATGGCTGAGAGGAGGTCGCTGCCCGTTGGCAAAATTGGTGACAATGTGTCCATCATTCTGCATCTCGCTTTGAGTCTCCATGTCTTAATGATGATGCAGAGCGGCCACAGTGACGCGAAGAAAAGGAAGCAAATCCTGCTCTCCGGATCCCACTACATGGTGGGACGTCCTGCCCCATGTGCCCGAAGCTCTGCTGCTCCAGAATCGGCCTGTTCATCCACATGAAGACCCACGGCAGGAAGTGACTTCCCCGACGCATCATCCTCAAATAGACGGACAGCCGAAGGAGAGGACATTCTACTATCAGGTTCAGTGTTGTGAAGAAGCTAGGACACAGAACATCATTAAGACATTGACATAGGTGGTGACTTTAATGTGAATAGGAATTGATGAAGATTACTGGGACCAGGCAATTGGACAATGGGGGCTTTTGGGAGTGAGATGTCGCACTGTTGGAGGGTCAGTACTGAGGGAGCGCCAAGCTGTCAGAGAGTCAGTACTGAGGATATGCGACAACAATGCATGGTCTGTAGTGAGGATTTGCTGCAGTGTGGCAGGTCATTACTGAGGGATTGCAGCACTTTCGGAGCTTCAGTACTGATGTCGTAGTGATGTGCTGGAGGCTCAGTAAAGATCTGGTGCCATATTGTCAGAGGGTCAGTAATAAGGGACTACTGCACTGTCGGAGGGTCAGTGCTGAGGGGGTGCCGCACTTTTGGAGTGTCAGTCCTGAGATAGTGGCGCACTGTCCAAGGGTCAGTATTGAGTGAGTGCCATACTGTCAGAGGGACAGCACTCAGGTAATATCACACCGGCAGAGTTTCAGACCTGAGGGAGTAAAGCACTGTCCGGGGGTATGCACTGAGGGAATGCCGCACTGTCAGAGTGTCAGTTCTGATGGAATTTCGCGCTGTTGGAGGGTCAGCTCTGAGGGAGTACCGCACTGTCCAAAGGTAAGTAGCGAGGGAATGTCGCACAATCGGTGGTTCAGCTGTGATGGAGAGTCGCACAGTTGGAAGACCAATTCTGAGGCAGTGCTGCACTTTCGGTTGGTTGAGGACTGAGGGAGTGCTGCACTATCGGAGGGTTAGTCCCGAGGGAGTGTCGATCTGCTGGAGGGTCAGTTCTGAGGGAGTGCTGAATGTAGGAGGTTCATTAGTGAAAGAGTGCAGCACTGTTAGTGGGTCAGAACTTATGCTGAACTGCGCTGTTGGAGGGTCCGGACTGAGGGAGTGGTATATTGTCAGAAGTTCAGTACTAAGGGATTGTCGAAAGTTCAGTTCTGAGGGAATGCCGATCTGTCGGTTTGTCAGTTCTGAGGGAGTGCCACACTGTCAGAGGGTCAGCATTGAGGGAGCGGCCAGGGCGCCTGAGGGTCAGTACTGAGGATGCACCACACTGTTGCATGATCTTTAGTGAGGATGTGCTGCAGTGTCGGAGGCCATTAGTGCGGGACAGCAGCACTGTTGGGAGCTCAGTACTGAAGGTGTACTGCACTGTCGGAGGGTCATTGCTGCGGGAGTGCTGCAGTTTTGGAGTGTCAATATTGAGCGAGTTCCGCATTGTCGGAGGGTCAGTACAAGGGAGTTTTCCACTGTGAGATATTCAGTGCTGATGGACTTCAACACTGTCAGAGGGCCAGTACAGTTGGAGTAATACACTACCAGAGGTCAGTACAGAGGGAATGATGCACTGTCAGATGGTCAGCTCTGAGAGAGCACTGCACTGTCAGAGGGTAAGCACTGATGGAATGCCGCACTGCCAGAGGGTCAGTACTGAAGGACTGCCGCATTGACCAAGTTGCTTGATGAGTCTTTGGCTGAATGATAAGTGCTAGATTTTGCTTCTGTTCAATAAACGTCAGTATTATTCGCTAATTCAGTGTCTGAGACTCTGCCTGATGGTTCTGTCTCTGTCGAACTGAAGGGTTAATTGAGGATATATTAATTACCCGGTTCACTGCTGAATTAATTCAAGCCTAAGCTTATCAAAATAACCAGTCCATTTAAATGTACTGGGTGAGATTAAAGTCCTTTTTCTCCTTTTTCTAATATTATTCACTGACACCATGGGGAACGCGTCCCACCCGCCCGCTCCCGGGAACCTGTGGGGATCAGACTCCACACCACAAGCCGGGCACCATGGGCAGCAAGTCCCTCCCGCTCGCTCGCCCGCTCCCGGGAACCTGTGGGGATCAGGCTCCACAACACAACCGGTCACCATGGGGAATATTTCCATCCAGCCCGCTCCCCGGGACCTGTGCTGGTCAGGCTCCACACCACAAGCCGGACACCATGGGGAACAGATCCCTCCCGCACTGTCCAAAGCATTTGGGGGAGAGATTTAACTGCGCCCACCACTCGGTCGAAAGGCAGCTCCCCCTCCCCACCCCCAAATTCCCTGCACTCCACTCATTCATTGGGAATGGAAATTAAAATGAGATAATGCCGGAAACTCCCAGACACAGCTCCACTCTCCTTTTTGAATGAATTATGCAATAGGGTCAAAGGGACATGTCAGCACATCCTTCGACTGCTGCCGGAATTTAGTCGGGGCATAAATGCAAGGATGTGTGGAGCAATTCAGGAGCCCAATTCCTGCGCAGAAGGATGCAGCAATATGGACTCATAGCACTAATTATACATTCGGACTCATACAGAACACACCATGATCGTGCCCACTGCAGTAGGAAATTTTCCGAGATAACAAACAGTAAAATGATGGATTTCTATCGACTCTGCATCTCTGGCTCTCTGGCACTCTCCCCACTTCTGTGATCCCGGAGGCTCCTGCGGGCTCTGCTGTTCACTAAAATGCGTCTGACAGTGAGAAAATTGAGCAGCCGAATCAGGATAACTGGGGCTAACGGGTTAAGAATATAATGGACAAACTCGATTGTTACCCAGACCGTAGAGTAATAAAAATCTAGTATTACAGAACATAACCAGGGTTCGTTAACAATTTGATACATTCCTGTGAGCATGGAATCCCAGAAAAGGTTCTTTAAAAATATCAGGACAGTCACTGTCCCAAGAACCACGCCTGTTTTGTCGGTTCATTGCAAAACACCAACTAATTAATTAACAAACTCAACATTGAAAAACACGAACAAATTCAACAATAAGTTTAGCCTTGCAAAGCACCAACAAATTCAATAAGTGGTTTAACATTGAAAAACTCAATGAAATTCAACAACAACATCAACATTAAGAAACACCAGCAAATCTACAACAACCTCAACATTGACAAATAGGTATACATTCAGCAAAAAACTTCTACATTGTATATCAAAACAAATTCAGCAACATAAACATCGAAAAACACCCAGAAATTCAACAGCAGCAACATTGAAAACACCAAGAAATTCAACAAGCTCGTAAACATTGAAAAACATTTGAAATTGAAATTCAAAATTGAAATTCAACCACAACCTCAAAAATGAGAAACACCAACAAATTGAACAACAACCTCGAAATTGAGAAACACCAACAACTTGAATAACAAACCCAACATTGGAAAACAGCAATCAATTCAATAACAACTCAACATTGGAAACGCCAACAAATTCAGCAACAACTACAACATTCAAAAACCCCAGCAAATTCATAAAGAAACTCCGTACTGATTATCACCAACATACTCTGCAGGAAGCTCAACATTGTAGAACATCAACAAATTCACCAACAACTTCAACATTGAAATGCACCAGCTAATTCAACAAGATTGAAATACACCAGTAAATTCAGAAACCACGTCGCCATAGAAAATGAAGAACAAACCGATGAATAACCTCTGCATTGTTAAATACCAAAAAATTCAACAACAACTTCATCAATGAAAAACATCAACAAATTCAGCAAGCTTAACAATGAAAAACATTAACACGTTCTAGAGCAACCTCGTCATTGAAAAACACCTACAAATTCACGTTAACATTGAAAAACATGTAAAAATTCAACAACAGCGCGGAAAAACACCAAGTTCAACAAAAATGTCATCAACTAAAAGTGCAAACATTTTCAAACACAACCTCAACGTTTAACAAACAATTGCTGAATTTGTTGATGGTTCTCAATTCTTACTCTGTTTATGAATTTGATGGTGATTCACAATCATTTTAACTTTGCTGTTGTTTTTCAAACGTGAATTTGTTGTTATGTTTGCTGATTTTTTTTTTTTCAATGTTGTTCCTGCTATTGAATATGTTACTGATTTTCAATGTTGAAGTAGTTATAAAATTTGTCAGTGTTCTACAATATTCAGGTTGTTGTTGAATATGTTGGTGATGTTCAATGTTGACGTTGTTGAATTTGTCGTTGTTGTTCTCAATGTTGAGTCTGTTGTTGAATTTGTTGCTCTTTTTCAATGTTGAGCTTGTTCTTGAATTAGTCGATGTTTTCAATGTTAACGTTATTGAATTTTTTGGTGCTTATTAATGTTGAAGTTATGGTTCAATTTGTTGCTTTTGATCTAAGCTGAGGTTGTATTTGAATTTGTTGGGGTTATTCAATGTTGACATTGTTTATGTTGTTGATGAGTTTCAATGTTCAGATTGTTGCTGATTTTCAATGTTGAAGTTGTTGATGACTTTGTGAGAGTTTTTACAAAGTTGAGGTTGTTGCTGATTGTGTGCTCTATTACAATGTGGAAATTGTTCTGGAATTTCTTGGTGATGCTCAACGTTATAGTTGTTGAATTTGTTTGTGTTTTTCAATGCTAATCTTCCTATTGAATTTGTTGGTGTTTTGCAATGTTATGTTTGTTAATTAATTATTTGGAGTTTTGCAATGTTGAGGCTCCTGTTGAAATTGTTGGTGGTTTTCAATCTTTTTGACTTTGTTGGTGTGTTTCAAAGTTAAAGTTGTTGGTAAATTTGTTGGTGTTTTCCAATCTTGATGTTGCTATTGAACATGTTGATGTTTTATAATGTTGATTTTGTTTAATTTGTTTGGTGATTTTCAATGTTGCGGTTGTTGTTGAGTATGCAGTTGTGTTTTGTTTCAAAAGTTGAGGTTGTTGCTGAATTTGTTGGTGTTTTTCAATGTTGAAGATATTGTTGAATTTGTTGGTGTATTTCAAGGTTGAGGTTGTTGTTGAATTTGTTGTTGTTTTTAAATGCTGAGTTTGATTGAATTTGTTGGTATTTTTCAATGTTGAGGTTGTTGTTGAATTTGCTGGCGGTTTTCAATGTTGATTTAGTTGTTGAATTTGTTGGTGTAATTCAATGTTGAGTTTGTTGTAGTTGTTGGTGTTTTTCAAAGCTGAGGTTGTTGTTGAATATGTTGGTGTTTTTCAATCTTGAGGTTGTTGGTGAATTTGTTGTTTTTTTCAATGTTGTGGTTGTTGAATTTGTTGTTATTTTTTAAAAGTCGCAGGCTCGCGGACTGAATGAGCTCCTCCTGTTCCCATGAATGAAGTCCCTGTTAGTGGCTGGCCGGGGCTCCCGGATTGCTTTCCCCAATGCATAATCAACATCTGGGACAGCTGCTATTATGGAAGTACGGCGACGACTCAGTACAATACAGTTTGGTTTCTGTACATGTGCCTGCACCAGAAGGGGATGATTTGACCGATCTACTGCCCCTTTTCCATCCGCTCCTGAGCCTTCACTCCCCACAAGGGCTCAGCGACTTAGTGGCCCGTGCCGATTGGACGTTTGTGGTTAAATAGACCATTTATTGCCGGGAAACTGTGAACGCCGCCTCTGGGCTATTTTCAGTTGTTTTGATTCTTCAACAAATGAATATATGATGTTAGCGGATATTTCAAAGCATCCTTCAGCTGCTTTCTGAACTTGGACTGAGTCACCCCATAAATAAATGTGTTTGTGCAGCAACTTAAACTCCGCAGCATCATTCGGAATTGTTTACATATATATTCAGAATCTGTGTAATCACTGGGACCTGTTTCCGTAATGGTATAAAATAAGCAATCTATAACATACACCGACCACAGCAGTCCGAAGCTGCCCGAGATGGTGAAGAGTAAAATCACAGACTTCCTCCTGTTCTCCATCTCTGGGTCACTGCGATTCTCACCCTTGCTCTGACCCCTCAGCCCCTTACGGACTCGACTGGCCACTAAAATTTGTCTGACTGTCAGAGCGTTGAGCAGCAGAATTAAAGTGAATGGGAGCAATGGGGTTAAAACCGTGTCAAACAAGTCAAATCCCACCCACCCGGGGTTAGTAAAATAGCTTGGCTTTGGATAACAGAACCACGGAACATTGTCGATTATCTCTCCAGGTTCCTGTGTAAAGTGGTGCGGGATGTTTTTTAAACAGTGCAGAATGCCGGTTGATGCTAGAACCACAGCCGCAGTTTTCTCGGTGCAATATTTTGTTTTCAGCTTCTGACAACAAATGGCCACAAATCGGTCAAAGGAGAAAGTGACGGTGAACCAGACTGAAAAGTCTGTGGCTGCACGAGTCAGGACACCGAGAACACTATACACTGGGGTGATGAGCAGGAAACTCTGTCCAAAATAATAATAAGTTACCCTCCACATGATGACCTCAGTGATAATGACCAGTAGGTCCGCCGTTGCCATGGCCACCAGAAAGCGGGTGGTGCAGTTGGAGAGGCCACACTTTCCCCGGGTTAATATCACAGTCGCCAGTGAATTAACTGTAAGAGGGAGAAGGGTAAAGCGACTGGAAATTAACTGATCAAACATTCACACTCAATAAGGCCAATATTCAACCAACAAAATAGATCATTTTGGACCCTGTCAGAGGCTAAACTTTGAAATTAAAACTCCAAATCCCTACCCAACCCATCCCCACCCTGTGAAATCCCGAGTTCAGACGGGGAAGCATTAAACATGATTGGTCGGATATAAAGAACAGAAACAGGCCATTCGACCTAAGCAGCTCATTTCAAAGTTGATGATCCACTGGAGCCTCGGCCCAGATTTTATCAGTTGAATCTGACAACGTAACACTCTATTCCTTTTTCCCTCACTTCCTTGTTCATATTCCCTTAAATGAATCTAAAGGATTCACAACACACTCTGCGTGGTAGCGAGTTGCACATTCTCACCGCTCTTTGGATGAAACAGTTCCCTCTGAACTCCCTATCGGCTTTATTGGTAATCCTCTCAAAACGATGGCCTCCATTTATGCCCCTCCTCACAGGAACAAATATTCTTTCTGTGTCCACCCTATCAAATCCTTTCTTCATTTTACATTTCTAATTAGCTCACCCCTCAGCCTTCCATTTTCAAGAGATAAAGTCACAGCCTGTCAATCCGTTCCTGGTATTTATACCCACGTATGTTTGACATGATCGATGTATACAGTCTCTCCACCCTCGGCAGTGTCTCCGTACCCTTGGCTCTATAATACCTGAACTGAACTTTATCCAGTATTCAATATGTGCTCTGGCTAAGGTCTGATGCAGATTTATCATAAATGATCTACTTTTGCAATCCTCCTCAGTATTGACCACACCCTGTCTCAAGCAGGTCTCATCTGTAATAATCGACATTGTGTTTTGATTACAAAATTTAACTCATTAATGCATTTTGAAGAGCACTGATCACAGTACTGATCCTTCTGGAACACCACTTCCCACCTTCTTCCACTCTGAATAAAGACCCTTTATTCCTCCTGTCTGCTTTCTGTCCTCAATACAGCGAGCAATCCATTCGGCCACTTCTCCCTTGACGCCACATTTTATGACCTTATTCATTAGTCTGTTTTGCTCTCCTGTTAAACTGACAGTAAATATCTCTTTCTCGTGGAGCAATTGAATCGGCGACCGATCCACATCAATAATTTTCACTGTATACACTTACACTTACACAAGACACAACAATAATCCACCCATCGTTTAAAGGTGACATCCGTAAAGACAAAAGCGACAGCTATATGAAATGGAGAGACCCGTCATCCTAAACAAGCATTCACAACCAAAGCAGTTTGTTTCATGCCGGTCATTGAACCAAATTCAGCATATGTCTACCCTAACAATTACTCCCGGTAATACATGGTCACTGGGTATCCCTTCCTCAGCTCCTCATTCCACGGGTTAGTGACCCACAGCCTCTGTAGTTTTGCACTATCACATATTCCCAGACACCCATAGGCACTGTGGCTGGGTGTTCCATTTCAGCTAGTTAACCACACTCAGTACAACTGTACACTTACAGATAATAGAACATTATGTTCCACTGGAGAATATAACTTGATATTACCGTTTCTATGCAAGTTATAAGCAGAACTTGATCTTCAGTTGGTGCAATATAATGAATCGGTAGAGATAATTCAGGGTATTTGACTGTAGAAAATGCTACGACTGATCGACTGCCCATATAGATCCACCATATATGTAATATTATGAGTAGCAGAATAAAATCACAAATGAGCTCACGTACATCTTCACAGACATTAAATGTTTATATTCACTTACCGGGTACACCAATTATTGCCAAGATCAGGTAATATATTTTTCTAAAACTGTTAAACTGTTCAATCATATTCTCACTGAAGTGATTTGTCCCTTCGTCTCGTGACAATCTCGCTGTATTAAACTGTGGGGCGATACATTCGCAAAGCCTTTAATCAATATTCTGTATGAACACCTCCGGGAATTTGAAGTTGCAGCTTATTTGTTTTAAACTTGAACAAACAGGTTTTCGAAAGTGATTTAATTCCCTGCTGTACAGTCTATATTTAGCGCTGGGATTTCACTGGATAATTCTGAACACATCATGAGCTAACAAGTTTCGTTCGCCCAGCATTGACTCTGTTCACTCAAAAATAGGAAACATCAGTCCAAACACAACTTCTAAAATTGTCTCCTAACTGCTGATCCCAATGCTGTGGTTATTAAATCATTGAATTGCAATTAATCGAGTCTCTCTCTCTCCCTCTCTCTCCTCTTGTCTCACTCTTCTTGTCTCTCTCTCTCAGTACCTCCATTCCTCTCTCTGTCTCTCTCTCATTGTTTCAATCTCTGCCTTCCTCTTCTTGTCTCTCACTCTTCTCTCTCTCACTCCACTCTCTCTCCTCTCCCTCCCATTCTCTATTTCTCTTTCTCTCTCATTGCCTCACTCTGTCTCTCACTCTCCATATCTCTCGGTCCTTCTCTCTCTCTCACTCACTCTCCCACACCATCCCTCCTTTCTCTCTCTCCTGCCTTTCTTGTCTCACTTTCTCTCTCTTGCTTTTGTCTCTTCCTCTTTGTATCTCACTCTCTCATTCTCTCAGGGGCGTGACTGCCCTCTTTAACTTTCATTATCCTATCAAAGGGTAGAATGCCTCACTAAGGAACAGAGATTTATACATTCGAACGTTGAATCATTCACTTAGACTTGGAAAGGAATTAGGGCAGATAGAGGGATTTAAAATGGGGATAATAAATGAATCAAATTAAGAATAAATAAAACTAAGTGGGTAAAAAAAAGAATCGAGAGAAAGGGTTTAAAATGTGGTGAGGATAGAGGAGAGAGCTCATGGTCTGAAGTTGTTGAACTCAATCTAATGTCCGGAAGGCTGTAAAGTTCCCAGTCGGAAGATGAGGCGCTGTTCCTCCAGTTTGCATTGGGCTTCACTGGAACATTGCAGCAGGCCGAAGACGGACATGTGGGCTGAGATCAGGATGGAGTGTTGAAATGGGAAGCGGCAAGGAGGTCTGGGTCATGCTTGCAGACAGACCCAATGTGCTCCAAAAAGAGGTCACCCAATTCTCCTTTAGTCTCCCAATCATAGAGGAGTCCGAACTTGGAGCAGCGAATGCTGAGGACAAAATTGAAGGAAGTGCAAGTGAAGCACTGGTTCACCTGAAAGGATTGTTTGAGCCCTAGGACGGTGAGGAAGGATGAGGTAAATGGGCAGGTGTTGCACCTTCTGTGATTGCATGTGAAGGTGCCGTGGGAAGGGGATGAGGTGTTGGGGGTCATGGAGGCGTGGAGGGAGCGGTTACGACGGAATTCTGATGGAGGGGTTGAGAGGAAGATGTGTTTGGTGGTGGCATCATGTTGGAATAGACGGAAATGGTAGTGGATGATGGGTTGAATGCAGAGGTTGTTGGGGTGTAAAATTAGGTCAAGGGGGGCCCAATCATTCTTCAGGGTGGGAGGGAAACCGTTGAGGGCCTAGGCGGGGGAGATTGGTCAGACACAGTTGAGGACCTTGGCAAGCATTGTGGGGGAGGGGAGAACCTCGGTTAAGGAAGATGGAAGACATGTCAGAAGCGATTTGGAAAATGGCGTCATCCGAACACATGCAAACTGAGAGAATGAGATGGAGTCCTTACAGGAAGCGGGGTGTGAGGAGATGTAGTCGAGGTAGCTGTATGGCCTGGTGAACTTGTAATGAACATTACTGGGCAATCCATCAACAGAATTGGAAGCAGAGACGTCAAGGATGGTAAGGGAACTGTCGGAGATATACCATATGAAGCTGATAGAGGGGCCGAAATTTGAAGCAGAATTGATACATCTTTCCCGGTCCAGACAAGAGCATGCAGCACCACCAATTCAGTCATCGATATACCTAAAAAAGCTTTCTCAGTAGGGTGTGGAGTGAGTAGGACAGCAACAAGGACTGTTCCACATTACTCATGAATAAACAGGCATAACTAGTGACCGTGTTGTTGCCCGCAGCCATACCTTTTGTTTGGTGGGCGAGGGATAAGTTAAAGGAGAATTTTTTCAGTGATGGAACACGTTCAGCCAGGGGGAGGAGAGAGGTGGTGGATGTTGATTTTTTGGGCCTCTGTTCATGGACGAAGCGGAGATCCCTCAGACCATCCTGGTGGGGAAATGATGTGTAGAGGGATTGGGCGCTCATGGTTACGAGGAGGCGTCATATCAATGTCAACAATTTCCAGATGCCTGGCCCTAAGCGACTGGGAAAGGGCTTTGGTGAGATCCCACCTGGATTAGTCTATTGACCCTCGAGTTTAGAACTGTTCTGAAAACAGGCTCATGCTGAACTGTATCAATGTCATCGTGTAAAAATATTACATGCAGAAAGCCACCACAGGACTCTGTAAATTTCAGCATACCATGTGGGAGGTGTTGGCAAAGAGGCGTCGTCGCCAGACGAGTCACCCAGAGACCCATGGTAATGATCTGGAGACACGGATTCGGATTCCACTCGAATTTGAATTTATTATAAATCTGGAAATAAAAGTCTACAGATCACTGTTGAAGCCATCGTCGATTGTGGTACAAATCCATCTGGTTAACTAATCCCCTTTTGGTCAAAGGAATCCGAGGTTCTTACCTGTGGGAAATTATCGAACTCCAGATCCACAGCGATGGCACTAAGTTGCTTCAAAACACGAAAAATTACAAAAGGAATGAGACCGGAGAAATCACCAGGCATCGACCAAGGCACTGGAAATGACAATAAGAAATGTAATTCTGTCGACCCTGCAAAATCCTCTTCACTAACATGGAGGCCGGGGAGGAGCTGTCTCACAGGCAGGTCAAGCAACAGCCTGACATATTTATCCTACCGGAATCATACAGAGAGAAAATGTCCCAGACACCACCATCAACATCCCTGAGTATCCCCTGTTCCACTGGCATGACAGTCCCACCGCAGAGGCAGGGCCACAGAGTAAATAGTTAGGAGGGAGTTGCGGTGGGTGAGCACCACATGAAGTCCGGGCTCCATGAAATCTCATGGCATCAGATGAAACACGGGCAAGGAAACATCCTGCTGATTACCACGGAGCGCCGTCCCTCAGCTGATGAGAGTAAAAGGGCGCAGAATTTACTCTGGGTGGGGGACTTCAATGTCCATCACAAAGAGTGACTCGTTAGTACCTCTACTGACTGAGCTGGCCGAATACTAAAGGACATAGCGGTGTCTGCGTTAGGTGGTGAGGGAACCAACAGGAGGAAGAAAACATGCTCCACCTCATCCTCACCAATCTGACTGCCGCAGATGCATCTGTCCATGACAGTATTGGTAGGAGTCACCACCGCACAGTCATTTTGGTGACCAAGTCCCACCTTCATATTGAGGATACCCTCCATCGTGCTGTGTGGCACTACCAACGTGCTGAATGGGATAGGTTTCGAACAGATCCAGCAACTTGAGGCTGGGCGTCCATGAGGCACTGAGGGTCATGAGCAGCAGCGGATTTGTCCTGGAACACAATCTGTAACCTCACGGCCCGGCATCTACCCAATTCTACCATTACCATCAAGCCAGGGGGTCAACCATGGTACAATGAAGTGTGCAGAAGGACATGCCAGGAGCAGCGGCAGGCATATCTGAAAAAAGGTGTCAGCCTGTTGATGCTATAACGCAGGACTACTTGCATGTCAAACTTGCATAAGCAGCAAGATCTCACAACCAAAGAATTAGATCTAATCTCTGCAGTCATGCCACAAGCATTCGTGAATGGCGGTGGATGTGGGGGCTCCAGTAATATCCCCATCCACAATGAAGGAGGAGCCCAGCACATCAGTGCAAAACATAAAGCTGAAACATAAGCAACAATCTTCAGCCAGAAGTGCCAAGTGAATGACCTAGCTCGACCTCCTCCGGGGTTCCACAGCGTCAGAGATGCCAGTTTTCAGCCAAATCCATTTACTCCACGTGTTATGAAGAACTGGCTGAAGGCATACATAATGAAAAGATTATGCACCGTGACGATATTCTGACAATTACACTGAAGACATGAGCTCCAGAATATTCTGCGGCACTCGCCGAACTGTTCCAGTAGATGTAAAACACTCGCAACTTACTGCCAATGTGGAAATATGCCCAGGCATTTTCTGTGCACAAAAAACAGGATAAATCCATCCTGGCCAATTACTTCCCCATCAGCCTATTCTCGATATTCATTAAAGTAACGGAAGGGGCTATCAACAGCGCTATCATGCGGCACCTACTTAGCATTAACCTGCTCACTGACGCCCATTTGGGGTCCTGCCAGGTCCGCTCTGCTTCTGACGTCATTACACTCTTGGTTCAAACATGGACACAATAACGTAATTCAAAATGTGAGGTGAGAGTGAATGTCCTTGACATCAAGGCAGCGTTTGACTGAGTGTGACATCAAGGGGCCCTAACATATCTGGAATCAATGGGAATCAGTGGGGAATTCGCTACGCTGGTTGGAGTCATAAATAGCACAAAGGAAGATGGTTGTGACTGTTAGAGGTCCAACATCTCAGTCCCAGGGCATCATTGCAGGAGATGTTCAGGGTAGAGTCCTCAGCCTAGCATCTTCAGCTGCTCATCAATGACCTTCCCTCCATCATAAGGTCATAAGTTGCGATGTTCGCTGATGATTGCACAATGTTCAGCACCATTCGCGACTCCTCAGGCACTGAAGCAGCCCATGTCCAAATGCAGCAACACCTGGACAATATCCAAGCTTGAGCAGATGTTAGGAACGAGGGAGTTTAAGTAAGTTATATTTACATTTGTTGGTTTAGGCAATATTTTTTGCTTTAATTTTCAAGCAAGTTTTTTTTTTCTCGATGTGTGGGTTAAAATGGTGAAACCTGGCATGTCGTTACATTTTCCAGAGGCGACTGTAAGTGTAAGCTCGGTTTGTGTGCCTGCATTTTCAAAGATGTTTATGATCCTTGAGGTGCAGAGCTGTGTTATCAAGTGGGGTAGTAGTTTAGGGAAGGTTAAGTACAAAAACTTTGCTGTTTCCTTACAACCGGGTTCCAGATAGGGTGGCCACAAACACACACATACACACAGACACACACACACATATGTACACGCACGCGCACACAAACACATAAACACAGGTCTAAACCGAAAGCAGTTTGAGTTCATTTGGTGTGGGTGTTCTAAGGCTGAAAGGACTTGCCAGGAGAAGGAGCCTTGGAGAGGGGCTGGTAGCAAGTCCGAAACTAAATTTGAAACCAGCTGGCAGGAGAAGCTGTACAGGAGGGAACTTCAGAAAGAGAAGATGAGTGGTCTGATGAAGATCTACTAATCAAAAGAAGCAAACAGGAATCTGGACAAGGTCCTGTTAGGTAGTTTTGGGAGTGAGAAGCAGAGAAAGGTTTCACATTTCAAGGGAGATGTTTCAGCATGCAGATTTAAAGCAAGTTTGGCTTGCAATAATGCAGAAGGTCCAAGGAGACAGCTCGAGTTCTGTAACGCCTTGCTATGGGCGTGTGAAGCAATGGTGTTCTTTTGGCATGGCTGAAACAGGGAGAGCGAATGCATGGCTGGAAGCTTGAATGCACGTGGCGATCCAGGAGAGCTCGGAGCCCTGTAGATGGACCGTTAATGGAAGGCGTTTGAGAGAAAGCATGGTTTGCGAGAATATTCCAAATGTGTTCTTGGAGAGTGGAGGTTGGGAAGCCTCGTGTGAAAGACGGAGCTCAATGAGACCGGTTGGCTCAATATTTGAAAAGCGATTGGGGGGAGATGTCAGGTATCTATAGCATCTGTTCGGAATGGAACCAGACACTTGGTTTCAGGGTGTTGTATGCATTACCACAAGTCGCAGATTGCTTTGCATGGACTGTGTAACGACTGTGAATATTATTGTATAAGATAGATGTTCTAACATCTGCTTTCTTTGTAAATCTGTATATATCTGGAAAGGCACACTTATGGTGAAGGACTTATCATCTTTTCAAGTTTAATAAATGTTTTATTCATTGTTAAAAACCGATCAGCTGTCTCCTGTAACTCTGTTCAGTCGACACTCTCCACGCATCTAAACAAAAAATCAAACTTAAGATCTCTCAAGCTGGGTACCACCCTGGGATCAGACTTTTCCCGTAGGAACATCACCACGGATCATACCACTGACAACTGGCAAGTGACATTCACGCAACGCATGTGCCAGGCAATGCCAATCTCCAAGAAGAGCGAATACAACCATTGCCTCTTGTCATTCAAAGGCGTCTAACACTATCAACATCCTGGGGGTTACCATTGACCAGAAACTGAACTGGACAAGCCATATAAATGCTGTAGCTATAACAGCATGTCATAGTTCAGAATTCTGCGGATTGTAACTCAGCTCTTGTCTACAGAAGGCCTGTCCACCATCTACAAGGCACAATTCAGGAGTGTGATGGAATACTCTCCACTTGCCAACATAAGTAGAGCTCCAACAACAGTCAGGAAGCTTGAGCAAATCTAGGACATAGCAGCGCTCTTGATTGGCACCACATCCACAAACATTAACTTCCTCTACCACCGACCCACAGTAGCAGCAGTGTGTACGATGTACAAGGTGCACTGCAGGAATTCACTGAGCCTCCTTAGTCAACACCTTCCAAGCCCACGGCCATTATCATGTAGATGGACAAGGGGAGCAGACACATTGGAACACCACCACCTGGAAGTTCCCCTCAAGTCACTCACAATCCCGTTTTGGAAACTTATCGCTGTTCCTTCCCTGTCGCTGAGTCAAAATCCTGGAACTTGCTCCGTAACAGCACTTTGGGTGCCTCTGTACCTCAGGGACTCCGGCGGTTCGAGAAGGCTGCTCAGCACCACCTCCTCAAGTGCAATTAGAGTTGGGCAAAAAATTTTGACCAAGAAAGCGACGCCAACATCCAATTAACCAATGTAAACAATAATCTAAAAGGAAACAGTGGATTGGCAGAAATGGGTCTTCTTCTAATTGGCCAGATCTAATGAGTGGTCTGCCAAAGCGATCAGTGTAGGGCGCTAATTTTTTAAAATTTATATGAACGATTAAATGAAGGTACTTAGTAAATTTGCTGATGACACAAAGATTGGGAGAATAGTAAGTTGTGAAGAGGACATAAGGAGGCTACAAGGCATGTAGATAGGTTAAGTGAGTCGTCAAATGCGTGGCTAAAGGAGAATAACATGGGAAAATGTGAAATTGTCAATGTTTTCAGGAAAATGTATTTAAACAAGAATCTTATCATCCAAATGGTGAGGGATTGCAGAGCTCTGAGATGCAGAGGTGTCGCGGTGTTCTAGTGCAGGAATCACTAAAGGCTAGTATGTAGATACCGCAGGTAAATAGGAAACTTAATAGAAGTTTATCATTTATTGCGAGGGGTTTTGAATGCAATAGTAGGGAGGTTATATTTGAGTTGCACAGAGCACTGGTGAGAAAACAAGTGGGGTGTTGTGTACAGTATTGGTCTCGTTATTTAAGGAAGGATGTAATGCGTTGGAAGCCATTCAGAGAAGGTTTAAGAGACTAATATCTTGAATGGGCGGGTTTTCTGATGAGGAAAGATTGGGCAGGCTAATCTTGTATCCACTGGAGTTCAGAAGAGTGAATGAAAGATAAAAGATTCTGAGGGATCATGGCAGGGTCAATCTGCAGAGGATCCTTCCTGCTGTGAGAGAAATTAGAACTGGGGCCCACTGTTTAATAATAAGGCGTCACCCATTGAGGACAGAGATGAGGAGAGTTTTTCTTTCTCTCAGAGGGTCATGAGCCTTTGGAACTCTGTTTCTCAAAAGGTGGTTGGTGAAGAGTCTTTGAATTCTTTTAAGGCAGAGGTGGATCGGTCTTTGATAAGCAATGGAGGTAAGAGATTTTCAAGGATAGGCAGGGCTGTGGAGTTGAGTTACAATCAGATCATACACGATCTGCTGCAGCAGTCTCCAAGTCTTCTGGTTCATGAGATATGGACTAAATCAAGTGAGTCTCAGATCCTAGGTTAGACATGTATAAGTGGCGCCTGCTTTCAAGCCTGTCACACCTTCCATCACATTGTTGATGACTGAGATTGATCCCGCTTTTCCATACTTTGTGTGTGTTCGTGTGTACAGGACATATCAGGCCAATTACCCTCTTCTCCCAGAAGGTGCCTGCCACGTAGTTGTCCTACAGCAGCTTGGCTGGAGCTGCGGCTAATTCTGGGGCACAAGTCCTCAATGTTCAGGCTGTGATGCAGTCAGCCCCTGGGCCTTTGCTGTGCTCAGAGACTTCACAAGTACCTTGATATTATCGAAGTGAATCGAGTGTCTTCAGTCTGGCATCTGCGATTCAGAGGAATTGAGGTGGAGGCCGGGATGGATCATCCACTCGGGCCTTCTGGCGAATATGGTTTCAAATCTTGCAGCCGAGTCTTTTGTGCTGACCTGCTGTGCGCCCAGATCATTGAGGATGTGGGTGTTTGCAGAGCCTCCTCCCCCGGTCTTAATATTATGTTTTATTGGAACCAACATTACATTTTGCAGAAATGCAGTGCTTTAATCTGATCGTTTGATTGAGGGCTGTCTTATTTCATCCAGTCGCATTGGACTCCGCTGTTTGAGTTCCAGTATATTAATGTCGTTTTGCCACGTTCTTAACTCATTTTGAGGTGCGACTTGTGCTGATGGATTAACCCATTCCGGATTTTAATAAACATTGAGTGGTCTACATTATTTAAAAAGAAAAGCTTTCTGCAGATGATAGCGGTGTCATGGGCAGAAGCATTTGCAGATATAACTGGGTACAACGAGGCATTTAAAAAATGCAACCATATTCTGTTAAACTGGTAACTCGTCCCAGCCTGAAGATTAATTTATCTGTTTGTCTCCCTTCCTCACATTTAATGTACTGACGATAGTGGTTATTTCTCGGGGAAAGTGCGGTCTCTCGAAATGTGCCACTTACTATCTTGTGGCCATGCGAGGAGCAGATAAATTGGTCGTTATCATTGATCTGATTCTGAAGCATCTTCCAATTCGTTATACTATCGAGTTTATGTTCCTGTTTTTTTATTCCCGTGTGTAATATCCATGCTGTTCTGCTTTACACAGTCACAGACTGTTCTGTCTGGTTCACTGTCACTTTTACATTCGATCGATTTGTGGCTATTTGTTGCAGTAAGTTAAGAGCAAAATATTGCGACATAAATACTGCATCTGTGGTTCTGGGAACAGTCAGTTTGTTGGGCTGTTTGAAGAATGTGTTCTGGTATTTTATGTATACGGCTCGGTATTGGGGCATGAATTTCCCCTGGTTTTGTTTTGTGTCATTGGATGTTCAGAATTCACGGACATGGGCAGCAATCGAGATTCTTCATTACATTGTAACGCCGGGAGTCCAATTTTTCCTGGTTTTAGTGCTCAATGCTTTAACGGTCAGGTATAGTTTAGTGCGGAGCAGAGGCCGCAGGAGACTCCGGGCTCAGAGCAGTGGGGAGAGTCCCAGAGACCCAGAGATGGAGAGTCGAAGGAAATCCTTAATTTTACTGTTTATTATCTCAGGAAATTGCATCCTGTTATGTGCTGTCTTCACGATGTTTTCCCTATGGTGGCGAATGGTAGTTTTGGGCTACATTTATGTAAGACCACAACTTTATATTCGGGAAATAGGCTTCATGCTGTAGCTCCTGACCTGCTGCACAAAGGCTAGTTTGGATGCAGTCACCCAGACTAAGTTCAAAGAGCAGCTGAAGGCTGGGCTGAAATTCCCCTTTACTCCAATTCTAAAACTCATTCAATGCTGAGCTGAACTGAATGATTTCACAAACAGAACACGCTCACTCCTCATGCTCTGCCCGACCCAGATCTCCACAGGAGGTCCAGTGAGAGAGGTTAACCAGAAGTCTCTGACTGACACAGGGTGAGACATCCTCAGCCGCTGTCAGAGATATACTGTGAACTGGGAAAAGACTCCGGCTACCACCTAGATTAGATATTGGGCTTCGGGAAAGTGTAGGGTGGGATTATTCTACCTGGAGCCTCTGTTTGAAAAGCCCATATATCAGCATCTCACACAAAGTACCATGTAACTGCCCCCCAGACCAATCAGAAAGTGACTCCCATCACCCCCAGCACAAAGTCTCCCTCCACAGCAAAACTCAAATTGATTCCTGTGGACACAACACCCAATAACAAGCTGGACCTCCACTTCCGAGCACAATAATTCAAATCAAATTAATTCCCTCCAGTCAGACTGATCATGCCCAATAGAAGCCTCCGCAATCATGTTAGTCTGTATCATTATTTCATCAACGTGTATTCAGACATCAATGTCACTTCACATGGGCTATAAAAGGCTTCCATCCCAATTCGATAATGACTGCCTCAGCCTGGACTCGCATCTATTGTCAGAGTTTTTGTCTCTTTGGATCGTTTGATCAAGGAATGAATTTGAAAAGGGTGAAATTCTCTTGTCAAACCCGTTTCATCGTCTTCAGATTAAAGTGATACAACCCTACCCTCTGCTGGCGGCTCACCGCCACTACAGGCACAGCTCTTTTCCAGTCTCAGAGAAGTTCTGTTACTGCATGGCAGCATCTTGAAACAGATTGAAGAATTCTGAATATTGAACAGTACTGTAAGGGATTGAAGATTGCAGAAGGGTGCACAGTATCACAGTATCACATATCACAACCACTCTACAGCTGCCTCTTTACCCCATGGGTTTCTGTTTCCATTACATTTCTAACTAATGACGTCTGACCGCACGCCGATGGCAATACTATCTATATGACAATAAACGGACTATCATCATCACTTTCAGCTATTCTGGAAGCGGCCCCAATCCAATTCATCAGACACGTTTGCTTTTCTATTAATATTCCCATTTCCCTTATATTCTATGAACCTATACATTGTTTACAGAACGGCCTCGATTTTTGCCCTTCATCATTGCCTGTAGAAATTGAGCCACCAGCGTCATTCGACTGCCGGGCTGCAGTTAGAGTTTCTGTTCTATATTCAAAGCAGGGTGGAACATTTACAAGCTTCCAATCATCGGGCGTCACTCACGTATACAAGGAAGAATGAAAGATTATGATCAGTGCCTTCGCTAAAACAATCACCCTTCACTCAGCAAAACTCGTACATCTCTGTTCGGACACAAGAGTGCTGGAATGAAATGGGTTAACTGAAACTGTTTGTTCGGTGGCTGTAATTAATGTCACTCTCCATGGAATTTAACTGTGCCTCTGACAGTTTGCCCTCTTCTATTTATAAGCTGCGCGTTTCAATGCGTTATCCCACAGTATTATCAGGAGCATTCCATCCGCAACAAGCCGGGATCATCGGCTTAATGGGGAGGCAAAGGAGAGGAGAGTACAGACTCTGAGAACAATAGATTGGAATATTACAACAATAGATCAGAACCTGAGAAGAATAGATTGGAATGTTACAACAATGGATCAGGACCTGAGAATAATAGATTGGAATGTTACAACAATGGATCAGGACCTGAGAATAATAGATTGGAATGTTACAACAATGGATCAGGACCTGAGAAGAATAGATTGTAATGTTACAACAATCAGCAGGAGCTTCACCACGGCGCTAAACTTACTTTCTGCAGAAGATCATTGGATAACATTAAAATGGCGCATTTTATGTGCGCTTTTGGTTATTCAAGGAGTTTACTATCCCATCCTCGCTATTCTCGGTGTCCCTGGTAAGTCTTTACATTCTGACATTAACTTGTGAAGCATGTTTAACTTCATTACAGTGCATGTCGTCTAAATTCTGGTAAGACAAGTGTCATTGTGTGAAGTTCTGATCAATAACTCTATTCCTGATCCACGGACCCCAGACTTCTTATCTGCTCATTTCTAACGTTGCGGGTTATGGCTGAACTTGAGGGCTCAGTTGGCCCTCCCTTCTTGCATTGTCAAGGGGGTTGTCAGGCTTCGCACCCGGCGGGGAGAATTGAAATTGAGTCACACGCAAACTGCCAGCCAACATCCCCAATTCGGGCCCACAGATGAGCAGTTCTGTGCCACAATTTAGTCTCCTCAGTTTCTTCCCTAGACTGAATTTTGCCAACAGCCTCCAGCAGACCATAACGCAAGGCCCACTCCCTTTCCACTTTCCATGTCCCTATCTCCAGGGCACCCACTGCCCCGGAGCTGTCTCATCCCTGCTTGCGCCCAGCATCCATGTCAAGCTGGAGTTGTGGTAAGAGGTGGGGTGCAGTTGGGACAAGAACAACTGCAGCTTCTCTTGTCTGTCCATGTATCCTACATCACTGGATCCACTCTGGTAAATAGCACCTGTACTCCCTCCCAAACCTTTACATCTTTCTGAAAGTGTGGCGCCCGATGTTGGAAACAACATACAGAGCGGGATCAAAATAGTGCTTTACGTAGATTTATTATAAAACCGTGCATTGTGTTCCCTCTGCCGCTATTCACATTGTGGGGGTGAATCATATCATAAGCTGTATGCAGAGCGTTCTTATCCTGCCCTGCCCCCGGCAGAGGTTTGTGCAAAAACATGTCCAGGTCTCTCTGTTCTTGCACTGCTTCTGATTTGGACAATTGAGTTTGTATTGATTACATTATACTGGATTGTATCCTCTCCAATATTCTCCCATCCCCGCCTCTCTTTCTTCCTTTTAAAACGTTTTTGTTAAATGTAACTCTGTGTTCCAGCCCTGGTTTAATGGGGCCAATGTCTTCTCCTTCAGCTCGTTGTAATATTTGGTCCGATATTGCTCCTGTCAAACGCCTAGAAATGTTTGGTAAAACTAAAGGTGCTTTAATTATGTTAGTTGGTTTTGTTGTTGTTGTTTAAATGCTGCATATGTCAGGGAGAAACTGCAGCGTGGAAGCAAATGTGATGTTTCAGGTCGATGAGCCTTGATCATGGAGGCGTTGTGGACCTGTCAGGAACAGCCCTCCCTCGGAATCCGAAACCCGGGGTTTCTGATCCACTCCCAAAACTGTTGGCCCACGGAGAACCCAGTATGTAACCCAGGCAAACCAGCCTGTGCGTTACCAGCACCTGGGCGGATTAAGGAGGAGGACAGCGGAAGGAGGATTACACAGCTGGAAGAAAAACACCTGTCCAACCCAAAACTCATAGTTTAGCGTTCAGCATTGTGACACATCAATTTCAGCTTGTATCGTAGGAAGGTCGAGAAGTTTGCTTAGATCTGGTTGAATGTAAGGGGTCAAATGATATTAAGCCATGCAGGGAAAGGATATCAGAATTTGCAATAGATTTGAATTCAAATATTGCTGTAAAAACCTTTTATTGCTTTAATCTCTCCAGCCTTCCAGATCATCACTGGGTTTTCCTTTGTTCGTTCCGGCACAATCATATTTACACAGCTCAGGAAAGAAGAGCACAATTCATCATTTCAAGACTTGCTTAATCAAACTGGTCACTTCTCTCCCAAGCTAATTTCCATGCTTATCTTTCTTCCACACAGTTAATTTATTGTCAATTGTCATCCTGTCTCGGGGAAACTGCGGTCTATCAAAATGTGTCTCTCGCTACCTGGTCGCCATGTCAGCGGCAGATCTACTGGTCGTTATCCTCGACCTGATATTGAGACACATTCCAATCGTTTTTGCGGAACAGTTTCGTTTCCTGTATTCTATCCCTGTGTGTAATATCCATGCTGTCTTCCTATATGCCGCCACTGACTGTTCTGTCTGGTTCACTGTCACTTTCACCTTTGATCGATTTGTGGCTATTTGTCTCCACAATCTGAAAATTAAATATTGTACCGAGAAAACAGCGGCTGTTGTTCTGGGAACAGTGACTGTGCTGAGCTGTTTAAAGAACATCATCTGGTACTTAATGCTCAGAGGTGGGTATTTTCTGAGGAACGCGCCCTGGTTTTGCGATATATCATTTGCTGTTCAGCTCTCTACGGTCTGGATGACTATAGAATTTCTCCATCACATCCTTACCCCCTGTGTCCCATTTTCCTTGATTCTACTGCTCAATCTTCTCACCGTTAGACACATTTTAGTCAGCAGCAGAGCCCGCAGGAGACTCCGGGCTCAAAGCAGTGGGGAGAGTCCCAGAGACCCAGAGATGGAGAGTCGGAGGAAATCCATCATTTTACTGTTCGTTATCTCGGCTAATTTCATCCTGTTGTGGTCATTGTTAATATTGTATTCTATATGGAGCCGGATATCATTCTTGGGGAATGTGCAAGTTGACCTAGATTATATTGTGATGGAATTGGGCTTCATGTTGCAGCTCCTGAGCTGCTGCACAAACACTGGCATTTACGCCGTGACCCAGACTAAGTTCAGAGAGCAGTTGAAGAATGTGCTGAAATATCCCTTTACTCCAATTCTTAAATCCATTGAATGACATTAACACTGACTGACTGACAATGTCCATTTAATTTTGTATTTCTATTCCTGGAGGGTCGGTTACTGTGCCGACAGCAGGCAAAGAGCAGGGTTGTGCTGTTATCTTTATGGTGACAGAGCAAATGGACAGAGTCTGTTCCACATGATGTTGTTTTCCAGCCCTGCACAGAGGCCCATACTGACTGGAGCACAGAGAAATAAAGGGTCGTGTCAGTAATGAGCCCGCCCACTCCTGGTTTTCAAAGGAAACAGGGCATCAACAAAAGCAGCAACAGCAAGGAGGGATGGCATCTGTCATTGGCCGGGGGAGGGATAAGACAGGTACATGGGGTTGGCGGGTGTTCCAGGCACACCAGGGCAGGAGGGTAATATAGCAGCAACAGTGGGTGTGGCGCCCATTACAGGTGCACCGAGGAAGTAGGGTGATACATCAGGAGCTGCGTGGGGTGGTGTGTGGTATTCCATGTTCTCGAACGAGGAAAGGTAATACAACGGGTACACCAGCTGTGGGGGTACGGCGATGTGATAATCCAGGTATACCGCGGGAGGAAGAATGTAATATCTGGTGCACTAGATGTGGCGGTGTAGCGATGTGATATCTCAATTATAGAGTGCGAGGAGGGGTGATATAACTGGCTTTTATCTAAGTGCTGACCCTCTGAAAGGGCAGCGGTACCTCAGTATCGACCCATGACACTGATCAGTACTGTGATTCTCCGACAATGTATCTCTCCCTCAGTACTCACCCTCCCTCAGTGCTGCATTCCATCAACGATGCCTCTCTTACAGTGCACTGATCCCTCAGTATTGACCCTCTGACAATTCTGCACTGTGACTGTACTGAGCATACATCAATGCAGCAGTCCCTCAGTTCTGACCCTCTATCAGTGCTGCACTGCCGCATTTCTGACCCGCTAACAGTGCGGCGCTCCTTCCGTGCTGAACCAATGACAGTGCCACACTCGCTCTGCATTGAAACTGTGATAGTGCGGCCATACCTCAGTACTGACCTTCCGACAATGTAGCACTGCCTAGTATTGAACCTTCAACAGTGCAGCAATCCCTCACTACTGACTCTCTGGCAGTGAAGCACTCCATAAACACTGAGCCTCCAGCAGTGCAGCACTCCCTCATTACTGACCATTTGATCGTAGAGCACTCCCTCAATATTGACCCTCCAAGAGTGCAGCACTCCCTCAATGCTGACCATCTGATAGTGCACCATTCCCTCAGTGCTACCCCTATAAAACTGTGGAGCTTCCTCAGTATTGACCCTCTGGCAGCTCAACACTGTCTCATTATAAACCACGCAAAAGTGCAGCACTCCATCAGTACTCTCCTTCTGACAGTGTTACACTCGCTCTCTACTAACCTTCCAGCAGTACAACAATCCCTCAGCAGTTTCCATCTGATAGTACAACACTCCCTCAATACTGACCCTCCAGCAATCCAGCAATCCCTCAGTACTTACAATATGATCGTGCAGCGCTTCCTCAGTGCTCCCCCCGCGGACATTCCGTCGCTCCCTCAGTACTCATCCTCTGCCAGTTCAGCACGCTCACAGTACTGGCCATCCAACAGTGCAGCACTCCATCAGCATTGAACCACTCACCGTGTGCCGCACCCTCAGACTGACCCTCCGATAGTACAGTGCTCCTCTCTGCCCACCCTCTGACAGTGCAGCACTCCCTCTACACAGCACCCTTTGACAGCACAGCTTTCCAACAGTACGGCCTCTCCCATAAAGCAGAACTCCATCAGTACTGACCGTCTCACTGTGCAGCACTCTGGAAATGTTGACGCTCCAACACTGCAGATTCCCCTCTTTACGGACCCACCTTTTCTATCAGTTCTCACTGTCTATGTCCTCCTAATCACTGCATCAATGTCTAAATATTGACCCTCCCACAGTCGAACAGTACCTCAATACTGAACCACTGACAGTGCAGCACCAGATTAATGCATACCATACGACATTGCAGCACTGCCTCATTACTGATTCTCTGACAATGCGGCACTCCCTAAGCACTGACCCTGCGACAGGGCAGCACTCCATCTGTCCTAACCCACCGACTGTGCAGCACTCTCTACTTTTGCCGCTTCCAATAGTGCATCATTCTCCCACCACTGACCCTGCAGCCTGTGATGGAAGATAGAAATAGTGAGGTTGAATATGATTAGGACAATTTACTTTAGAATTGAATCAGCGGTCACTCTTTGTTAATGCGTAAAAAACGGTTAAATGCTTCATACAGGTTACTTCGCACATACAGTTACATCAGAGGACCATTGGAACATGCCCTGATCGTGTGAGAATTCACT
The DNA here is from genome assembly GCF_964194155.1 of Cetorhinus maximus. Lineage (NCBI taxonomy): Eukaryota > Metazoa > Chordata > Chondrichthyes > Lamniformes > Cetorhinidae > Cetorhinus > Cetorhinus maximus. The sequence continues at coordinate 62,691 of NW_027596304.1, read as the reverse complement.
GACATTTCAGATGCCCTTTTCGGAATCAAGTACCAGATATGGGCAATCTCCAGAAAAAAATAAACATCAGAATATGTAAATTCTGTCTATGTGATAAAGTTTCACCCTTTAGCAAAGACATGTTAAAACGACAGTAATATTCATTAATGATAAGTTAGAGTGTAATTTAGAGTTATTGAGGTTTTAAGAAAGAATCTTGATAACCTGGTCCAGTGTGTTACTAAGCTCTAGTGGACTATATTGCATTCGAAGTGAACATTATCAGATACCTTCATGAAGGGCCGAAGCGGCGGGGCTATAGCCTTTCAATGGTGTACTTGGAATATATATATATATATTATAAGAGCATTCTGTGAAAAGTTTATAAACTAGTTCACACAAATACAGATGATGAGAATACTAAAACAAGGTAAACTGGTTGTAAGAGTTGTTATTAGAACATATTACAAAAAATTATTGACCTTATAAACACTCACAGTGACCATATAATGAGACAGTCCTAAACAATTAAACCATTATCAAAAACAGTGAAAAAAAGAACCTTAAGAGGATGAATAAAGAGAAAGCAGCTTAGACAAAGAAGGAACACCACAGATGCTAAGGGTGATCAGAATTGACAGATAGATAGGAAATCATACCACTGAAAAGCCAGCAGTGTTGAAATCCTCATGTTACCGCTTCTCACTAGAGCTGTCTGCATGGCTAGACATTTCCAACTTCATTGCGCTGACCATAATCGGCTCACTCTTCTTGGTACGTTATGTAACAATTTGCTTTAAAGCTTGATGGACGATTATAAGATATTTCTGACTGTAGCATTGAATAGTTTTATGTCATGGATTATATATTAGAACTAAGATTATGCTTTCCATCTTTGTATATCTTGAAAATTTAATGTACTTACCTATTTAATGTGTCTTGCATTTTCTGGCTTTGATTAAATGTTTAAATAATGTAGGAAACATAATGTCTCACTCAGTATTCTGTATACGAATTCACGAAGCTCAACACTGCACGTTCCTAAAGTGGGAAATATTTTTTTATAACGAGAGCCACGGACCATTATAATATCCGTGTATTGGTAACATAGCTGAGCATTATATTGTTTACAAAGGAAAGTCTTGATGAAGGGTACGATCGCTGTTGGAATCCTTCACTCAGGGTGTGGCGGATCACTTCTTAAGTCCCCAAGCAAGAGTATGTGAGAGGTGTATATTTTAAACTCAGGTGAGGGTTATTATCATTGAAGAGGTCGTAATCTCGAACAGACCCTGAAGGATAAAGGTTATAATCCACATCAGACCCTGCGACATTGCAGCACTCCCTCAGCAATGACCCTTCGATAGTTCACTGCCCCTCAGTAAAGACCCTCCGATAGTGCGTCACTCCCTCAGTATTGAGACTCCGATTGTGCAGCACTCTCTCATTACTGACCCTCTGACATTCCCCGCCCTCCTCAATTGGCACTCACTCCCACCTCCACCGCTATTATACAATAAGGTAGTCGTGCATTCAATGGACCGACATGTTCTCACTGTCAAAGGTTTGGACTCCTGAAGCAATAAAAGAATCACAGAATTGCAGAATCGGGACTGAGCAGAAAGAGGCCATTCGGCCCATCGTGTCTAAACCTGCCGCCCGAATGAGCATCATTTCTCAGTGCCATCCTCCTGACTTTGCCCTGCAACTTTACACATTTTGTCCATATAAATAATCATGTAATGGCCTGTTGAATGCCTCGATTGAACTTGCACCCACCACACTTCCAGTTAGTCCTCTCCAGTCCAGAACCACTTGCTATGTGAATAAGACTTTTATTCCCCTCAACCTAGATTTAACAGGCCGGATTAGAAAAGAAAGAATCACAAGTCGACGGCACTGAAACAATGGATGATCTCTCTATGAGCTTCCGTGCGTAGAGATGGCGGTTGCAATCATTTCACTCAGGGCCGGCGGTCAAAATACTTTTTTTTTTAAGTATTGGAGCTAATTTAGTTCAAGTGGTATGAATGAGCACTGAGGGTGTGTAGGGTCCATATGTTTCATCATATCAGTGAAATCTTTTCAAATTAAGGATGCATAAACTAAAGGTTTATTTGACAAGATAGCAGAAAATGCCAGGTCACCGTGGAGATAGTTGGAGTTTTGGGAGACTCTATGGTTTCAATTGATCTGCCAGGTTGTTGAGATTGTTTAGCTGCAACTGGGACAGGCGCAGTGGGGCAATCCCCAACCAGATTGTGACACAAGTATATTTTCCCTTTACTGTGGGGGCCAGACAGCACCCAATGGAACAGGTGTCTCTTTCCTGAGTGCTGTTATGACTCGAAATATGTATTTTCTAACAATCTTATCCACGTGTATGGTCACATTCACAGGCCTGAAACATGGACAGTTTCTGTTTCTGCAACGTTAGGTCGTGTATGTGTTGGCAGTAATTTTCCCAAATACGCTAGATTCTGGAAAGGTCCCATCAGACCGGAAAGCAATAAATTTAATCCTTCTAATCAAGAAGGGAGGGAGCGGAAATCACGGAACGATAGGCCAGTTTGCTTGACGTCTGTCGTGGGGAAGGTGTTAGAATTGATCGTTAACGGTGTTCTAGCTGGGCACTTGGAAAAGCTCAAGGTAATGGGCGAGAGTCGGCATGGTTTTGTGCAAGAGGAATCATGGTAAACTGATTTATTTGATTTGTTTGATGGTGCAACTTGCGCCGTGGATAAAGGGGAACCTGTAGATGTGCTGTGCTTGGGCTTCCAGAAGGCATTTGATAAGCTGCCACATGAAAGGTTATTGCAGGAAACAAAAGCTCAGTGTATAGGGGGTAACACAGTAACACGGATAGAACATTGGCTGGCTAGAACATTGGCAGGGGAGGGGCATGATGCTCCTTTGTCAGAGAGGGTGAGGAACATGTTCCTCTGTGAGAGCTCGGGCGAGGCCGGTTGCTCCATTGTCAGAGCGTAGGAGCAGCCTGTTGCTCTTTTGCTAGAGCGGGGTGCGGCCTGTTGGTCCATTGTCAGGTCGGAGGCGTGGCCTGCTGCTTAATGGTCGGAGATGAGGCGGGGCCTGTTGCCCCATCGCGAGAATGGAGTCGGGTCCTGTTGCTCCATTTTCGGACCTGAAGCGGGACCTGTTGCTTCAGTGTCAGAGGGGTGACGAGGCCGGTTGCTCCATTGTTACAGCGCTGGCGGGGCCTGTTGATGCATTGTCAGCGCTGGGGCTGCACCGGATGCTCTTTTGTCAGAGCGGAGGCGGGGCCTGTTGATCCATTTTTTGAGCGCGGGCGGGGCCTCTTACCTCATTGTCAGAGCGGGAGCGGGGCTTGTTACCTCATTGTCAGAGCGGTAGCTGGGCCTGTTGACACATTGTTAGAGCGGGGGCGGGGCCTCTTATTCATTGTCAGAGCGGCAGCGGGGCCTGTTGACACATTGTCAGTGCGGGGGCGGGGCCTGTTACCTCATTGTCAGAGCGGGGGCGGGGCCTGTTGACACATTGTTAGAGCGGGGGCGGGGCCTGTTACCTCATTGTCAGAGCGGCAGCGGGGCCTGTTGACACATTGTCAGTGCGGGGGCGGGGCCTGTTACCTCATTGTCAGAGCGGGAGCGGGGCCTCCTGACACATTGTCAGAGCGGGGGCGGGGCCTGTTGACACATTGTTAGAGCGGGGGCGGGGCCTGTTACCTCATTGTCAGAGCGGCAGCGGGGCCTGTTGACACATTGTCAGTGCGGGGGCGGGGCCTGTTACCTCATTGTCAGAGCGGGAGCGGGGCCTCCTGACACATTGTCAGAGCGGGGGCGGGGCCTGTTGACACATTGTTAGAGCGGGGGCGGGGCCTGTTACCTCTTGTCAGAGCGGCAGCGGGTCCTGTTGATACATTGTCAGAGCGGGAGTGGGGCCTGTTGACACATTATCAGAGCGGGGGCGGGGCCTGTTACCTCATTGTCAGAGCGGAGATGGGGCCTGTTGATACATTGTTTGAGCGGGAGCGGGGCCTGTTGACACATTGTCACAGGCGGGGCTGCGCTCGATGCTCTTTTGTCAGAGCAGGGGCGGGGCATGTTGATCTTTTGTCAGAGCGAAGGGAGGCCTGTGGCTCCATTATCAGAGGAGAGGTGGAGCCTTTTGCTCCATTGACGGAGCGGAGGCGGGGCCTGTTTCTGCATGGTCAGCCCGGGGGAGGGTCCTGTTGCTGTGTTGTCAGTGTGAAGACAGGGTCTGTTACTCGATTGACAGAGCGGGGGCCTGGCATTTTTTTCCGATGCCATACCGGGGGTGGGGCCTGTTTCTCTGTTTTCAGACCGGGGGGTTGGCACTGTTGGTCCAATTTCAGAGCCGGTGCTGCGGCAGGTGCTCTTTTGTCAGAGCAGGAGCGGGGCGACACGCTCTTTTGTCAGTGCAGATGGTGGTCTATTGCTCCATTGTCAGAACAGAGGCGGGTCCTGTTGCTCCATTGTCAGAGCAGAGGCGCGGCCTGTTTCTCCAGCGTCAGAGGGGAGGCAGGCACTGTTGCTCCTTTGTCAGCACGGGAGCCGTGCGAGTTCCTGTATTTTAAGAGTGGGGACGAGGACTGTTACTCCATTGTCAGAGCGGGGCCGTGCATGTTAATCCATTATTTTCACAGCGGAGGCGGGGCCTGTTTCTACATTGTCAGAGAGGGGGTGGGGCCCCATGCCCCATTGTCAGAGCGGGGGCGTGGCCTGTTGATACATCTTCAGAGCGGGGGCGTGGCATGTTACTTCACTGTCAGAGCGGGGGCGGTGCCAGTTACTCCATCGTCAGAGGAGAGGCGGGGCCTTTTGCTCCATTGTCGGAGCGGAGGCGTGGCCTGTTACTGCATTGACAGCACTGGGGCGGGGCCTGTTGCTCTATTGTCAGATTGGGGACAGGATCTGTTACTCCATTGACAGAGCGCGGGCATGGCATGTTTCTCCGTTGCCATAGCGGGGGTGGGGCCTGTTACTCTGTTTTCAAAGCGCGGGCGTTGGGACTGTTTCTCCATTGCGAGAGCGGAAGCGGGGCTGCGCCCGATGCTCTTTCATCAGAGCAGGAGCGGGGCATGATGCACTTTTGTCAGAGCGGAGGGTGGTCTGTTGCTCCATTGTCACAGCGGAGGCATGGAACTGTTCCTGCTTTGTCAGAGTGAGGCGGGGCCTGTTCCTCCATTTTCAGAGCGGAGACGCGTACTGTTCTTCTAGCATCAGAGGGGAGGCGGGGACCTGTTTCTCCAGTGTCAGAGTGGAGGTGGGACCTGTTGTTCCATTGTCAGAGGGGAGGCGGGGACTGTTGCCACATTGTCAGAGGGGAGGCGGGACTTGTTTCTCCATTGTCAGAGGGGAGGCGGGACCTGTTTCTCCAGCGTCACAGGGGAGGCGGGACCTGTTTCTCCAGCGTCAGAGGGGAGGCGGGGATTGTTGCTCCATTGTCAGAGTGGATGCGGGACCTGTTACTCCATTGTCAGAGTAGAGGCGGGACCTGTTTCTCCAGTGTCAGAGGGGAGGCGGGGACTGTTGCTTCATTGTCAGAGGGGAGGCGGGGACTGTTGCTCCATTGTCAGAGTGGAGGCGGGACCTGTTTCTCCAGTGTCAGAGCGGAGGCGGGAGCTGTTTCTCCAGCGCCAGAGGGGAGGCGGGACCTGTTGCTCCATTGTCAGAGTGGAGGCGGGACCTGTTTCTTCAGTGTCAGAGGGGAGGCGGGGATTGTTGCTCCATTGTCATAGTGGAGGCGGGACCTGTTGCTCCATTGTCAGAGTGGAGGCGGGACCTGTTTCTCCAGCGTCAGAGGGGAGGCGGGACCTGTTGCTCCATTGTCAGAGTGAAGGCGGGACCTGTTGCTCCAGTGTCAGAGCAGAGGCGGGACCTGTTTCTCCAGGGTCAGAGGGGAGGCGGAACCTGTTTCTCCAGTGTCAGAGGGGAGGCGGGACCTGTTTCTCCAGGGTCAGAACAGAGGCGGGGCCTGTTGCTCCAGCGTCAGAGTGGAGGCAGGACCTGTTTCTCCAGGGTCAGAGGGGAGGCGGAACCTGTTTCTCCAGTGTCAGAGGGGAGGCGGGACCTGTTTCTCCAGGGTCAGAACAGAGGCGGGGCCTGTTGCTCCAGCGTCAGAGGGGAGCCTGGACCTGTTGCTCCAGTGTCAGAGGGGAGGCGGGACCTGTTGCTCCAGTGTCAGACGGGAGGCGGGACCTGTTTCTCCAGCGTCAGAGGGGAGGCGGGACCTGTTTCTCCAGGGTCAGAGGGGAGGTGGGGCCTGTTGCTGTAATGTCAGAGGGGAGGCGGGACCTGTTTATCTAGGGTCAGAGGGGAGGCGTGACCTGTTTCTCCAGGGTCAGAGGGGAGGCGGGACCTGTTTCTCCAGCGTCAGAGGGGAGGCGGGGATTGTTGCTCCATTGTCAGAGTGGATGCGGGGACTGTTGCTCCATTGTCAGAGTGGATGCGGGGACTGTTGCTCCATTGTCAGAGTGGATGCGGGGACTGTTGCTCCATTGTCAGAGTGGAGGCGGGGACTGTTTCTGCAGCGTCAGAGGGGAGGCGGGGATTGTTGCTCCATTGTCAGAGTGGAGGCGGGGACTGTTGCTCCATTGTCAGAGTGGATGCGGGGACTGTTGCTCCATTGTCAGAGTGGATGCGGGGACTGTTGCTCCATTGTCAGAGTGGATGCGGGGACTGTTGCTCCATTGTCAGAGTGGAGGCGGGGACTGTTTCTGCAGCGTCAGAGGGGAGGCGGGGCCTGTTACTCCATTGTCAGAGTGGAGGCGAGACCTGTTTCTCCAGCTTCAGAGTGAGGCGGGGACTGTTGCTCCATTGTCAGAGTGGAGGCGAGACCTGTTTCTCCAGCTTCAGAGGGGTGGCGGGGATTGTTGCTCCATTGACAGCATGGGGGCGGGGCATCTTGCTGTATTTTCAGAGTGGGGACAGGGCCTTTTACTCCATTCTCAGAACGGGGATGTGCCATGGTATTTCATTGCAACACCGGGTGCGGGGCCTGGTAAACTGTTTTCGTCCCGGGGGCGGGCCTCTTTCTCCATTGTCAGGGAGGAGGCGGGGCCCGATGCCCCATTGTCAGAGCGGGGGCGTGGCCTGTTACTTCATTGTCAGAGCGGGGGCGGGTCCTGTTGATCAATTGTCGGGTGGGGGGCGTGGCCTGTTACTTCATTGTCAGTGCTGTGGCGATGATGTTACTCCATTGTCAGAGCGGAGGCAGGGACTGTTACTCCATTGTCAGAGCGGTAGCGGGGTCTGTTACTCCGTTGTCATAGCGGAGACGGGATCTACTGATCTATTGTGCGACCTATGCTCTTTTGTCAGAGCGGGGGCGGGGAATGTTGATCCACTGAGAGAGCTAGGGCGAGGCCTTTTCCTCCATTGCTAGAGCGGAGGCGGGGCCTGTTGCTCTTTTAACAGAGCGGGGCGGGGCATGTTCCTCAATTATAGAGCGGGGGAAGGGCCTGTTGCTCCATTGCCAGATCGGACGCATTATACTGCATCTTCCATGTATTTGCCAATTGACGCAACGCCTCCAAATCACACTGAATCTTCTCTGCATCCTCCCCAGGGCTCACCCTCCCACTCAGTTTTATGTCAACTGCAAATTTGGAGTTATTGCATTTAGTTCCTCATCAAAATCATGAGTGTAAATTGTGACAACTGGGTACCCATCACCGATTCCAGTGGTACCCCACTAGTCACAGCCTGCCATTCGGAAATGAAACACGCTTATTCCTACTCTTTGGTTCCTGTCTGCCAACGAGTTTTCTATCCAGCTCAATACACGACCCCCAATCTCATTAGCTTTAATTTTACACGCCAATCTCTGATGTGGGATTTTGTCGAAAGCCTTCTGAATGTCAAAATAAACCACGTCAACTGGCTCTCCCTCATCGACTCTACCAGTTACATCCTTTTAAACTTCCAGTAGACTTGTCAAGCATGAATTCCTTTTCGTAATCCATTGCTGACTCTGTCCGATTCTGCCACTTTTGATTTCCACACTGCTCAAATATCAAATCTTTCATAATTAACTCTATAATTTTCCCCACTACCTTCGTCAGGCTGCCTGATCTATAATTCCCTGTTTTCACTCTACCTCCGCTTTTAAATAGTAGGGTTGCATTAGCTAACCTCCATTCTGTTGGTACTGTCCCAGACTCTATAGGATCTCGGAAGATGACCATCAATGCATCCAGTATTTTACAGCCGGTTCCTTAGTTACTCTGGGGTGTAGATTGTAAGGCCCTCCGGTTCAATTTGCCTTCAATCCCATCAATTTCCCCAACATAATTTCTCTACTAATACTGATATCTTTCAGTTCTTCGCTCTCACTAAACCCTATGTTTCCCCACATTTCTGGTATGTCATTTGTGTCCTCATTTGTGAAGACAGATCTAAAGTATGTATTTAGTTGTTCAGTCATTTCTTTGTTCCTCTTTGTAGATTCCCCTGTTTCTGACTGTAAGGGACGTACATTTGTGTTCACCAATCGTCTCCTCTTCACACACCAATGAATAAAAATACAGTCGCGTTATGTTTTCCCTGCAAGTTAACACTGGGACTCACTTTTCCCCTTCTTAATCAAACCCTTGGTCCTGTTTTTCTGAATTATAAACTTTTACCATTCCTCAGGTCTATTTCTTTTTCCAGATCAATTTGTATGCTTCTTCCTTGCATCTAATGCTAACCCTAATTGCCCTAGTAAGCCATGATTTGCCCAGCTTTCCTGTTATACAACGTGCATTATTTTCAATTTTGCTCACTAGCCATCAGAACGATACATAGCCGAAGAAAATTGAGAACCAGCCGATCACAATAATGCACAATGAGCAAACGGAACAGCTTTCAACAGGATTTAAAGGAAAGAGAAATGTACAATGAACAGAAAGCATAATAAAACAATAAGGAACCAGAAGCGTTTAGAATCAATGTCGGATCTAAAACTTTGGAAGACAAATAATTACTATAAAATTTACTTTTCGCCTAACATAATAAAGTAATGGGAAAACATGCCACAGAGAAGCTGTTATCAAAACGTAATCAGCAATAAGTCAGGTTCATTAAAGGACAGGCAAGATAAACTCAGATAATGGCATTACATAGTAGAAATAACTTACTTTTTTTTGCCTCATTTTTAACCGTAAATTTAATATTACACTATTACAACCGCAATATAAATCTCATTCTCTCTTTTCGACGCTCCAAACAATCTCAGTCCATGTCTCCCTCTCCCTCTGTCTCATTTATATTCTTCTGTATGTGTCCTCATCATTTGCTGCTTAATTTCTGCCCCTCTTCCTCTACCTGGTTCAAAGTTCTAAATTACGACTCCTCCTGTATAGTTTCTGTGCCAACACAGGAACTTATTGTTTTATCTTAGTTGTTTCTCGGTGCCATTGGCAAGGCCAGCATTTGTTGTCCGTCCTTAATTGCCATTAAACTGAATGGCTTGCTTGACTACTTCAGAGGATAATTAAGGGGCAAGCACTTTGATGTGGATCTGGAGTCACATGAAGGCCATGCTACGAACAGATGACAAGTTTCCTTTCCTAAAGGACATGACTGGACCCCATAGAATTTTTGCGACAAACGTTTCATTGTGGCCATTACTGAGAATGGCTTCCCAGTTCCCGATTATCAATTGAATTACACATTCCAACATCTACCGTGGTGAAACCTGAATCCTGCCGCCTGGGTTACTAGTCCAGTGACAATACCGCTATGCCACCGTCTCCGTGTCCCCCGTCCCTGTAAGACCTTAACTCCGCTTCTCCAGACCAGGTTTTAAAAAGATCTGCCATGGATGTGCGAAAATGACTTTGAGGCTTTCAAAATATCTCTGTAAATCTGAGGGATGTTTATGTTTGAATTTAAATTCTGCTGTAGATCTGGCTCTCCCTTGACTAAGCAAAAATCCAGAACAATTTTAATCCCATTTCATTTGAATTGAATAAATTCAACCTTTTATGTAACTTGCTATGTCGGGAGTCGAGAATAAGATCACATCGTCTGAGAATGGGACTCCATTACTGTGTGTTAATTATTGGAGCAATAACTTCAGACAAAGGTTTGTCATCTTTGAAATTCCCACCACAAATGGCTGTGGAAGTTCAGCTGTTTGTGCATATTTTGGACTGAAATTGCTAGGTTTCGGACTATGAATCCTGTAAAGATCCTGCTGGAAGGGAGTGTTAAATATATATCAGCATTATCATATTAATTGGCACTGCAACATCGAAGGGCCAAATGGCATAACGCCTCTTCTATTTCAGATATTTGCTCTTTAAATTTACCTGGTACATTTTTTCCCTTATTGCTGACAGTCTGTCTTTGTAACTGAAGCTGTTTCATCGACTTCAAAATTTGCCTAACACATTTGAATAAACTGTTAGCAATTGCTGCTGATCAACTGTTCATAACTAGATAGGGAGAACTAATGCTTCGAGGAAGGCAGTATCATAGGCAGGTTAAATAACATGGAACAGGCTTTTCTAGAAACCATCACATAGTGGCAGGGGATTAGAAAGGAACAGGTTAGCAAAGCTATGGAAAGAATAACATTCATAGGATCATTGTCCTCTTGGTTTTCATCTTCAACGATTAATCTGGCAAGGGGCGGATGGGAAACGGGGGGAATCTGGGAGATGATTTAATGTAAGTTAGAGGGCACAATCCATACCCAGTTATTATGAAACCCAGCCAAATTGTACTGACGGAATTAGGCTTCGAACATAAACCACAGGAGAAATGAAGAATTGCTTTACGTGCAAAAGGGAACACCATCTATCAGAAATAAATAGCTCGTTCTGACATGGATTCGGGAAAAAATAGGAGCGAGAAATTCCAAAAGAAAATAATAGATTCTGTTTGGGGAGGTGGTGGGGTGGGGCGGGGGAACTCGTAATCTGGCAATGGGAATGTAATTTGTATTATTAAACGGTAATGGAATATAAACAAACAACATTGAAAGCACTTTAAAAGTGATCACTTATATTCAGTTGAAAAATGTTCAACTAAAATAAGAACAAAATTGTCACATATGAAACACACTGGATAAATTAATGGAGCAGAACAAAACTATTTTTAAAGTCTTAAGGTTGCATTGTACAATGACAATAAAGGAGAGGATGCCGAAAAGCAGATCTCTCTTTCTTTCTCTCTCTCTCTCACTCTCTCTTACTCGCTGTCCCCCTTACTCCCGATCGACCTCTAAGACAAGATTAATATTGAATCATTTAACTTCACACAAGCACAGAAAACACAGTGAAAATGTTTCACGCGATGACCTCAGCTTTTACATCCCCGGAAATATATAATTTTTCTGCCATTATAATTCGAGGGAAGTTTCCTTTTGCTTTGTACCTCAGCCGTAGATCTGCCTCACCATCTCACCCACTTCCATTCCAGGCATCGTTTTGATATATTTAATCTTACAGGGATACATATCTGCTCGCTTATGTATAAATATCTGTAGGATTATCTAAACCTTGGCGTTACCGGGAAAGGGGCAGCCATTTATTAGTAAGATGTGAATTTCTTTTTCACTCAAAGCGTTGTGATGCTTTGTACATTTCTGACACAGATAACAACAGGTTCATCGGTCGTCGAGTTTCAACAGGGCATGATTCAATCAAACATTTTGATGTGATTTGGATGAATGGCTATAAAAGACTGTTAGCATTTGATGAAAAATAAAATATTAGATGCAACTGAATTGAATGGGCCTGCAAGCTGAGATGACAAAATCAGCTAATCCTGTTTCTATATCATATATCCTGATGATCACATGCGTTCAATGTGTTTCGCGTGTGGTCAACTTCTGTGCTTGTTTTCTCCATACTTTTCACAGCCTGCTCTGCAACATAAGCGATTTCGTCATTATACAAATTTAACTTCAACATTCAAATATTTGGCATGCAATTTGTTCATGTTGAACACAGTATTTACATGTGGGATTCAGGTTCTTCAACGAAGGGAGGATCAGAGATATGTTAAACAACGCCAAGTTCATTCTAAAGCCGAACTAATCTAGGAGGGAATTTACACTTGAGTCGTTATCTCTTTGTTACAGGGCGAAATGCTTACCCCTTAAGCAAATCTACCAAATCAGTGGTCGTGAAACTAGACTTTGAAAAATCACCGACACAGATATGAGAAAACATATTAGGTTGAAATACAGGCACTGCCAATCAGAATACAATTAGAAATTCCTGAGCAAGATTGATAAATACACAAGGGGGAACAAAACTCCAAAATATGACTAGCTAGTCATCAGTTGGTATTGTCGCAGTGAGAATGCAAATTGTGCAAGTAAACTGGAATAGAGTATTGATGAGAGAGAGAGAGAGAATAGCACTGGAGAATATATGTTTATCAGTGATTAATAGGCTCCTGGAATAATATGTTATACTAAAACAAGCAACAGACAAAAATAGATAACAATATATGTTCCTGGGTGAATAAAAGGAGACAGCAAGATATTTTTAAAAATGAGTGAAAAGCATGCAATAACTGCAATGACAAGGAAGAAGAAGACGACAAGAAGCAAATCATGGGTTTCGGGAAGAAAACAAAAATAAAAAGGAAGACAAAGGAAAACTTCGAATTTAAATAATGAATGAATAAATTACAGAATCAATAAAATACCCGAAAGACAAAATTGACAAAGGGCAAATCAGAATAGGAAAAGCAATAACAAGGATACATTCAGTAAATATAAGCTTGGAGGAAAGGACAGAGTTATCCTCTCCCCACTTTCTCTCCATCTCATTCATTCCATCCCCATCTCTATCTCCCTGCATCACAACCTCACTCTCTCGCTCTCATTTTTAAAATCATTTTATGTCACTACAGCATAAATGACTCTATCCGCCCATTTCTGTACACATCTTTTTGCGGAGGGTGTTGGGGTGTGGTGTGGTTATGGGACTATGTGGCGGGATGGGTGCGGGATGTATCGCCAGAATGATGGGACACACTCTGAGAATAAGAGTGGCTATTTTGGGCTAAGGTGTGGAGCATTTTCTTCACAAAAATGTTTGTGAATCATTGGAATTCTCTTCCCCGAATGCCATTGGATGTTCAGCTGCTGAGTATATTCAAGGCTGGAATGTAGTGGTTTTGGTAACAAAGGTAAGGAAGGTACAGCAGGAAAGCTAATGAAATACATAGATCAGGCATCATCATGTTTAAAATCAATGGAATGTCAACTGGCGAATTGCTTCGTGTTCATTTAATTTCTTAATTCACTATGCGTGCGATGCACTTTGCTCTTATACACATGTTATTTGTGTATTTCTGGCAGCCTGTCAGCGTAATTGAAATGTTCTCTTCAAAATGAAAATAGACCTTAAACACTTTGAATAAGTTGTAAATATTTTCTGCTGTTGGACGAGCGCATTTACATAAGAGGGACAAGTGCCTCTGGAAGGGCGAATGATGGCCGCCTTGAACAGAATGAATAATGACATTCCAGGTAGCAGAGATATTGGAAGTTATTAAATGTAAATGTAAAGGTAAATGTCAAGATATTAACAAAGCTATGAAATGAGCAAAATTCATGGAGAGTAATCATAGAAATATCAACCAGTGCAATCATTCAGGGATGGAGTTTCGGGGAAAGGGGAAAATGCAATGGGGCCTTTAGTGAGTACAGGACACACCCTTAACCTTTATACAGCGAGTCCACCGTAGAAGCATTTAGACATTGGAACAAACCAGGGCAGTTAGGAGCAATCATGATGGCTGAAAATCGACCCATCATCATCAACTTAAACCTAGCCATTTGTTTCGGCAACGAAACAGAAAAATATGAGAAGAAAGACGAAAGAGAGAGAGAGAGAGAGGAGTTGGTGGGGGGTGGGGGGGGGGGGGCGGGGTTGGGGGGGGGGGTGTGGGGGGAGGGGGTGCAGGGGGTGCATTCGGGACAATCTAGCCCCAATAAAAGAGAAACAAAAAAGCCAAGCATAAAACATCCACATGAATAAAGGAGTCTGAACAACAATATAACTGAAGATAGAAATCATTCAGAGAGTAGAATAACGATAAAGGAGAGTCGGGCGGAAAGCACATCAAGAGGTTAAGGATGAATATTGAAGCGGAAGGGAAGCAAAAGCTTGGCAGTAAATCATTAATGAATAAATCAGCTAAACCCTACAATATCCTACAAAAATAACACACTGCATATCAATAGAGGTTTAGAGACTGTATGGATGTATTAGAAAGAATAAACATAGAGGCATTGGCCGCAATATTCCATGTTTATATCTCTCACTGTCTCTCTCTATCTCTCAAAAGTCAGGATTATATCTATATTAGCACTCCCTTAGTTAAACACTTTTACAGGAGCTGAGCACGCACACGAAATATAATTAACATAAGAAAATTAGCTTTCAAACCTCTTTTTAATAATCAGCTTCTCTGGATGTGCCGGACTACGACAGTGGCTTTAGTTCCCAGATGATTTTGCGTTTAATCGGGAGGAATAATGATTGATTGCTTTTAACCTCTGCCTCAGACCTGCCACCCCATCTAATCAACCATCATTCCTATTTTTTTTTATAAAATGTGATATTGCACAAATACACCTGCTCTCTGGATAGTTGTGATCTTGTAGGTACAGAGTAACTGTCATCGGTTTACGTGTAATATATAGTGAAATGTCTTCAATCAAAGAATTGATAATCTTTGACACCCTCTACCGCAGAGAGTTGCAGATGCTCGGCCTTTTAGTTTTACAAAACAATTTCATCTGCGATTTTGGTACAAAGCTGTTTAAAGACGTTGGAAAATTTCAGAAGTAGAGCCAAGGTAAAAGATCCGGCATGTTTAAAGTGAGTGTGAAAATAAGCTGCAAATAACACGTCGCCTCCCCCAGCTACTACAACTGAAGTTCATATGACCTCATGTCTGTAGTCATCTTCGGCCAATTACCATTATATGCATTTTACGTCATTTTTTCACAGCTTGTCTCTCTCTAAATAATGCTATCTGGATTATGATGTGCCACGCCATAGCGTAACACACAATATAAACTGGATATAGTCAGGATATTATTGATGGAGAATTGGTAACAGGGAGGTTGCAGGGAGATGGAACAGGTGGGACATTTTCAACTTGTCAGGCTGGAACTCATGGAGGACCGCAGGGATTACTGCTGGCGACTCCACTATTTACAAACTGTGTCAACAGATGGAGAGTAATGTATATACATTTGGTGTACAGACAAAACACGGTTACAATTGTAAAGTACAGGGAGGGCACGAATAGGCTGCAAAGAGATACACACATTTTAAATGACGGGGCAAGCAAGGAGTCAGACGTTGTCTGTTGTTGAAATTTAGGAACTTATATACGTTTTTAGCAAAGAGAATAAACAGAAGAATTTTCAAGTAATGAAACGTCTGAATATTGAGCTTCACAGAAACTTAAGTTTATTATTATAGGAACAAGGAACGAGGTCATTTGCATGGAGCTAATGAAAGTCATGGGAAGGCAAAGTAACATGTGGCCGTAAACAGCAAGGGCATTTTTGCACGAGATTAATGCAATATATAAACATTTATATAGGGCTTTGATGAGACCTGAAAAGGAGTAGCGTGTGTAATTTTGGTCTCATATCAGGAGAATCATAATTTCCTTGAAAGTGGTACAGTAAAGGTTCACGCTGTTGGTGTCTGTGATGAAAGGGTTAACCAGTGATTAAAAGTTGACTCAATTGGGCCTCCCTGCAGGATCGAAGAATAAGGGGTGATCTCAGTGATAAATGCACTGTTTTAATAGTGGTTAACAAGAGTAGACGGTGAGAGTCCCGTTTCCAACGCCTGGGAAATAGATCACATGTGCACATTGAGAGGCTTACGGATCGATCGTTTTAGCTTGAGACGAGTGGAAATTTCTGCATTCAGACTTTGTGGATCTTGGGGATTTCCGACACCAGTGGGCTTTGTCTGGTCCATCGTCCTGTGCATTCAAGGGGCTGAGATAGACAGTTTTTGCTTTTTCAGAGAATCAAGGGATATGGGGAGCTGGTGTGAAATTCAACTCGAGGCTGCAGATGAGCCATGATTGTGCTGAATAGCGGTGCAAGCCCAAAACAAAAACAGAAAATGCTGGAAAAACTCAATAATACGAACAGCATCCATGGACAGAAAGAAAAACAGAGCTAACGTTTCGAGTCCTTTTTCATTTTTTATTGTTTTATTTTTATCCACGTATTTTTATTTTTATTGGTTTCATTTTATTCATTGCTTTATCCTCACCTTAGATCACGTTTACATGCTTTTCCGCAAAACAGTCCACTCCCCACTACAACTCCACAAATACCATCTATCACTTTTTCATGTTGTTCATTCCAGAGGGCTTACCCTTGTCCTACCATTAGCACATTCTTCTTTCCAATATTAATGCCACCTTCAGTATCTCCTTCAGCCAGTTTCACCATCATTAACTCAATTGTCATTTTGTCCATGATATCTCTGGCAACCTTTCATTTGCCTCAAATTATCACTGGCCTTCAATATAGCTTCACCTGCTCTACACTCACCCCCACCCCCCCCACCACCCCACCAGCCGCCACCTCCCCCGCCCCCACCCCACCCCCCGAAAAGGTATACACTACATTACATTATTACCTCTCTTCATCTCGGAAGATTTGCCATAAGGACTCGAAGCGTTAGCTGTGTTTTCATCTCCCCACAGTTGCTCTTAGAACTGCATAGCGTTCACAGCATTTTCTGTTTTTGTTTCAGTGTTCCTGCATCCACAGTATTTTGCTTTTACATCAGTGGTGCAAGCTCGATGGATCATATGATCTACTGTATCTCCTCTTTCTTTAATTCTTACCGTTATAACTCACAACTGCCTAGATCACAATCCATCATTTACAATTTTGTCCGTTCACTTCAAAAGTCAAAGCCTCGCTGAAATGACAAGCTTCCATTTAAAATGTTTGTTACTGATGCCTATATTTATGTCATTGGCAATTTCATATTCGTGGCCTTCTTAACTTCATATAAGTTATTATTAACTACAGTGAATAGTTGAGATCCTTGTGGGACACCGGGAGTCACAGCCTGCCTTTCGTTATCGTTGTCCATTGCCTTTGCACTCTCTCTTCTTTCAACTGATCTTTAGCCAAAGTAATATTGCCTTCAATTTCATCGGTATTTAAACTTACCTGACAGTGTCTTATGCAAGACTTTATGAGATGTCCCCCGGATGTTGATACACATAAAAACCACAGACATTCCTCTGTAAAACACTTGAGTAAAGGCTTGAAAACATTAAATGCAATTCTTCAGGCAGAACTTGCCATTTAAAAAGAATAATGTTGGCTTTCTCTGATCAGCTGAAACATTGCAAGGCTTTAACCAGCGCTTTATATCATAGTGACCTGTCGTAACTTCCCTACAACAAAGCTTAGTCCAGCTGACTTAGAATTTCCTGGTTTCCTTCTGATATATTTCTTAAAGGGCGGAGCGAAATGCAAGATTTACAAAGCTTAAGGAGTGGGAGCCACGTGTAAAGCATTGTATAAGTTTCTAGTTAAAGAGACCTGTAGCGCTTGGCTACATCCTCTAATATCCTGCAATAAAACAATCTGGTCCTGGAAATTTGTAAGTGTTTTGTGTCATTAATTTCTCCAATACTATTATCCTGCTGACGTGAAGTTTGTGGAGCCTTTTGTTTCCGATTTACAATTAATTTCCTTGGGATGCCTGGCATGTTGATATCTCCCTTCAAAGCAAATACTCCTCGAATGCAATTATTCAGAATAGAAGCAAAAAAACTGCTGATTCTGGAAATCCACAACAAAAATAAAAATAGAAATACCTGGAAAAATTCAGCAGGTCTTATAGAATTATTCAAAATGTCTGTCATCTCGCTATTTTCATTGACAATGGCGGCATTGTATGATGTAACTTGCCTCAGATCGCTTCTGGCTATTTCATTCTTAGAAACATGGAACATCAGAGCAGGGGTAGGCCATTTAGCCGTTATAAACTGCTCCGAAATTCACTGTCATTATGGTGATGCTTTATCGTAATTCTGCGGTCCCTTGCTCTCCCCAGGTTTCTTAACACCTTGAGCATCCATAAATCCATCTATTTCCTTCTTAAATATATTCAGCGACCTGTCCAAAACAGCCTTCTGTAGAAGAGAATGCCAAATGTCTACCTTAACCTGAGAGAATACGTTTCTCCTCATCTCAGTCCCAAATGCATATCCCTTTACCTGAGACTCTGGCCACATTATTTCGAGCCACCGCCAGAGGAAACATCATCACTTCATGTTCTATGTCAATCCCTGTCTGAATGTCCTATATTCAAAGAGACCCTCTCCCATTCACCTAAATTCCAGCAAATACAGACTTAAGCCGCCCAATTTATCTTCATGCGGCAATCCTGCTTTCCCAGGAACCATTCTGCTAAACATTCATTGCACTCCCTAGATGGAAATGCATAATTCCCTAGGGCCGGAGAGCAAACATGCGCACAATATCCACGTGTGGTCTCACCAAGCGCCAGTAATGCTGCAGGAAGCCATCCAAACTCCTCTGATCAAGTCCACACGCAATGAATTCAAAATCACCAATTCCAATGTGTCTCCCTTAACTATTCTGCTATATAATTGTCAAAGGGTTACATGGTTATTTTTGCATTCAGTGCATGTTTCATTAAATATTGTCATTTGTGATCCTTCCTTTCTGATCCATCACCATTTTTTGCTCTTTGTATCTTTCCGATGCAGCTGGATCTGTGCTTATGCATTTATTTACGTCATTATTTCATGTTCCTGCCATGTTTTTTCTAGACTCCTAGTTGCCCATGAATCTCTTTTTGGCACGTAGAAATATTGCATGTTTGTATATAAGTTGGTCCCTGCAATAGATTAAATTATCTGCCAACAACGCTCCAATATCGTTTGTCCTTCTCATTCACAGCTTGGTACCCTCGGTGTTTGCCAGAGAGGAAATATTCCCAGACAACTCAAGGATCTCCCCACTTCTCTTGCATGTGATGGTCTGCTTATCACAAACTTCAAGGAAGATGCATTGAATAAGCTATAAGTAAGGCAAACAAAACTTAAATAACTATTAAACAGCTGGTATTCAGGGAACGGGAATGGATCTCAGGAAGGAATGCTCAGAAAAATAATAAAGAGCAAATAGGTAGAATAACAACGTGTGTTATTCTATAACGTGAACAATGGGCTTCAGAATAATACATATTCTGCAGATAATCAAGAAGAAGCAGATCAGAATAAAGCAAGATGGGAAAAAAGGCACGTTTCAACAAAATTGAAAGTAAAGTGAAAGGCAAACACAAAGTGCAAGGAACAGAAAGAAGAATACAACAAAGCGTTTAAAAAAAGGTCAGGATAAAAAGTTAGGAAGGCAAAGTGGAACTGTGACATTTACTTTTCGCCTTTCATAACAAGAAACAGTAGAAAAGACCATAGGGAAGCTAATATCAAAAAGGAACCAGCATTATAGGAAGAAATGTGACTGCACTGGAGGAGGTGCAGAAGGGATCACCAGGAGATTGCCTAGGAAGAAACATTGAATTTATGAAGAGAGGCTGGATAGATTTCGGTTGTTTTCTTTGTAGCAGAGAAGACTGAGGGGCGACCTGTTCGAGGCGTACACGATTATGAGGAGCATGGACATGGTGGAGAAGGAACAGCTGTTCCCCATATTTGAAGGGCCAATCACGAGGGGACACGTTCAAGGTGAGAGGCAGGAGGTTCAGGGGGAATTTGAGGAAAAACTGTTTTACCCAGAGGGTGGTGACGTTCTGGAATGGACAGCCTGGTAGGGTGCAGTTGGCGGGTCGCTATACATCCTTTATAAACACCTGAATGAGCTCTTGGCACGTGAGAACATTCAAGGCTATAGGCAAAGTGCTGGTAAATGGGATTAGGTAGGTAGGCCAGTTGTTTCTCACGTGTTGGTTGCGGACTCGATGGGCCGAAGGGCCTCTTCTGCGCTGCCGGATTCTGTGATTAAGTCAGGCTCATTAACGGGCGGACAGGGTAACTCAAGTCATGAGCTGATAAATAACAGATAATTATATCCATTCACGTTTAGAAATCAACGTGACTTTACACATTTACACTCACAACATAAACCTCATTTTCCCTTGTGGACGCTTCAAAACCGCTCAGACCAGATATCCCTCTCTGTCTCATTCGTATTGAACAGGGTGTTTCCTCTTTATTTGCTGCTCTATCTCTGTATTCTCCCATATCTGTGCCAACGTTCTAAATTAGGACGGCTCCTTTGTCGTTTCTTGTGCCAGCAGAGCAACATTTCGGGTTATGTTATTCTTTGATCGATGTCCCTGGCAAGGCCGGCATTTATTGCCCAACCCTAGTAGTCCTTGAGCCGAGTGGCTTGCAAGTCGATTTCAGAGTGTGATTGAGTGTCAATCATTTTGTAGAAGACCTGAAGTCACATGCAGGCTAGACCACGTAAGGATGGCACGTTTACTTTACTGAAGGGCATTAGTGGACCAGATGGATTTTTACGACAACCGTTTCATTGTGACCGTTACTGAGACTAGCTCCCCAATTCCAATTTATCAATTGAATTTAAATTTCAACAGCTGCCGCAGTGCAACTTGAGCCGTGGTCATCTGGATTCCTGGGCTTCTGACGTTACCGCTATGTCACCGTGCTCAGCCTCTCCACCCCCACAACCTTGGCCAACCCCAACTCTCCAAACCCCGCACACTGAGCCAGCATCTACTGCTGCTTTCACAATTTTAAAACGAACTATCAAGCATTTGTCAAAGTGGCGTTGAGCCTTGCACAGTATTAGTTTTAACCTGAGGGAAGTTAATGTTTGGATTTAAATTATGCTGCAGTTCAGCCTCCCTTCCATCGCTCAGCAGAACTCCGGAACTAATTTCTTCAAATTCAATTTTAAGTGAAAATATTCGATGTTTATCTATACTTGCTAGCTGGGTAATCGGAATTGAGACACATCCTCTGAGATTAAGACTCCATAACCTAGTGTTAATTTTAGGAGGAATGACTTCACACAATTTTTGTGAACTTTGGAATCATCCACCGCAAAGAGTTGTTGAAGACCAGCCGTTGTGCATATTTGGGGCTGACTTTGTTAGTTCTTGGATTAGAAGTCATATGAAGATTCTGCAAGAAGTTACAGTTAAAGATATATCAGCATTATCACAATGTTTGGCTTTGCAACATCAGCGAGCCGAATGTAAAACCGCTGTTCCTATTTCTCATGTTTCTATCCCTGCGTTGTGTGTTCCTCTTTAAATTTTCTTGGTATGTTTTCCCTTATTTCTGACAGTCTGTCTACGTACCTGAAGCTGTTTTTGCCAACTTCCAAATTTATCTGAAACATTTGAATAATTTGTATGCTTTTGCTGCTGGCCTACTGACCAGAATTCCAATGGAGAACACATTCCTGAGTGAAGGCTGCGTCTGAGCCAGGTTAAATAACATGAACAATTCCAGAGTCCATCACAATAATAGGGTATTCACCAAAATTGTACTGTCAGGTCTAGATATTGAATAAAATCCACAGGAGAAATGAATTATCACTTTACGTGAAAATGGGAACATAATCTTTCAGAAATTAATAGCTTGTTCTGACAAGGATTCGGAAAAACAATAAAAGTTTAAAAAAGCCCAATGATAATCGATTGGAGGTTGGGGGAAAACTAATAATCTGTCATTGGGGATGTCATTTGAGTAAATGAATTGGAATAGAAAATTGTCGAACAACACAGAGCATATTTTAGAAGTTTCAAAGTGATCAGGAGAAAGATATTCCCTAAAATAAAAAAAAGGCAATAATAATACAGCCTGGTTGAACAAATGAAACAGAGGAATACTAAATTTAAACCGAAAAACCTGCAGTAAGTGCAGTGACAATAAAGGAGAGCATGACGAAAAATAAATATTTTTCTGTCTCTGATTTTCTTTTGTCATTTTTATTGCAAAGCTTGATTTTGCTTTTAACCTCTGCCGCAGACCTGTCTCAACATCATTCTCGAGCTCGATTTGTTGTATTGAATTTGCTGGGATATGCATCTGCTCGCTTATCTGTGCATGTTGGGTGGAGTTTCTAAACTCTGGATAATCTGGACAAGGGTCAGCCATTTATAAATAAGATGTGAACAAATGTATTCAGTCAAATCGTTGTGAATCTTGCAGCGTTTGTGCCACAGAAAGAAGCAGATTGTTCGGTCGTTCAGTATAACCTGAAATTTTCTAATCAAACACGTTGCTGCTGTTGGCATGAAAGGCTATATGGAGAGTTCAGCGTTGGAGGACAAAATAATTATTAACAAAATAAAATTATCTTGTGTCTACGGCTCATGTCCTGAAGAAGAGATGCGTTCAATATGTTTCGCTCTAGTCATGTCCTGTGCTTTCCCTCTCCCTCCACCCACCCTTATTTTCCACAGCTGTCTCTGTAACTGATGCGATTTCGTCAGGTTCCAAAATTATCTTCAGCATTTAAATAATTGGCAGCAATTGGTTCTTGGCTGCAAACCGTATTTGAACGTGGGGTACGGGCTGTTTGACGAAGAGCGGATCAGAGACAGTTTAAATAACGTGAAGTGCATTCTTCAGCCCATCTAACATTGGACGAAATTGGTTGAAAATATGTGACCAAAGTCTTGAAATGTTTAAATGCCCCACGGAAGGAATGAATTCAGGTGAAATTTAAAGCCATACTAGCCAGATGTAGAAAGATGAAAATAATCATCTTCGTAATAATAATAATAATAATAAATTATCCGAATACATTGGGGAAATTGATATCAGTGATTATGGTTGATTGAATTAATAATAGATTGGAACATTTTTTTTTTTCCTGACGAGTTCCCACATGGCTGACTCGTTAAAAAATATAAAGCCCTTGAGTTCCAGGAGAATGTAAAACGCTGGATATAAAATTTATTTAGTAACTGGAAACAAATACTAATTGTTGTCGGGTGCTAATGTGATTAGAGGGCTGTTTCCATTGAGGTTCCTGTGGACTTAGTAATAGCTCCTTTGCTTTGTGTGGCGTTTATTAATGATTTTAAATGTAAATGTATGGGGATTGATGAAGAAGTTGGAGGCCCTATTAAAATTGGCGGAGCGATTGATAGAGAGGAGGGTTTCTGTAGACTGCAGCAAGATATCCAAGTTCTGGTCAGGTGGACAGAATTATTTCGAATTGAATTCAGCCCACAGAAGTGTGAGACGATGCATTTAAGAAGGCCAAATAAGCAAAGGATTGCACAAGAAATGAGAGGATAATGGGAGTTGAAGAGGAAGTCAGGCCTTGGGTGAATGCTCACGGTTGCCTGAAGGTAGCAGGACAAGTTGGTAGGATGGCTGAGATGTCATCTGGAATTATTCAATTTTTTTAGCCGAAATATAGAATATAAGACCAAGGAGGTTAATTTGGAACTATCTAAAAAATTACTTAGTAGAACGCCTTAAATTTGATGGCAGGCCTGGTCACCATTTTACAGAAAGAATGCAATTGCAATAGCAAGGGTACAGAGATATTTGCAAGGATGTTGCTAGAACAGGAGCATTACGCTTTGAGGTAAGTTTGGATTGGCTAGGGTTTTTTTTTAACTTTGGAAAACAGGGAAATGAGGTGAGATTTAATTGAGATGCACTAAACTGTGAGGTGGCAGGATAGAGTGTTTGGAAGTGACAACTTTCATGAGCAGAGGGGTCAGGGAGGAGCGCGCATAGGTTTAAGGTGATTGTTGACAGATAAGGCGGGGGTGGGGGGGTGCAATCCTCAGCCAATTCGGTTCATTCCAAATAATATCAAGAATTGGCTAAAAGGGAATGGTTATGCAAAGACAATGGACCTTGACAATATTCCAGCAATAATACTGAGGACCTGCGGTCGAGTACTTGCCGCGCACATAGCCAAGCCTTTCCAGTGCAGCGACAACACTGGCATGTACCCGGAAAGATGGGAAATTGCTCGACTACGTCCTGTACTCAAAAAGCCGGTCAAATCCACCACAGCCAATTGTTGTCCAATTAGTCTTCTCTCCGTACAAAGTGAATTGATAGAAGTGGTCATCAATGTACAATGAAGCGGCATTAAATTATCAATAACATGTTCACTGATGTTCTGTCTTATGTTCTGCCAGGAACCCTCAGCTCTTGACCTGAGTACACCCTTGGTCCAAACATAGATAGATGATCTGAAATTCAGAGGCTAGGTGAGAATTTCTGACTCTGTCATCAAGGCAGCTTTTGGCAGAGTGAGCCATTAAGACGCCCGATAATATTTGGGGTCAATGGTGATCAGAGAGGTGTTGAGTACAAGACAAAACAAACGCACAAAACAACATATTTATTTTATTTGGAGGTTAAACATTTCTGTCCAAGTACATCATTGCAGCAATTCCACATTGGCGTGTCCTCGGCCGACCATCCCGGCTGCTTCATCAATGGCCTTATTTCCATCATAAGGTTACAAGTGGGGATGTTCACTGCACAATGTTTAGTGTCATTTGTGAATGTTCTGAACCTGAATCATTCCATGTGCAAATATAGCATGGCTTGCACAATATTCAGGCTTGGAGTTTCAAGTGGCAAGTAATATTCACGCCACACAATTGCCACTCAATGAACGTGACATTCAATGGCGCTGCCATCGCTGAACACCCCACAATCAACATTATGGGATTCGCCATTGATCAGAGAATGAACTGGGCAGCCATATAAACACCGTGGCTACAATGACAGGTCAGAGGCTCGGAATCGTGCGGCGAACAACTCCCAGATGCCCCTCCACAATCTTGAAGGCACAGGAGAGGAGTTTTGTGGGATGCTTTGAACTTGCCTGGAGGTGTGCAGCTCCAACACGCAAGAAGCTCGACACCATCCAGGGCAAAGCAGCCGCTTGATTCGCAGCACATCCACAAATATCCTCTTTCCCCAGCACCAGCCCATAGTGACAGAATTCTGTACCGTCGACAAGATGGATTGCAGGAACGCACCAAGGTACTTTGACAGCACCTTCGAAACCCACAACCGCTAGCATCTAGAAGGACAAGGGCAGCAGATGCAAGGGAACACCACCACCTGGCAGTTCCTCTTTAATCCACACACCATCATGTGCTGCAACAAAAAGGAAGCTTATAACAAATATGAACAGGAGGTGCTTTGAAACAAATCGAAAAAAAAATACAAAGAGGGCTATGCATAGCTATTAAGAGTTATTGTTCCATGGCAAGTTAACAAGAAATAGCAAAGCATTGCATAGACACCTAGGAAAAAAAAAAGTCAGTTATGGGCAGACTCATGTAAGGGTGGATATGGTAAACACTCTCTTTTCTATCCCTCTCTCTCTCTCTCTCTCTGGCTATCTCTCTCTCTCTCTATCTATCTATCTTTCCCTCTCTCTCTCTAACCCTGTGTCGTTTATTTCCCAATATATGTCTCTTTTTCCGCACTGACGTATGGCTCTCAGATGCTGCCCGACCTGCTGAATTATCTTTTTCTCAGAATTTTCTGCTTTTAATTCGGATTTCCAGCATCCGTCCTATTCTTTTTCTAAGTTTCCTTGTTTGTTTTTGCTGCATCTGCGCTTCTCTCTCTCTCTCTCTCTCTCCCTTCCTGTGCCAACCTTCATAGTTGAAAATATTCGTGTTTCATTTCTGTACCAACAGAAACACTTCCATTGATGACCAGCAACCACATTAATTACAGGGAATGAATTGCACTGAGCTTCTCCCCCTCCCACAAGTTTTTAAATGAGTTTCCTCGACCTGAGAGCCTCCGTCAGTAGCTTCGAGGCCTACAAGAATATAATGGTAATGCGAACATGCGAAGAAGGAGCAGGAGTAGACCGTTGAGCCCCTCGGGTCTACTCCTTCATTTAACAAAGTCACGGCTGTCCTGATAGTTAACTGAAATCTACATCCCCCCTACCCCCCATAACCTCTCTGCCCCTTGCTTGTCAGGAATGTATTCAGCTCTGCAATAATAAAGGTATATATATAATACAGGCAAGTCCGGAGATCGCCGGGGGTCAAGGGAAATTAAAGATGGATTAAGAAAAATAAAATAAGCTTCTGTAAGATACCGAAGCTCAGTACGGCAGAGTCCCTAGGGGAGTATTAAATATGTAATCGGGATCTTACAATGGAAATTATGAAAGCCAAGACAGTGCAGGAGAAAGCATCGGTGAGGAGAATAATGGAAAACCCAACGGGTTGTTTTAAAGTAGACAAAGAGCAAAATAATAACTAGGGAAAGGGTGGGGCCAATTAGAGGCCATAGTGGCCGAAAATTCCGTGCTTTACGTCTGACACCTTTCTTATTTGGCGGATTGACAGACAATATTTCCAAGTGTAAGGACTGGTAAACAAGTGTAGAAAACGCTCCACGTTTTTGATTAGGGCACCTGCAATGTTCCCAAATACTTCCTTTAAACAGCTGGAAGTAAACAATCCGGTCTTGGAGATTTGTCCCTCCCGCTTGTCATTGATCTCTCCATAACAATTATTTGTGTTAAAATTAACTTTGCTGAATCCTTGTTCCTGATGCAATGATAGTTCCATTGGGATGCCTGACATGCTGAGCTCTTCCTCTACAGCAAACGCTGCAACAACGTTACTATTTATCATGCCTGGTACTTGCTTATTTTTATTGAAGGGAGCAGATTATCATTTTTCAATGGGCCGGCATTGCTTATGCCAACCGTGCTTTTCCTAATGTACTTTTAAAATATTTATGTGCTCATTTGAATATTGCACGCAACTTTATTTCCACACCCTTACTTTGTGCATGCTCTCCTTTTTAGGGTGTTTTGGCTTAGATCTACTTAGGGATGAGGATGGGGGAGGGTGTAGGGAGCATGAGAGGAATAACATTTTGATCCAGCAATCGGCAATGACCGGGAACTCGCTGCCTTTGATGGTGGAAACAGAGATAGGCAATGATTCCAAAAGGATATTGTTTGAGCACTAGCAGGAAATCAATATGCAGGGGCATGGGGATAGTGCAGCCGAATTGGGCTAATCGAATTGTCCCAAACTAGAATGGACTGGATGGGCAAATTGTCGTCATTCTTTGTCCTAATGACTCTACGATGTAATTTCACTTCGGGCAACACTTTTTTCAGCTCCTCGAAGTGATACCCTCGGAACTGACCTTCCTGGCTGCCTGCAACCATTCACTTCTGATTATTGTTTTAGGCTGTTCTGCACCACACGCCAAAGATAAGTGGCCTCACTCCCTCTGCCTAGACCTGGACAAAAGGACCACAACATGGCCTTAGGAACCCAGACTCATCGAAATTGCTTAATTTATTTTTATAGACAACCCCTACAGGGTCACTGAGATTCAACTACCTTAGAATAAGTGCAGGTCACGTTTCTTCTGGACTGCATCTCGTAATTGCGCCTCAGGGTCAC
Source organism: Cetorhinus maximus (assembly GCF_964194155.1). NCBI lineage: Eukaryota > Metazoa > Chordata > Chondrichthyes > Lamniformes > Cetorhinidae > Cetorhinus > Cetorhinus maximus. The sequence continues at coordinate 35,279 of NW_027596304.1, read as the reverse complement.
GTTCCCTACGTTTAGCAAGCGATCACCGAGTGGAGCTCTTGCCTGAAGGCTTTACTCAGGCAAATGGGATGTAGCAGGATGTAAAACGCCATCTACCCTAATAAGTTCATTGAGTGATGTCACTACCCGTGTGTGTGTGATTATAAAAGCAGTACAACCTCGGAGATTCGATACAGAAAACATCAACTCCAGCATCCTGATACTAACTCTGAGGAAATCCACCGAAGATGGAGAAAACTCTCATCTTGCTGATAGCAGTTCTAATGATGGCACAGCACAGTACTATTGCCGGACGGGGAGCCCCTGGAGAACGCAAAGGTATATACTTGTAAATCTATCCGATCATTCAGAAGCCAATGCTCGGATATGTTTCTTTTTAAACGAAGTTATTCGATTTGAGAATCATGTTTTAATCTGCTGTATTAAGCTGATTGTTTGTGAGACTGAAAGTTTTAACATTCGCTAGTTCTACAGGTTAATTACCTGAATGTTCAGTCACTAGCTTAGCAGCTAGACAGAATTGTCGGTTTCGGGAGCTGTTCTAAGCAGAGCAGCAATAAAAGGGCAGCGCCGAGTCGGTAGTTCATTCCGGAAGAATCATTTGATTGGGGAACTCTGCAGTTGGTATCAGCTCCAACGCACTACATAGGGGTAACCACCTGTCACTGCTCACGATCACTGATACCTGCTGAAAAGTGTGAGAGCATATACTGTGTGTGAGGACAGGATCGGATGTTCCCTCAGTACAGCTCCCTCAGTCAATTTCACGCACTCTCACTGTCCGTCTCCCAGGTGAAAAATGAGGAAAACGGAGGAAAACTGGAAATGATTCCGATAACGCTACAGAGACATCAGTCAGCTTTCCATAACGAGGACAGGGAGAGAGATTAAAAAGGTTTCAGACAGGTTTACTTAATTCGATGTATACTGCAGCGTTCACAGTGGTTGGTGTCTGGGAAAACAAATTATGTCTGTAAGACAAGTAACTAATTTATCCATTGTCACTCTGCATCTGCAGGGAACTGAGTGAACAAATACTTGGTTGATTTCCCACTCAGCAGATGCATCTCACCACTGTGAGAGTGCTGCACTGTTAAATGTGTAATGCGTTGGGTGAAACATTAAACAGAGCTCCTGTCTAACTCTTCATTGGACAGAGCATATCTGGTCGATTATTGAAAACCTGGCAGTTCTCCGTGTCCATTCGATCAGCATCACCCTCCTAACCAACATGACCAGAAACTTCTAAGCCTATCAAATCTCCTGCTTTATTTGAGAGAGTTTGCTGAAAGCTGGGTGTCCACGTTCTTTCATATCGAACAGTCTCGGTGTTACAGAAACTATCCATAGTCTATAAAACACTTTGGATTCTTCGCCTGACATGAAAAGGTTTAGATATAAATGACAGACCTTTCATTTCACTATCTCTGGTCTCCGATTGTGGGTGTAATGGTGTCCACTTTGAGAAACACCCTTGGACGGCCCTTCAGGGTGAAGCTTGAGCCTGTAGATGTCAATGGGAGGGAGGGAAGTGTGGGTTTTAATTAAATATAAAAGTGTTCAGGTTGGCGTTATATTCAAAGTCATTCCCAATAACACTGAGAAACTCAGCATCGTGTTTTCCCATCGATCTCGCTCTCTCTGGGTTCACAACGATCACTCAATTAATTACTCATTTTGGATTATAGGACCGTGGTTGGCCTGCCATAGGAGAGCACCAAGACTTCAAACAATTCCGTGTGCCCCACACCAGGAGGCCGTCTTTAAAATAAACAGTTGGATTGCATGCTGCTCTCGAGGAAAGTAGTATCCAGAGATGGATTGCCGGCAGCCCGAGCTCTCCATATTCTTTCTGAATGAAATCTTCGTCCCTAGGAAGCAGGCTCTGTTTGACTGTTTCAGTCCACCGACCCCTGTCCCTGTATTGCAGCTTTGATAATAATGGGCTGTACGCCGAAATAAAACTTACTGCATTGATCACTGTTTCATTTCCTGTCTTGTTTCTCATTTGGACGAACAAGTCCCAGGACAAGGTACTTGGGAAAGGAATGGCGCTGATGGAAATGGTAGGAATCATACGGGATGGGAAGTGGAAGTCAACGTGGGGAATCTCTGTAAGTTCTGAATAGCACTTTCAGAAGGGGACCGATATAAGGCAGGTGCCTCGGAATGTCAGCACTCTGACCATTTACCGAGCAAGATATCTCACAAATATCAGGGTGTAGAGCATGAGTACAGGCGGAGAAGGGGACATGGAAAGTAAATCGGGGTTTGGGAATTGCTTCAGGAGGTGGGTAACGTTGTGATAGGGGATTTCAGCGGCTGAACGAATTGGGAAGGATTTAGTGGCTTGGCAATTATTAGGGGAATAAGGACTTTCGGCCCCTTAAGCCTGCTGTCCGATTTAATGAAATCATGGTTGATCTGATTGTGGCCTTAGCTTCTCATTCTGCCTATCCCGATAATCTTTGATCCCCTTGTTATTCAAGAATAACAACGGTCGTGGCTGCTGAAATTTCGGTAGAATGCACATTATTTGCAGGTTATAATAACATCTCATTTAGTTCCATTGAAGGAGCAGGGAAATTGAGCGGACATTCCTCACTTTTAATGGTTTCATGGGAATTGACCGAGTTTTGCCGAAGGCAGCACTCACACAGAACATGAAGCACTGGGACTTCAGTTTGTAATTCCGAGTATCTACCAGCTGAGCGATCCACGCTCCGTGCAGACTAAAGTTCGAGACATTTTCGAGGCAGAAACCTTGCTCGTGTCAGGAAATCTAGATAACCACTACAGTACAGATACAAGTTCTGCAGATGGGAAAGAGTTTCATGGATGAGGATGTTGGTCAGAGTATGGTGAAGGGGCGAAAGTATGGGAAGGTCGATTCAGTTTGTGGGGAATCGTTTCAGTAGGAGGTGAAGTGGGATCAGAGTGTTAGAAATAGATTGCGTGAGTGGCGAAGTGTTATCAGAGGGTTTGGACGAGTTTCAGTGGGTGGGGAAGAACGATCCGATGGTTGGGAATAATGTCAATGAGTGGGGAAGGATGATCAGGGTATTTGGAAGATTAACAGTGTGTGGGGATGAGGGATCTGAGGGTTGGGATGAGTTTTAGTGGGTGGTGAAAGGCGTTCAGACGGTTAGGAAAAGTTTCAGTGGTTGGAGGAAAACAATCCAATTGTTGGAATGGATTTTAAAGGTCGCCAAGGGGCGGTCAGAGGTTTGGGAAGAGTTTCAGTGCCTGGGGAAGAACAATAGAACAATCCAATTGTTAGGATGGATTATAGAGGGCGCCACCAGGCGGTCAGAGGATTGGGAGGAGCTTCAATGCGTGGGGAAAGACGACCAGAGCGTTCGCAACAGTTTTTGGTCGTGGAGAAGGGCGAGCAGAGGGATGGGTAGTAAGTCACTGGGTGGCAAAGGGAGATCAAATGTTTGCAAAGAGTTTCAATGGGTGTGGAACGCGGATAAGGGTGACTGACGAGCTTTAGTGGATGCAGGGTTGTTAACAGTAGGTGGAGAGGAGGGACAGAAGTGATGGAAGGGTTGTGAGCTTGTTACGTGGTTCCGGGCTGCAGGAGTGTTTCGTGGAGTTTGGAAATCAAAGAAACAACGGGGTATATCGCCTCCTCCTACGTTTTTGTTCCCGCTACTACTTTTCAATGAAAGATAAAATTCTTAACCCACAAACAAAGCAGCCAAAAACTTTAAAGGCAACGGCGTCATCTTGAAGCGTAGTTGCTGCTATCGGAAATACAGCAAATACATTTATCTGATGTCAATTAAAGCAGCAAGAGGTCTGCGGGAAGTTGCAGGGTGAAGAGGAAGAAGCCACGGGTGAACCTCCAGCTCTGGAAACACATTGACAGTCATTCAAATCTATTAGTGTAGTGAGAGGCCGCCGGATCTGTAAACATACTGACAGTCCCTCCTCCTTTCTGAGCTACTGACAGGCCCACAGGTCGATAAGCACGTTGACAATTCCCTCACCTCCACCCAACACACACCACCCCCCACCCCCCCCACCGCTCCCCCCCCCCACCCCCAACACCCCCAACCCCCCAAGTATGCTACTCTATTACGAGACTCCCTGCTCTGTAAACATACTGACAGACCCTCCTCGCTACTAAGATACTGACAGGCCCAAAGCTCGACAAGCATAGTGACATTTTCCCCAGTATGGAATTATATTACCAGGCTCCCTGCTCTGTGAACATAATGACAGTCAGCCCAACCTGTTACAATGTGACAGGCCACCAACCCTGTAAATATTCTGACAGTCTTCCCAAAATATTAGGCTAGTGACAGGCCCCCGGCCCTGTAAATGTACTTACAGTGTCACCTAGCTAGTACCAAATTGACAGGCCCACGGCTTTATAAACATACTGACAGCGATCCCAAACTATTACAATAGTGACAGGCCCCCAGCCCTGTAAACATACCGACAGTCATCCCAATCTATTATTATAGTGACAGGCCCCCAGCCCTGTAAACATACCGACAGTCATCCCAATCTATTACTATAGTGAGAGGCCCCTGGCTCTTTAAGCAAGCTGACAGTCTCCCAATCTATAAATATAGAGACAGCCTCCCAGCTTTGTAAACACACTGACAGTCTCCCAGTCTATAAATATAAAGACAGCCTCCCGGCTCTGTAAACACACTGACAGTCTGCCCAGTCTATAAATATAGAGACAGCCTCCCGGCTCTGTAAATATACTGACAGGCTCCCAGTCTATAAATATAGAGACAACCTCCCGGCTCTGTAAACACACTGACAGTCTACCAATCTATAAATATAGAGACAGCCTGCCGGCTCTGTAAACACACTGACAGTCTCCCTGTCTATAAATATAGAGACAGCCTCCCGGCTCTATAAATACACTGACAGTCTGCCCAGTCTATTAATATAGAGACAGCCTCCCGGCTCTGTAAACACACTGACAGTCTGCCCAGTCTATAAATATAGAGACAGCCTCCCGGCTCTGTAAACACACTGACAGTCTGCCCGGTCTATAAATATAGAGACAGCTTCCCGGCTCTATAAACACACTGACAGTCTGCCCAGTCTATAAATATAGAGACAGCCTCCCGGCTCTGTAAACACACTGAAAGTCTCCTAGTCTATTGCTCCTTTGATGGGTCACTCTCTCTTTAAATATAATGATACTCTCTCCAAGATATTACTATAGTAACAGAACATGGGTTCTCTAAAAATAGTGACAGACTATCCTCTCTCTTAATATATTGACAGCCCCTCAGTTCTTTAAACATACAGAGAGGCTCCCCAATCTATTTCTATAGTGACAGGCCCCCGGCACGGTAAAGAAACTTAAACTGTCCCCATTCGATTACTTTGGGGCAGGCCACTGACCTGTAAACATACGGATAACCTCCGCAATCTATTAATATAATGACAGACTCTCTACTCTGGAAACGCACGGTCAGTCTCCAAAATCTATTACTATGGCGACAGAACACTGGCTCTGTTAAAATGCAGAGAGTGCACCAGTCTATTCCTATAGAGACACGCCCCACGCTCTGTCAACGTACTAGCAGTCTATCCACATATTACAATGGTGACAAGCCCCTAGCTCTGTAAAGACACTGAGGGCTCCCCTAACTCTCCCTCCCCCCTACCCCACGCCTCCCCCCAAGCTATTGCTATTGTGACAGGGCCACAGGTCTTTCAAAACATTAACAATCTGTCCACGCTATTACTATACTGACAAGCTGCAGGCTCTGTAAACATACTGACAGTCACCCCAGTATATTACAACAGTGAGAGGCTGCTGGCTCTCTAAACATTCCGTCTCCCAACACTATTATGGTAGTGACAGTCCCTCGGCTTTGTGAACATACTGACAATCTCTCCCCTCTATTAATTTCCTGACACCCACTGGCTCTCGAAAATTACCGAAAGTGTCCCACTTTATTGCTATAAAGACAGGCCACGGCTCTGTAAACATACTGAGAGTCTCCCCACTATATTGCTGGAGTGAAATTACCCCCTTTCTATCAAAGCACCGACAGGCCAGCCTCTCTATTAGTATATTGACAGGCTAGCAGCTCTTTAACAATGCTGACTGTCTCCCCACTCTCTTAATATGGTGACGGCCCCGGGTCTGTAAACATAATGACATTCTGCGCACTCTATTACTGCAATAACTTGCGACCATCTGTGTAAAAATACTGACTGTTTCCCGCACTCTATAATTATTGTTGCAGGCTCAGGCTCTGTAAACATAATAACATTCTCCCCACTCTCTTAGTTTAGAGCAAGAACGCCGGTCCTATCAAATTATCGACAGTCCAGCATCTCTATTAGTATATTGACAGGTCTCTGGCTCTTTAATCATACTGTAGGTCTCCCCACTGTATTAATCGTGACAGCCTCCCAGCTCTATGACCATACTGACAGTCTCCCCACTCTCTTAGTATAGTGACAGGTCCCCGGGTCTGCAAACATAATGAGAGCCTACGCAGCCTCTTCCTATAGATAGACCCTGGTTCTGTATAGAGACTGACTGTCTCCCCACTATATTAATATAGTGACAATTCCCCAGGTCTGAAAACACACTGACAGTCTACTAACTCTATCCCTATCGTGTTAGCCCCCGGCTCTGTAAAACTATTGGCCATCTTCCAACTCTATTAATATACTGACAGACACATGGCACTGTAGATAATAGGGCAATCTCCGCAGGCTATTACTATTGTGACAGGCCCCCAGGTTTGTAAATGTATTGGCAGTGTCCGCACTTTATTACTACAGTGACAGGCCCTCAACTCTGTAAACATTCTCAGAGTCTATACACTCTATTCATTTAGTGGCAAGCCCCTTCCTCTATATACATTTTGACATTCGGCCCTGTCCCTGACAACATTGAGAGGCCCCCTGCTCTGTAAACAATCTGACAGTCCCAACATCCAATTACTGTACTGATAGGCCCCCGGATCTGTAAATTTAGTGAAAGTCTATACAGTCTATTCCAATAGTGGCAGAACCCAGGTCTGGAAACATCCGGACTGGCTCCCCAGTCTTTTATCACAGTGACAGGCCCCTGGCTCTGTATTATCTGACAGTTTCCCCATTCAAATATTTAGCAGGCCTCGGGCTCTCCAACCATCCTTATGGTTTACCCTCTCCATTATGTTAATGATAGGGCCCTGGCTTTGTCAGAATACAGTCAGTCATCCCACTCTGTTGCTATAGTGACAGTCCCCGGGCTCTGTAAACACCCTGATAGTCACCCTATTCTGTTAATATAGTGTCAAAATCCAGCTCTGTAAACATTCTTGCAGTCTCTCCACTCTATTACGATTGTGAGAGACCCCATGTTCTAAATATGCTGAGTGTCTCTCCACTCATTTAAAATAGTGACTGCACCATGTCTCTGCAAAGATTCTGACAATCTCAACACTCTATTACGATATTACAGTCTCTTCAATCAATTCCTAGAGTGTCAGACCCTGGCACTGTAAACTCTGTGACAGTCTCCCTAATTTAATTACTATGCTGACAGGCCTCTGGTTCTGTAACCAGCCTCGTCAATCAATTAATATACTGACTGTCCCCTGGTCCTGTAACCTGAGTGATAATCTTCTCAACCAAATAATATGCCGACTGGCCCCCGGTTCTGCAGCTTGACTGACAGTCTCCCCAATTATCTGTTGCACTAATAGGGCCACTGGTCCTGCAGCCTGAGTGACAGACTCCCAATCAATTAGTCTACTGACTCGCCCCGGCTCTGTTACCTGGGTGACCATCTCCCCAATCAATTACTATATTTGCCGGCAGCAGGCTCTGTAACCTGAGTGACAATCTCCACAAACCATTGCTGTACTGACTGGCCCCTGCCTCTATAACCGGAGTGACATTCTCCTCAATCAATTCCTATAGAGACTGACACCGGCTCCGTAGTCTGGGTGATAGTCTCCTCAATCAATGGCTACATATGACTGGCCACAGGCTTTGCAGCCTGAGTGACCATCTCCCCAATCCATTCCAATAGTGACTGTTCCACCAGCTCTGATACCTGAGTGACAGACTCTCCAATTATTTACCTAATATAAATGGCCCATGGCTCTCTAACCTAGGTACAGTCTCTAGGGGTGCTTTACCGACAACTGTGGCACGAGCGATATAATGAAACAGACAGAAAACTCAGCGAGAGCCGTAATATTATATTCTGGTCTCTGTCAAATGTTGCACCCTCCTGAGTTCAGTGGAAGTGCTAATCATCACCGTGTGTTTTTGATTATGGTCAATAATTTGTTATGTGCTACTGATTTTTTAAATATGGCATTAAGTCACGACACTCAGTCTTCTCGTTATAAATACAAATAACAAAACAGTTTTATTTTCGGAACCAAGTTTCCCCTCGTGGATTTGGGCCCGCCTGGCGCACAACCTCTGCCGTGTCATAACAAGGTCAGCAGCAAAGAATGTTTTAGGAGGAGTTAGATGAGTTAATTTGGGAAGCCGGGAATATTTCCAATGCCCGGAGCCTGCACGTGTGTGGGAAGTGTCTCCAACTGCAGCTCCTGGAAGCCCGGGTTCTGAAGCTGGAACGGCGGCTGGGAACACTGTGGAACACACGCGCGGTGGAGAGTATCGTGGATACCATGTATAGAGAGGTGGTCACACCGCAGGCTAAAGGTACACAAGCAGGAATGGAATGGGTGACCGCAAGGCAGAGAAAAAGGACTAGGCGGGCATTGCAGGGATCTACAGTTGTGATTCCTTTTTAAAACAGATATACCCCTTTGGATACTGTTAAGAGTAACGGTCTCTCTGGTGAAAGCAGCAGCAGCCAAATTCGTTGTACTGTGCTTGGCTCTGCTGCACAAGGGAGAAGTAAACATTATTGGGAGTGCGATATTTATAAGGGATTCTATTGTAAGGGTAAAAGATCATCGTTTCTGTGGCCGCAAACGAGACTCCAAGATGGTATGTTGCCTCCCTTGTGGTCGGGCGAAATATACCTCAGAGCAGCTTCAGGACATTCTGAAAAGTGAGGGTGAACAGCCAGTGGTCGTGATAAAAATTGGTACAAACGACACAGGTAAAAAGGATCGTGGTTCTAAAAAGAGAATATAGGTCGTTAGGAAGTAAGTTGAAAAGTAGGACCTCAATGGTATTGATCGCAGTGTTACTGCCAGTGTCACGTGCTAGTCAGAGTCGAAATAGGAGGATATATCGGATGAACAGGAGGCTGAAGCGATGATGTGAGGGGGAGAGCTCCAGGTTCCTGGCACATGGGGAACGTTTCTGGGGGAGATGGGACAAGTACAAACAGAAAGGGTTACACCTGGGCAGGAACGGGACTTATGTCCAAAGGGGAATATTTGCTTGAGTGGTTGGGGAAGCTTTAAGCTAAAATGGCAGGGGAATGGGAACCTATGCAAAAGCCAGAGCAGGGGGAATCAAGGACAAAAACAAAATACATAAAGGGGAATAAGGAAATCGATAGTCTTTGGAAATCAAGGACAAATTCAAACAGAGCTTCAGTGAAATGGTGTTGGGGAAATTGATGGGATTGAAGGCCGCTAAATCTCCAGGGCCTGATTATCTACATCCCAGACTACTGAAGGAAGTGTCAACAGAAATAGCATGGGCATTGATTCTATAGACACAGGGACAGTTCCTAATGATTGGAGTGTAGCGAATGTAAACCAGCTATTTAAAAATGGAGGTAGAGAGCAAACAGGTGATTAAAGGTCATTTAGCCTGACATCGGTCGTGGGGAAATTCGAGAGCCCATTTTCAAATAATTAGTAGAAGGCACTTGGAAAGCAGTGGCAGAATCGGACAGAGACAGCATGCATTTACGAAATGGAAATCATGCTTTGAATTTTTCGAGGATTTCACTAGAAGAAGTGATGAAGGGGATCCCGGGGATGTGGCTTATATGGACTTTCAGAGTGTTTCGACAAAGTCCCACATAAGTTCTTAGCGTGTACAATTAAAATGCATGTGATTGGGTGTAGCGTATTCATATGGATAGCAAACTGGTTGGCAGACGGCTAACAAAGTGTCGGAATAAACGGGTCTTAATTTCAGAATGGCAGGCAGTGACTATTGGGGCACTGCAGGGGTCGTTCTAATAATTTAAATGAGGGAACTAAATATAATATCTACAAATTTGCAGGTGACACGAAGCTGGGCGGGAGGGTCAGTAGTGGGGAGGATGCAGAGATGCTTCATTGTGATTTGGAAAAGTTGAGTTAGTTGGCAAATGCACAGCAGATGCAGTATAATGTGGGTAAATGTGAGATTATCTACTTTGGTAGCAAAAGCAGGAAGGCAGATTATTATCTGAATTGCTATAAATTGAGAGAGGGGAACGTGCAACGAGACATGGGTGTCCTCGTACACCAGTCGCTGAGTCCATGCTGGTCCAGCAGGATGTAAGGAAGGCAAACGGTATGTTGGCCTTCATAGCGACATCATATGAGTACAGGAGCAGATATGTCTTCCTATGTTTAGACAGGGCCCTGGTGAGACCAAACTTGGAATATTGTGTGCAGTTTTGATTTTGTTATCTAAAGATGCATATTAATTATATGACCATAGACCAGCGAAGATTTACCAGATGATTCGAAGGATGTATGGAGTGACATATGAGGAGCTATTGATTTGGATAAAAACATAGAAGCATAGATAATTGGAGCAGGATTGGACCATTCGTTATTTCGAGCTTGCTCCAACATTCATCCTGATCATGGCTGATTATCAAAGTCAACAGCCTGCTCCTGCATTGTCCATGTAACCATTGATTACTTTCCCCCCTCATTCTCCTGAACTCCAGCGAATATAACCCGAACAGATTTACCAGACTGCCTCATGGTTTGTTGCGACTGACATATCAGGAGATGTTGTGTCAGTTAGGACTATATTCGAAGGAGTTGAGTGGATTGAGAGGCATCTCGTAGTAACCTATAAAATTCTAAAAGGGCAAGACAGGCTAGATGCAGAAGGATTTTCCCGATGTCGGGGAGTCCAGAACCAGGGATCGCAGTCGGAGGATACGGTTAGACCATGTAGGACTGAGATGAGGAGAACATTCTTCACCCAGAGAATGGAGAGCCTATGGAATTCGCTACCACAGAAAGCCGTTTTCAGCAAAATATTTTATGTTTTCAAGAAGGAGTTAGATAGAGCTCTTGGGGCGAAGGGGATCAAAGAGTAATTGGAGAAACTGGGAGCAGGCTTTGACTTGGGTGATCAGGCATGATCATAGTGATGGGGGAGCAGGCCCGAAGGCCCGAATGGCCTTTTGCGGCTCCTATTTTCTGTTTTTATTTGTATATGTTCGTGTTGTGTGTATGTGTGTGTGTGAATGTATGTATGTGATGGCCTTCGTCAGACACGTGCACAGTACTCTGCTGCTGAGACTAATGCTGCACTTGCTGAGGTGCGGAGGGTTGTGGTGCCAACACCCGATCGTCTATTCTGGTGTTGACCTTTGCTGTCTTATTCATCCAATGCTTCTGGAGTTAAATCTAGATTCACTCCCAAATATTTTGTGTTGGATCATTGTTTGTTTACTAGCCATCCATGCAGAGATGCTTTTGTTTTGGTATTCGCGTTGTGGTACTGGAGTACACTGGATATCTTTTCTGGGGCCTTACCGTTATGCTGTGTGCTGTTGTTTCCCGTCAACTTTGTTACCTATTTGTTAATGACCTGGCCCAGAGAGCAGACCATGGAGCTTTGATGGTAAAACAGGTGTCTTCACCAGTGATGAACTACAGCCATTGACCCGTCATTTATGTATGTACAATAAAATCGTTGGGAAATAATCCCCCCACATCCTGGCCTTAAACATACATTCTCACGTGTTCTTCCTAACACTCCCACATTTTAATAGTTACGATTTTATTGCAGTTTTATATTCTATCATGACTCAACAAGTTTTCAATTTTAACAAAGTAACAATGTTGGTCTCTTCGCAGACTGTGCCAGTCTAACTGAGCATTTCATTAGTTTCTGATTTTGTTCAGAATTCCAACATTGACAGTGCCTTGCATTGCCAATGGAAGGCTGATTTTACTTCTATATCAGATCTTCATTTACTTTTAAATCCCAAAACCTGAACGTTTCTCACGTGCTACCGCTGAAACAATTACCTGTTGTCAATAGAATTGAAAATGTGGGCCTCTGTGAGATTTTATCCGGGAATGCCTTTGCCAAATATGTGAGTTTTTATCTGTCGTTCTGCAATTTGGAAGTTGGCTCTCTAAGAGCTATAAGCTATCAGAGTCAGAGGAAGCTTCTCGATTGTGTGAACCAACAAATTGCGCGTTTCCTGTGATTCAGATTCAGAATTTCCAAACAGAAGTGGTCTGTCGAATTCGGAATGGTTTTCTTTTTGGAAGCTATGATAATGGTAATGCAATTGGTATTCTTTCCAGGGATTTTCAACAGACGTTCCATGGAATGTCATAACATTGACTTTCCAGCAAAGGTGAAGCTGATTGGAAGAACAGCGAACGTGTCCACATCTATATGAAGACTGATGGTTGCGGGAAACACAGAGTGATGGTGCACATCTGTTATTGGAATTACAGGATAGTGCAGAGTGTGGTTCCCTTAATTTTAATGTGAGGACAACGGTTCCCTAAATATATTTTGATGCCTAAAGGTGGATGTAGGGGATACGCTTTCGAATTTTGCAGATGCCACAATATCGGAAGTTTTGTCCAATGTGAGCAACGTCTTCATTACTTGTAGGGGCCATGGACGGCCTCGTGTAACAATTGGACAAGTGGCAGCGGGAATTTAATGCAGAGATGTGTGAACTGATAAATGCTCCAAGGAAGAAAAACGGTGATGTAATAGGGGTAAAGGCAAAATGAATAACAATAAAGAAAAACATGCACATATACAGAAGGGGCCCTTGAATGCAAATGTAAAAGTAGTTGAAGGCAACAGACGTAATGATGAATTGGTGGTTCAAAAAGGTACAAACAATTTGATAGAGAATAAATTTGTTAAAATTATCCCATACAAAACAATTTTGCCCTCCACTTTAGCATTGTGTTTCGTTCTGTCACCCCCATTTCATGCAGAACACGGAGTTACTGGGGCTAAGCTGTTTGGTTTCGAGAATTTAGCCTTTTTTCTCATAGAGAAATATATTATGAGAATATTGGATAAAGGTGTTACACACTCCGATCTCATTGGAAAGCTGGCGAATCAAACGCACGTAAAACTCGTTGGATAGATGGGTAATCATGCTCAACAGCTCATCGGAAAATGTGTGAATCACACGCAAGAGCTGTTGACGGAAGGGGCAATAAAAGTCCCAAACTTGTGGCCAATCTTGGAGACCACACACACCGGACTGATGGGCAAACGTGTGCGTCACACCGACTGAGTTAATTGTGAAAAAGTGCGAGTTTCGACAATTTCTCTTCTCCAATCGACTCCACAATAGACTCTAGCTGCACAAGAACAGTTAACACATCAAGAGCCCAGAGTTTGATAAAGAAAGGAAACCCGTCGCGTTGCGCTGAAGCATATCGGGTGGTTTTAGAATTTAATAAGAGTTACAGGTTCTATCTTTCCTCTGCATTTAGCGATCACTCGGTATTATAGTGTCAATTACCAGAAGGTTGCTGGGTTCATGTTCAGTTCCGGCACAAACACCGTTAATTAATGTCCTGACTGAGGCTAAATTCAGAGAAGACCTGATGAACGCGGGGAAATACACATTGAAAATAAACGTTGGAATATTTAAACATGTTAATCAGAGGCAAACGTTACAATGCGTTTTACTCGGCACATTCAGGAGAGAACGTGCATTCTTTGTTGGAATTGCTTTTAAAACAATCCTTCAAATGATGAAGAAAATACATGGTGGGAATGATTGACATTTAGCACAATGACATCATTGTTTACTCGTCATTGTTTATTCATAATATGCCATAAAAGAAAAGATGAAATAAAACGTACACTGAACATAACTTAGTGTTTTCATGCTTTGCAAACAACGTATATTTGGATGAATAAAGTTGGGCTGAAAGGATGGGGCATCATTTCCTTCCTTGAATCGTTTCTTTGAATTAGAATGTAGTGGGAGAATATAAAAATGTTAACCCGTGACAAGCAGATTTTATTTCAAAATTCCGGGCTGATTAATATAAGTGAGCGCTAATTGGTTCATGGTAAATCTGGTTTGTGTAACCTCATCGAGTTATTTGGGGAAGCAATGGAGAAGATGGATGAGTAGAATGCTTACTCAAGTGCAGACGGACTTCACACGTGCCCAATATGGTGACACATAAAGTAATGTTCACCACTGACGTGCATTGGTTTAAAGAGTTAATGGCTTTGTGGATACGATATTCGCTAACAGACTGAACACATCGAGAAGAGTCAACGGATGTTATTTTCCCCCCAAAACGAGAAGACGGATTCCGCTTCTGCTCCTCTCGGTCTCCCTGATGGGGCTGCTGCACGCGTTTTTGAGATACACAATTATTAATGGACAGAGGACAGAGTTTCAAAGTTTCCAGACGCAACCTTATTAGAAATGTAATAAACAGGATGAAGCATAGTAGCATGTGACAGCGGGGCTTGTGAAATGAACATGCAAGTGTCAAGTGGCAATCACTCAGGGAAACGTGATATAGGTATTTTTTTTATGGGCAACATTAATTGTCAGAATATAAAGTAAATATCATAGGTTTAAGGAACGCACCGGAGAGAACGAATTTGGGCTTTAAACTTTGAATTCCAGGGTTCAAACTGCCTTCGCCACGCTCTCAGACAGTGCCTCCTACAGTCTATGCAGTCGGGTTGTAAAAGCCACAGTTTCCCTGATGTCAAAACTGATGATTTTGTCAGTCACAATAAGTCGCTGCCAAATGGTTCTTGATCCTTCTACCATTGAGTACGGAATTGCAATTCGTATGAGATATGTTCCATTCATTTATGGATGATACACGCGGCTGCCACTGTGCGTCACGAGCAATGACAGTGAATGTTTAAGGAATCATCCAGCAATGAGGTTGCATTGCATTGGATGGTGTCGAGCATCTCCAATTCTGTCGATGGCATTTTCCCAGGAAATTTGAGAGTGTGCAATATCTTCAACAGCACCCCCGTGATCTGCCCGCCGTTCATAGCTCCAACACGGCCATTGAACCACTCAGCTGCTGATCAAACTCTCAGTTTACCATCAGCCCCGTTAAGAAATAACCGTGATCCAAGCCGAAGCTTCCCGTCCGCTCCACTGCTGCCGCTCAGCGTCTCCAGCAACTGAGATTCGGGAGCATTTTTAGTATAGGATGAATAGTTCTTCAAATTATCGCCATCTCCCACCCCCATCCCACCCCTTTAATTGTCGGCGTTCTGGGCGACAGCCCATTGGTTTATAACAGCCCTGATTGGGTTGAGCTAAGAGAAATGTAAACTGGCGTGTGAATAAAATTGACTGACGTAAATTACTTTAAAACAGTATGTGGTAGCGGGAATATTGATTTCACTTTGAAACTCTTAGAATCTTAATGCTGATAGTGTTGTGCATTGCGTAAAATAATCCTTGCGATGTGGACATGTGTTTAATATATATGGACCTAAGTTATTTACGGCATGGAAAGGGCTTATTCCAAGTACAATATCGTTACAATTCCAATATCGAAGGATAATTATTAATCCGGGCTACACAGTATCGTTCGTGCAATTCACTGTTATCCCGGAATTTCTATTCGTGTTTTAATAAACATGAACCACGTACAGAATACAGGGCAATAACAGAAAGTGACACTGCAGCAACATCCTATGTACCAGGCAATACACAAGAATATGCTGCTAAATCGCACCAGCTTGAATGTTACTAGTATTATTACAGATTGAAAGGAGTCCCTTGTCAATTTCCTGCAGTACTGTTGCGCAGAATCATTTATCCCAGACTGAGTGACTTTCTTGCTCGTCCTCCAGAGAGCTCAGTTATAATTCAGCGCGAACTCTAACGCCCGTCTGATGGTTGGCATTGCACAGCCCAGCAGTTTCTTTTTAGAAGTTAATATTTATGAAAGGGTACATATTACTTGATCTCTCCGTGCTGAACTCACTCTCTCACACAACATTGTCTTCTTAATATGTATGCTTCTCAGTTATGTTTTCCGTCCCTGTGAGGATACTTCGCTTCCTCAGCCTCTTTATACAACGATGTCTAAAGCGATGCAAATCTCGCCCCTTGGAGTAGACAAAGCTAACGGTGCCGGTGCAGGTTTTAACACCCATTGTCAGTGTTGCTCTGGTTACCTATTTTTGAAATGACCCAAATGGACAACATTTTGAAGAAAGAAAAAAAGGCGTTGGTGGAGACTCGTCTCGGGGAACCTGTTCAGAGTTATCTTGTTAACTTAATGTAAAATTGATGAATGTCTGTAACTTAAAGCAACGAAACGAACTAATTCACTGTGTAGTGAATGATTTCCTCTTTTTTTTCTGGGATTTTGCTCTGTGAATGTTTCTGTTTCATATTCCTGCTCTGCCGCTCACTGTGGCTCCACTTCTCTTTAAGTGACGTCTTCTGTATCAGTTCTCTCCTCTTCTCAATCCCTTTCTGTTATTTCATTTACTGTCTCCCCGAATACTCCACCTGTTTAATCATCATCACTCAACCTTCCCCGGATTTAATTTCTGTTTCCTTTCCCAACCTTTCACATTTACCCCTCTTGCATACCTGTGACGCAAATGTTCCGTTTAACTAACAGTTTCTCTGCAATCAGTTAATTTCTTCATCTTTGTTCCCTTCTCAGCTTTGACGTGGTGCAGTCATTTCAGGCATGCTTGTGTTTTTGTATCAATGTGCGCACTTGGAAGATTTCAGATACTTGATTATTCGACTTCAGCAACAAATACCCACAAATTGCCAACTTTAATAATTTAATCACTTAACTGAATATCCACATTTAAAGAGAGCAGCTACAACCACCAGTGCACTGGAACAGGGCTGATAAACTCACGATTATATTTTGATTTTAATTACAGAATCTCCGAGATAAACATGTTCTATTCCTACCTGGAATTAACTCGGTGCTCTAATATGTTTGTTTCCAGGTATTCCGTAAACTTAGTAGAAGGGTGTTGCAATCTCACTATCTCCAAGGAGACATTCCAGAAGGTATAAATAAGGGCTTTGTGAATGTGTCACTTCAGAGTTTAGTGCAGAGGTTGCCTGCAGCAGTCAGGGACAGATCACTGCTAAGTGAAAATGTTTGGAGCATTTGACGTTTTCGATAAAACATTCTATGTGAGCCTCGCTGTCGCCAGTGTCCCAGGCAAGTGACTAGGACATTTGCAGTCGTGTCAATCTGTGTGGGAGCTGCTCTCTGGTTTCAATCAGTGACAGATCACGTTACCTGCTGATCGAGTGGTCACCTTTATCTACATAGCCGGTCAATGGCCGCATTACCTTAAGTGAAATGACTGGTATTATCTCTGCAGTTTCAGTCAATTTGCTGAACTGTCAGTAAACCTCTGTTTACAATCCACAGGCTTTCAGAATAAACAAGTTCTTGCATTCAGTGGAATATCACCTCATGTTTAATCAGACCTCAGTGAGGGTAAACTCTCTTAAGGAAGGGATTCGAGGGAGTCTGTGTTTTTATTGATTCATGGGATCTGAGCATCGCTGGCAGGGCCATCATATATCACCCTTCCACATTGACTCTGAGAAGGTGGGGGTGAGCTGCCTTCTTGAACCGCTACAGTCCCTAAGGTGTAGGTACACCCACAGTGCGGTTAGGGAGGAAGTTCCAGGATTTTGACCCAGCGACAGTGAAGGAATGGCCGATATATTTCCAAGTCAGGATGGTGAGTGACTTGGGAGGGAACTTTCAGTTGGTGGTGTTCCCATGTGTCTGCTGCCCTTGTCTTTCTAGATGGTAGTGGTCGTGGGTTTGGAAGGTTCTGTCTGAGGAGGCTTGGTGAGCTCCTGCAGTGCATCTTGTAGCTGGTACACACACCGCTACTACTGTCTGTCGGTGCTGGAGAGAGTGGACGTTTGTGGATGGGGTGCCGATCAAGTGGGGCTGCTTTGCCCTGGACGGTGTCGAGCTTCTTGAGTGATGAGGGAGCTGCACTCATCCAGGCAAGTGGGGAGTATTACATCACACTCCCGACTGGTGTCTTGTAGATGGTAGACAGTCTTTGGGGAGTCAGGAGGTGAGTTACTCTCTGCAGGATTCCTAGCCTCTGACCTGATCTTGTAGCCACAGTATTTATATGGCTGGTCCAGTTCAGTTTCTGGTCAAATGGTAACCCCCAGCATGTTGATAGTGGGGGATTCAGTGATGGTAATGCCATTGAACATCAAGGGGCAATGATTAGAATGTTATTTACCAGTTGCTCAGACAGATGGAGAGATTTTGCAGTCGAAACACATTGATGGATTCTAACAGGAGTTAGTTCTAGTTCTCCGCACTGTAGTGGATCCCCAGGTTCGCTTGTTAAAGAGCGTACAGAAGATTGTGCGGACAAAGGGTTGTCAAGGAGCCTTTGACAGTGTGGAGGCTGGACTGAGCACTGTAACAGTTTTAGCAGAGCTGAATTAGGGGAAGGCATTGAAATCGCCTGTTGATGCTAGTGAGGTGGGTGTCTGTGCAGTTCTGTGACAGGGATTTGAGATGGGGAACAATGGGCCAGTTAGTTACTATTCTTGGAGACTGAACCCTCGCCAGCAAATGTTCCCAACTGTCGGAATAAAGACATTGATTTCGATGTTGCCTCTACAACATTTTGAAATCTACATATCTCAAAACTCTGCAGAGACTATTTTTGATACCGACGAATAATCCTCTTACCCTCTTTATTAATGTTTCATCCCAAAAATCTGAGAGGATTTGACTGGAGTTTCGTGTTACAGCCGCATCATTTGGAAATTATTTTTGAAGCAGGAAGAGGTAAAATCGTAGCGGCTGCTTTGTTATAGACATTATACAGCCCCGGCCATATATTTACCCTCACTCAACATGTCTAAAGTGCATTGCATCCTCTTAAAATCCCCCTCACCGCTCATGTTCCCACCTAGTTTGGTGATATCAGCAAACTTGGAATGATCACATTTGGCTCCCTCAACCAAATAATTAATAAATATTGTGAGTAGCTGGGGCCCAAATATTGATCCCTGCGGTAACCCACGGAACACTGTCTGCCACTCAGAAAAAGACCCATTTATTCCTACTCTCTGTTCCCTGTCTGCTAGTAAATTCTCAATCCATGTCAATATGTTACCCCCATCCCATGTGCTTGAACTTTGCACATTATCCTCTTATGTGGGTCTTTCTCAAAAGCTGTGTGAAAATCCAAATACACCACATCCACTGGTTATCCCTTATCAATTCTGCTATTTATCCCCTCAAAAACTCCGGTAGGTTTGTCAAACATCATTTCCCTTTCATAAACCTATGTTGACTGTGACTTGATTGAGGTGTACTAAATGATGAGGGGAATAGATAGAGCGGACAGGATAACATTGTTTCCCTTGGTGGAGAGTTCGAGAACCAGGGGACATAGATTCAAGATAAGTGGCAGAAGGTGTAGGGGGGACATGAGGAAGAGCTTCTTTTATGCAGAGGGTAGTGAGTATCTGGAATGCACTGCCCAAGTTGGTGGTAGAGGCAGAAACTGTAAACTGTTTTGAAAAGTACCTGGATCTGCACCTTAAGTGCTGTAAGCTGCAGGGCTATGGGCCGGGTGCAGGAAGGTGGGATTAGAAATGGCACCTGGGTCTCCTCGGGCTGGCAGGGACAAGATGGGCCGAATGGACTCTTCCTGTGCTGTACCTTTTCTATGGTTCTATGGTTCTAAGAGAGAGAGATTGGGCAAGAGGGAAAGAGGAAGAAGGAGACAGGACAAGAGAGAAAAAGAGAGTGAGAGCAGGAGTGAGAGAAGGAAACCCTCTTTAAGTACCGTGGGATGTAGATTATCAGGCCCTGGAGGTTCATTAGTTTTCACTCCCATTCATTTCTCCAGTACTATTGCTTTAGTCATACTAATTCCCTTCAATTCCTCCTTCTCACTAGACCCTTGGTTATCCAGTATTTTTGGGAAGATACTTGTGTCTTCCTGGGGAAGTTGTTTAATTGCTCTGCCATTTTCTAGTTCTCTGTTATAAATCCTCCTGTTCCAGACTGCAAGGGACCTGCATTTGTCTTCACCATTTTTTTCTCTTCTTACATACTTATTGAAGCTTTTTACAGTGCTCTTTTATGTTCCTTGCATGTTTACCCTCATACTCTATTTTTCCTCTCTTAATCAACTTCTTGGTCCTCCTTTTCTGTATTTTAAACTGCTACCAATCCTCAGGCATGCTATTTTTTTCTAACAACTTTATATGGCTCCTCTTTGGATCTAATACTACCCTTAATATATTTTGTATGCCCTGGTTTGGCCACTTTTCCTGCTGTGTTTTTTTTTGTGCCAGGGAGAAATGTGTAGCTGTTGCAATGCATATATTTGCTCCTTAAATATTACCCATTGCCCATCATGACTTTAAAGATGTTCCCCAATCTACCTTAGGCATCCCACGCCTCATACCTTCCTGGTTTCCTCTGTTCAGATTTAGGAACCCAGTTTCCAATTGGTCCACTTCACTTCCAATCCCGATGAAGAATTCGATCAAGTTATGGTCACTGTTCCCCACAGGACCGGCAGAATAATGACTGACCAACCGCTTCTCTTTGTACAATACCAAGCCGGGGAACACCTGCTCCCCAGTTGTTTCCTGGGCATACTGGTGTAAAGAAAACATCTCGTACACACTTCAGGAATTCATTTGCACGCAGTATTATTGTTAATTTGTTTTGCCCAGTCTATATGTAAATTAAATTCACAAATTTAATTGAATTATGTAAATTGAATTCAATTTGAAGTCACACTCTCTGTATTAGTAGCTCTGTGACGTACTTACTCATCAGCAGGAGAGTGGCTGGATTTCTTGGTACGATATTGACATCAGCTTTTTCTCTCGATGTTATTTCTCGTCAGTTCGTCCCACTCTCGCTGTGTAATCTGTACAACTATCAAATGTCAAGCTTGCAAGGGTCACATGTTTGTCTTATCATCCATTGACAGGGTGGAATGAGCCAAGGTCAACTCAAACGAAACAAACCATATATCAAAGTCACTAAGTGAAGTCCACATCATGTTCATTTGCTGCTAGTGATCATCAGCACAATATTTGACGCCCTGTTATCTACCAAGTCCATGGGCCGCAGTTTGAAAAATGCTGCCTTCAGTGGGTTTGTTGCGTTCGCTCTCACCTCAGCCCAGCTGACATTATGCTCCTCATCCATGTCTTTATCTGGTGCAGACTCAGCTATGATAATGTGCACCTAGGAGACATTCATCACTCTTTCCGTTATTGATCCAAAGCCCTGATTCCCTTACCAATTTTTTTTTAGGAAATTACTGATCTCCTTAATCACCTACATTTTATGGAGCATACTGAAAGCATCGCATTTTATTTTACTCCTTCCCTGTATTTAAAACACAGGAGGTACTATCCCGTCCTACATACAGTACCTATTCTCTTGATACTGTAATCCTTCACATTATTGCTTCCTGGTCAGTCTCAGTGTTGCAATTCTCAGTTGATGGTAGTTTTTTGTACAGTATAACCTCTGTGCGAATCTACAGTTTCTAACGTCTGATCATTTAAGAAATAATGTGATCCGTCTATTTTCAGTAGAAAGTAGACGACATTACACGTTAAAAAAAAAATTATGCACTCTAAGTGTCGCTGGCCAGGTCATGATAACTTGTCATTTTCGAAAACAATATAAAATAAAGTTACAATTCGAAAGATTATGCAGCTACACCGTGACCTTTCTGTACATATGCACTAATTCGTGGGGAATTTGGAAAGGGGTTGAAAAGGCTTAATAGCTCATGATGTTTATAACTAGAGGGAAACGTGGGAATATTCTTCATGAAGTAATTGCCGGCCTCAAATGGTGTTTTGCATCCAATTCCTCTCCAAACTTATAAAAGAGTAGAAGGGAAAGCAGATTGAAACCATTTGAGCTGAGATTAATCCCTACGGATCAAAAGGTGCAATCTCTTTTGGTCCCGACAGATATAGTTCCCAACATGAATATTTCGACCTTTATTTAATTCTCTTTGCCTGATTGCAGCGAATATTCTTTTAAAGCCCGCATCTCAGCGCGCAATCTTGTCCATTGCTATTTCCTAAAGCCCTTTCCCTGCGAAATTAATCATTGCACTGAATGTTTTATTGAGCATCTCAATGTAATTAGTTTTTTACTGTATAAATCCACCCTTTGCTAATATTATTCCATCTTAATGGCTGATTGAATTGTGTGTATTTTTCAGTCACCTGGTTTTAATCCTTTTCTGATACTTGCATTTTTTGGCCACGATTAAAGATTTAATCGCTATTCTTTCCGAAATCACGTTTGCCAAAGCTGGATTTGAACAGGCGATAGGCCACTACAACTGCTTAGCTCTGTCTGTCACCATAGTGTTAACCGTGTGGTCTGAATTTTTGTAGGTCGCAGGGACATTAATACAATCAGTAATGCATCTACTTATCCTTTTTCCAGCTTTCCCTTTAACTATATCCATCTTGTGGTAAATTGTGGTTAAGTATTATTTCTCCCTACATTTCAGTTCCTGAACTACAGATTCCACATAGTTTTACCTCTAATTTTTTTTTTTCCCCCTGACCATGATCATCATAAGATTCTTTTGAGGGCATGTTCTCTCTTGGCTTGATCGTTTATAATGTTTCCTTGCTCTTTAGGCAGTATTAACTACTCCGTGTCAATGAGGATCTATGTCTCCTGATCTTTGCTTATCTCCCCTGTGCAGTTCCAATGTCGCAGCTGATGGCCAGATTATCAAATTCAGTTCCCTTAAAAGAGTTTGTATATTGTGTCCTCTTTCCCTAACTCTCTCTCCTACTTGCCTTATTCCATTTTACCCATACAACAGACTACAATCTTATCTTGTTCAGATCTGCGGGGAGAATTTAAAATCCAGTAAAGTATTCTCATAATAGTTTTAAAGCAGAAATCGGGCATTCACATGTTTTGGTTACTTATCTTCTTCTCAAAAATCATTTTATTGTCCCAAACGTAAATCACTAAATTATGTTTAGCCCGTTTCCATTAGAATTATCACAGATTCTTTAACTCGGTCAAAAATTGGATTTCTGCCAAACTATTTCAAGGCCTTGAGCTTATCTTCATATTTTGGGAATAGACTAAAAAATACAAAAGTCCGCAGGATTTGAATCAGTGCCAATTGTTGTCAAACCTTTCAAACTAATAGGGTGCAAAATGTTAATACAGGCCTTGAAACTAATACAGAGTATATGACTAATGTAGACGCTGAAACCCAGAGAGCCGATGACACAAGTGTGTCGCTGAAATATTGCAGACAAGGAAACTGATATGGACCATGTAATTAATACAGGTCCAGAAACTTATAGCGCCAATGAATCACTTACAGACCATGAATCTAATACGGCTACTTAAACTAGCACAGGCACTTAAACCAACACAGAGTTAAACTAATATACTCCATGTTAGGAAATAGAGATAGTTTAAGTATGTTATATTTTAATTTGTGGAGGTTAGGATGAGTTTTAGCATTAAAGTTTAATTCTGATATGTATTTCTGTATCTGTGTGTTTTAATGAGGTCAAATGGACGGTTTAGTTACACTTTAAAAGGTTGCTTGCATTTCAAACCTGGAGTTTATTTCTGCTCTAATTTAAAGTTAGAGACAGAAGATTAGAAAAACAATGCTGTTGTGTAGCACCAGGGAGCCAGCTAGACAGGATCCTCCCACAGACATACACACAGAAATAAAGAAACAGCAGTTTAAAGTGCAGTTGATGCCAGGACCCCAGAGAGACTGGGCACCGGGAGAGGGAGCTGAAGGTTCCCCAGAAGAACAAAAATGTAGGAAGCAAAAGTAAAATCCCCAAAAGCCGGGAGAGTGAATGACAAAAAGACCAAAGGAGAGGTTATAGCCAAAGGAACTTGTGGAACCAAGGAATCGGTCCTGTTAATCATAGTTAAGAGTGAGGGGCAGAGAGGAAGGCTCCAAGATTTAGATTTAAAGTGAGAGAACATTGCAAAAAAAAAAAAGTTTCAAAGAGACAACTGAAAGTCTGTAAATCTCTGCTATGAGCATGTGAAGCAGTGATGTACTGTTAAAGTTGAGCATGTGAGAGAGATGGCATGGAAAACAGCTTGAAAGCATGTGGTGACCAAGGGCAGAGGAACATTGAAAGTATTGTTCTAAGCCTTGGAGGTGAACCATTGTCGAAAGTTTCTGAGATAAAACGCCAATTTGGGAGAAGATTCCAAGGCGAGGGTTGGAGATTGAAGATGGGAAACCCTCGTCAAAAGGACACAATTCACTGAGACTAGTTGGCTCAAGCAGTAACAATTGTCTGGGGGGAGTTGATGAGGGAAACATAGCACCTGGTTGAGAAATCATCTATCACATGAGGTCAGAGTGTGGTCTGCCTGCCCACAGGGCGCCTTAGGTTTACATGGACTGAGTAATTACTGTGGGCATTAAAGCATAAGATAGCTATTTTCAACTTATGTTATCTTCATAAATCTATACTAATCTTAAAGCTATAGTTGTGGGTGAAGGTGTAGTGTAGTATGGTTCATCTTTTCTTGTTGAATAAATGTTTCATTCAATTGTTGAATGATCAACAGCTGGCTCCTGTGTCTCTGTTTAGTAGCTACTCTCCACATATCTAAACAAACAATTAAATTACGATCGATCAATCTGGGCTCCACACTGGGATCAAGCTTATCCACGGGAAACCTTGGCAAGGGATCATAACACACCCTGATATGAGGACCAAGCATGTACCTAAATTAGAAACTGAATGTAAAATAGACACTGATCCCAGTATAGGGTCTGAAAACTAAGAAACGAACTCTGAGCCTGAAACAGATTCTGAAACTATTTCAGTCTCTGTAACAAATACAGAGCTCCAGCGCATGTCCATATATCTCCTCGTTCCGCCATTAATCTCATACAAACGCTGCCAAGGGGCAACTTGCATATTCCCCCCAACTTTGCCCTGTAAACGTAAACCTCCCTCTGTCGCCGAGGTATATCAACAACCTCCCCAGTGCACATCGCACAACAACCCCTCTCCTGGTGTAGCTGGTACATTTATCCTTGCCCCTCTATACCTGCTATATCAACCTCCCTTGCACTCCCTCCGAAATTAATCGCGCCTCCCTGCTGCTCCCGTGTACCTGGCCTATTCCCCACCAGGACCGAGTATGTACCTTGTATATCACTCTGCTCCATTCCTACGGCTGGTATATCTCTCCCTTTCCAAGATTCAACTGCAATATCCACACCGCCCCCCAGCTTCGCTCTCTCCCAGAGTGCCTGGCATATCACCTCCTTCCCCCGCCTATCTGGTCTACATCTAACGATGCGTGTACCTCTTCAGTCTACCTCCTGGCCTCGGTGAATTTGGTATACACCCCCAACCATAATGCAGCATGTATATCGGCCTTCTCACTGGGGGTCATGAACATCCTCCCACCCAGTGAAGCTGGTGCACCTCCCCCTATGCGAATACCTGTGATATCAACACTCCTCCCATGTCCCTGTGACATCAGCGCCTGCCAGCTCCTGTTCTGGTTGGACTCCTTTCCTGGTTTCTATGGATACCATACTTGGAGGGGCAGCTTATGATCACGTGGCCGAGAGGGGCTGTTGCACTCTGCTTCAAAAGGTGAGCATTCAACCCATATCCACACCCACTATCTCACTGCAACAACAGGCCACGCCGAACAGTGACATCACAATGGCCGTGCCCGATACCTCGCTGACAAAGGTAGAACAGACTCCGCCCCCGCTATGAAAATGAGGCTACAGACCGCGCCCGCATTCTGAGAATGCAGCAATAATCCCCGCCCTCGTTCTGAGAACAGAGCAACAGGCCCCGCCCCCGCTCTGACCATGGAGCAACAGACCGAGCCCCCGCTCTGACAATTCAGCAACAGGCTCCGCCCTGCTCTAAAATTGAAGTAACATGCCCCGCCCCCTCTGACAAGACAGCAACATACCACGCCTGCGATTAAAGGAATGCATGCCCAACCTAAACTGGCAGCTCATCGCCACTATTGCTCTTTGCCAGACTCAGAGAAGTTCAGTTACTGCATGTCTGCATCTGGAAGCAGATTAATGAAGTGTGAATATTTAACATTACAATAAGGGATTGAAGTTTGCAGCAGGGTGCACAGTTCACTCGGGTGGGGCATTCGCTCTTCTACCAACTGACCCTGTACATGAACTTTCTCCTCATTCTCCATTGGAGATATTGGCTGGAGATGGTAGTTTGTGAATATTCCAGACAGCAATGTACACATTCGATATAGTTATCAGACACTAATCCCATTCAGAATGGGAGTAGATGAACTTTGCTGTGCTCTGTAATTCCTCTGCAATATATTGTCAATGTTCAAACCGACACATTGCATCTTGTTAAAAGTTTCTATTTGTTTCCAAGATCGTTTTCTCAATTCCTCACGCTGATTATTTGGCTGTAGAAAATATATTGAAATCACAAACAATATATGGGACGGAATTTATTGTTACATTTATTTTTATAATAATCACCCAGTGATGCAGCTGTTCACACACCCCATTCCACCATCTTCCTGCTATGTTTCACTCTGCCCCAGAAAAATTCAGTAGAAGCAAGTTCGCTAGGTCTACCTGGTTTGACATCCCCACTTCCTTTATATATTTCTCTGTGGGCCGACGGTGGCATTACCCCCAATCCCCACCCCCATTCCATCCAGGCTCCAATTTTTGAGGGCCCAAATGGGAGGCAGCGGACGCCAGGATTGGGATTAGGCTACGCAAATGATGACAGGTGCTAGATTGGCTCTGTCTCCAGAGAGGGAGCGCCCTTCCAATTTTGTTACCACAGTCAGAGGCTCCGCTCGCCACCCACCAACACCACCCCCCTCCACCTCTGTCAAAAGAGCTAGATGGAATGCCTCGCTCTGCCCACCTCAGCGACAGGCCCTGCCCCTCACAGACACCAGAGCGCCAGGCTCCATTCACTCGTCGTTTCCTCTGCAAAGTGACGAGCCTCATTGTCCCCATGGCCGCAGGGCCCTCCCCGCTCTCTAACCATAGTCACAGGATCCATCATCCCCTCTGTCACCAGGGCGACAGTGGGCAGCCCGCTCTGCCGTGACAGGGACACGCCCTGGTACCCACATTTTACAATGGGGACATGGCTGGTCCCCACTCTCCCACAACAGAGGCAGCTTACCGCCCCGCTGGAAGAGTGATATCAAATTGAAGAAAAGTAGAAACACTCACAGATTAATTTCTTCAAATTATCGAAAGCATCGAAGAATTGGAGTAAAGGGATATTTCAACACATTCATCAACAACTCCCTGAACTTAGTCTGGGTCACAGCGTAAATCCCAGTGTTTGTGCAGCAGCTCAGGAGCTGCAGCATGAAGCCCAATTCCCGCACATAGTTATCCATCCATGCAGAATAAGCCCCCATATAAATCATTTGCCTCCAGATAGAATACACCATTAATATCGCCCACAACAGAATGAAGTTGGCCGAGATAACAAACAGTAAAATTATAGATTTTCTCCGACTCTCCATCTCTGGGTCTCTGGGACTCTCCCCACTGCTATTAGCCCGGAGTCTCCTGCGGGCTCTGCTGCTCATTAAAATGTGTCTGACGGTGAGAACGTTGAGCAGCAGAATCAGGACAAATGGGACACAGGGAGTAAGAATGTGATGGAGGAATTCGATGATTATCCAAACCGGAGTATCCTGAACTTTGAAAGTTACAACGCAAAACCAGGGTTTGTTCCTCAGCGTATACAAACCTGTTAGCATAAAATACCAGAAAATATTCTTTATGAAGCTCAGCACAGTCACTGATCCTAGAACCACAACCGCCGTTTTCTCAAATCAATATTTACTTTTTAGCTTCTGGCAACAAATGGCCACAAACCGATCAAAAGTGAAAGTGACCGTGAACCAGACAGAACAGTCAGTGGCTGTATAAAGCAGGATGGCATGGATATTACACACACGCATGGCCCTCAGGAAATTAAAATATTCCCAATAAGCAATAGGAATGTGCCTCAATAACAGGTCCAAGTTAATGACCAGTAGATTCGCTGCTGCCATGGACACCAGGTAGCGAGTGATACAGTTGGAGAGACCACAATTCCCCTGAGTTAAGATCACAATTGTCACGACGTTCGCTGTAAGGAACAGAGAAAACAGTGGAATTATGCATCAAGTATAAAGGGAAAATAATATCAGCTTCGCTGTAGGTGCTGAATTGATCCATGATATTGTTGCATCCAGTGAATTATTGAAATTGCTGTACATGCGACAATAACTTGAAATGTCTGTGATATGGTGGAAGAAAGCAGATATTAAACAGGAATACATATGATACTGACATTTCTGAACAAGTTGTTAATCATTGAACTGTCGCCCCAGCTCTCTTGGACCAGTTAAGACAAATTTGCAAACTCGAAACAACTCTAATTTTGGTGAAGAAGATTAATGCTGTTAAACATGGCTTATAAAATTGAAGGTCGGACACAATAAGACTTACAAGGGACGCCAATAATACCGAGGATCGGATAGTAAAATGGCAGAATAAGCTGGATTGCCCAATAGATCCGGTAATTTAATGGAATTCAATTATAAAACGTGGAAAGCTCATAAAGTGATTCCGATAAACTCCTGCTTATTGTTGTAACATTCCAACATGTTGTTCTCAGGTTCTGATCCATTGTTGTAACTTTCCAATCCATTGCTCTCAGATTCTGAGATCGCCTCTCCCTCTCTTGAAATTGTAGTTCCCTGTTAGTGACAGGCCCAGGCTCGCGCTGACAATGTCAGGTAACGCCTTGAAGGGACTCCCTGATAAACATGAGTGGGAAGCTCTCCATGTAGACAATTAGGGGACATGGAGACTGCCATTAATTCCAGCCACAGAACAAACAGCTTCACATAACCCTTTCAATACAATTATTCTTGCACCAATCTAAAGGGGTAAAGTTTAACCTCGTCCAGTTGAGATATACGATGGTTTCAGAGGGACGGAATATTGTAAATAGAGGAGTGTAAGGTAGAAAGATTTTGGCACTGCCCAACAATAAGTTCTGCAGATATAAGCAAATCATTGAAGAAGGTAGAAAAAGCTTTTTAGTGCATTAAAACAACAATTCGTGTTTATTGATCAAGAGAATCAGAGTTTACAAAAATAAGAATTTCAGACAAAGGATGCATAAATCATAAAACCTTGGTGAGGCTTGGTGAGTATAATGCCTAATTCTGTTGTGCGCATTTCAGGAAGGATGTTATAGTCTTGGAGAGGGCGCAGAGGAATTGTACTGGAATTGAAACAGGGCTGAGGGATTTGAATTGCGTGGAGAGGCTGCAGAAGCTGTGGTTGTTTTCCTTCGAGCAGAGCAGGCAAAGGGGAGGTTTAATAGTGCGATTTAAACTCACGATGGGTTTTGATAAGGTAAATAACAAGGAACTGGTGATCCTGGAATATGGGCCAGTCATGGGCTGACAGAGTTTTAAAGGGATGAACAAAGAAGCAGAAAAGGAATGAAGAATTGTTGGTTCAAAAAATTCTGCAATGTACTGTATTAAACTAATACAGATCCAGAAACTAATACAGATCCTGAAAATAATACAGATCCTTAAACCAATACAGATCTTTAATTTAATACAGATCTTTAAATTAATACAGTCCTTTAATTTATAACAAATCCTGAAACTAATAGAGATGTTTAAATTAATGCAGATCTTTAATGTAATACAGATCCTGAAACTAATACAGAATTTAAAATTAATGCAGGCACCTAAACTGATATTGAAGCAAAAAACGGACCCTGAAACTGATACAAATCTTTATGCTAATATATAACCTGAAATTAATACAGGCCCTGAAAATATAACAGATCCCGATACCAATACAAATACTGAAAATAATGCAGACCATGAAATTTATACAAATCCTAAAACTAACAGAGGTGTGTGAGTGTGTGTCTGTACAACCTATGTGTCTGTGTCTGCGTGTGAATTATTTGTGTCTGTTTGTGCGCCTGTCTGTGTGTGTTCGTCTGTGTGTGTGTCTCTGTGTGTGTGTGGCTGTTTGGCTGTGTGTGTGTGAGCGTATCTCTGTATGTCTGTGTGTGCGTGTGCGTGTGCTTGTCTGAGTTGGTGCCTCTGAGTGTGTGCGTGTGGGTGTGTCTGTGTGTGTGTGACTGTATGTGAGTGTGTTGTGTGTGTCTGTGTTTGTGCCTATGAATGTGTGCGTATGCATGTGTCTGTTTGTGTGTGTCCGTATGTGTCTGTGTGTCTGTGAGTGTATGTATGTTTGTGTGTGTGTGTGTGTGTGTGTATGTATGTACCTGTGAGTGTGTGTCTGTGTGTGTGTGTATGTTTCTGCGTCTGTGTGTGTCCTCTATGTGCGTGTATATGTGTCTGTGTGTGTCGGGGGTCTCTCAATATCCGCCGCTACCAATGTTTATCATTTCTGATCCTGTGGATTCTAACTGGGGCGTGTTTGCTGTGTGATGTTGGTGAAATATTCACGGTGTAACTCGCGGAGGTACCCCAGGGATCATGTAGCCCTTTTACAGGCCAGAATTTGGCTTTGTTACAACCAGATTCCTCTTTATTGATTCTCCTGAATATTGTTAAAACATCAAAGGGTAACGGAAGGGCATAACGGAAGGCAACGCAGGAGGAATATTCAGCATAGATTTTCACAATACCTTTTCTAATCCTGTTGCTGCTGGTCCACTGGTTGTTCAGGAGAGCGTCGGTGGGATTGGTGGGGCGGTGACCATTTACACCCTCACCTTTTGTCCCTGCTCCAATGGCTGAGTGTCATGGGCGGGGTAGGTGGGAGCCCTGCTCCAAACCAGTCCAGCTTACACTGGCCAAGGGAAGCAGGGCACGCCCCTTTCCATTGTGCCTTCATCAAAGGGGCAAGGTCACGGCCCCGTTAATTGGGCCGCTTCCGGACACGCACCTCTCTGTTATGCCGTCATCTTCGGGAGCAGGCCCCAACCCCTGTCTATTGTGCCGTCACAAGGCCCACGCCTCCGCATTATGCCGTCATCATGGGGATCATGTCCTTCCCCCTTTCCATTGTGCAGTCAAAGGACACGCCCCTCCAATTAAGCCGTCGTCATGGGGGCTAGGTCCCGCCACCCTGTCCATTGTGCCGCCACAGGACCCGGACCTAACGTAGGGCGTTCGTCATGGGCACAAGGTCCCGCCTCGTGGCCATGTTGCCGTCACAGCACTCGCCCCTCCCATTATGCGGTCATCACTGGGACCAGTACGACCCCCTGTCCATTGTGCCGTTTAAAGATACCCCTCCCATTATGCCGTCGCCATGGAGACCAGATCCCACCCCTTGCTCTCTGTTTCGTTTAGGATCCGCCCCTCCCATGATTCCGTCACCATGGTGAACAGTGCGCGCCCCCTAACCGTTGTGAAAGTTAGAAGCCGCCCCTCCCATAATGCCGTCACCATGGAGACCAGATCCTGCCCCTTGCTCTTCGTGACATTTAGGAGCCGCCCCTCCCATGATACCGTCACCATGGTGAACAGGTCCCTCCCCCTGCTCGTTGTGACTTTTAGAAGCCGCCCCTCCCATGATGCCGCCATCCTGGCGAACATTTTCTGCCCCCTGCCCGTTGTGCGACCAGCAAAGCGAATATGCGCAGCCCGAATTTCCCTGCCAAATAGCAACATGTCCCTGCAGCCCTCTCCCCGGACTCTGTGCTGGTCAGGCTCCACAACACAAGCCGGACAGCATAGGGAACAGGTCCTTCCAGCTCGCTCGCTCCATTCGATCTTTGGGGATCAAGTTGCACACCACATGCCGGACACCATGGGGAAACTGTCCCTCCGGCCCGCTCCCCGGAATCTGTGGTGGTCAGGCTCCACACCACAAGCCGGACACCATGGGAAACAGATCACGCCCGCCCGCCCGCTCCCAAGGACCTGTCGGGATCAGGCTCCACAGCACAAGCCGGACACCATGGGGAACAGGTCCCTCCCGGACTGTCCAATGCCACTGGGGGAGAGATTTAACTGCTCCCACAACTCTGTCGAAAAGAAACCTACCCCTCGCCACCCCCAAATCCCCTGCACTCCACTCATTCATTGGGAATGGGAAGTAAAATGAGATAATGCTGGAAACTCCCTAACTCGGCTCCTCTCTCCTCTTTGAATGAATTTTGCAATAGGTCCAAAGGGACAAGTCAGCACATCCTTCAACTGCTGCTGGAATGTAGTCGGGGCATAAATGCAAGAATGTGTGGAGCAATTCAGGAACCCAATTCCTGCATAGAAGGATGCAGCAATATGGACTCATAGCGCAAATTATACATCCGGACTCAAACAGAACACACCATGATCGTGCCCACTACAGGAGGAAACTGGCGAGATAACAAACAGCAAAATGATTGGTTTCTATCGACTCTCCATCTCTGGCTCTCTAGCACTTTCCCTACTTCTGCGAACCCGGAGTCTCCAGCGGGCTCTGCTGCTCACTAAAATGTGTCTGACGGTGAGAACATTGAGCAGCAGAATAAGGATAAATGGGGCTAACGGGTTTAGAATATAATGGACAAACTCGATTGTTACCCAGACCGTCGATTAATAAAAATCTAGTATTACAGAACATAACCAGGGTTCGTTTACCAGTTGATACATTCATGTGAGCATGGAATACCAGAAAAGGTTCTTTAAAAAGATCAGCACAGTCACTGTCCCAAGAACCACGCCTGCTTTGTCGGTTCATTGCAAAACACCAACTAATTAATTAACAAACTCAACATTGAAAAACACGAACAAATTCAACAACAACTTCAACATTAAGAAACACCAGCAAATCTACAACAACCTCAACTTTGACAAATAGGTATACAATAAGCACAAATCTTCCACATTGTATATCACCAAAAACTTCAGCAACATAAACATTGAAAAACACCCAGAAATTCAACAGCAGCAACATTGAAAACACCAAGAAATTCAACAAGCTCGTGAACATTGAAAAAACATTTGAAATTGAAATTCAAAATTGAAATTCAACCACAACCTCAAAAATGAGAAACACCAACTAATTGAAGAACAACCTCAAAATTGAGAAACACCAACAAATTCAATAACAAACCCAACATTGGAAAACAGTAATAAATTCAACAACAACTCAACATTGGAAACACCAACAAATTCAGCAACAACTTCAACATTCAAAAACCCCAGAAAATTCATAAAGAAACTGAATACTGATTATTACCAACATATTCTGCAAGCACCTCCACATTGTAAAACATCAACAAATTCACCAACAACTTCAACATTGAAATACACCAGCTAATTCAACAATATTGAAATACACCAGTAAATTCAGAAACCACGTCGCCATAGAAAATGAAGAACAAACCGATGAACAACCTCAGCATTGATAAATACCAAAAAAATTCAACAACAACCTCATCAATGAAAAACATCAACAAATTCAGCAAGCTTAACAATGAAAAACATTAACAAGTTCAAGAGCAACCTCGTCATTGAAAAACACTTAGAAATTGACGTTAACATTGAAAAACATCTAAAAATTCAACAACAGCGCGGAAAAACACCAAGTTCAACAAAAAAAGTCATCAACTAAAAGTGCAAACATTTTCAAATAAAACCTCAAAGTTTAACAAACAATTGCTGAATTTGTTGATGGTTCTCAATTGTGACTCTGTTTATAAATTTGATGGTGTTTCACAATCATTTTAACTTTGCTGCTGTTTTTCAAAGATGAATTTGTTGTTATGTTTGCTGATTTTTTTTTTCAGTGTTGTTACTGCTGTTGAATATGTTGATGTTTTCAATGTTGAAGTCGTTGTAGAATTTGTCAGTGTTCTACAATATTCAGGTTGTTGTTCAATATGTTGGTGATGTTCAATGTTGACGTTGTTGAATTTGTCGTTGTTGTTCTCGGTGTTGAGTCTGTTGTTGAATTTGTTGCTCTTTTTCAATGTTGAGCTTGTTGAATTAGTCGATGTTTTCAATGTTAACGTTATTGAATTTGTTGGTGCTTATTAATGTTGAAGTTATGGTTCAATTTGTTGCTTTTGATTAAAGCTGAGGATGTAGTTGAATTTGTTGGGGTTATTCAATGTGGACATTTGTTTTAGTTGTTGATGAGTTTCAATGTTCAAATTGTTGCTGATTTTCAATGTTGAAGTTATTGATGACTTTGTCAGAGTTTTTACAAAGTTGAGGTTGTTGCTGAATGTGTGCACTATTACAACGTGGAAATTGTTGTGGAATTTCTTGGTGATTTTCAACGTTACAGTTGTTGAATTTCTTTGTGTTTTTCAATGCTAATCTTCCTATTGAACTTGTTGGTGTTTTGCAATGTTATGTTTGTTAATTAATTACTTGGAGTTTTGCAACGTTCAGGCTCCTGTTGAAATTGTTGGTGGTTTTCAATCTTGATGTTGGTATTAAACATGTTGATATTTTACAATGTTGATTTTGTTTAATTTGTTGGTGATTTTCAATGTTGACGTTGTTGTTGAGTATGCAGTTGTGTTTTTTTTCAAAGGCTGAGGTTGTTGCTGAATTTGTTGGTGTTTTTCAGTCTTGAGATTGTTCTTGAATTTGTTGGTGTTTTTCAATGTTGAAGATATTGCTGAATTTGTTTGTGTTTTTCAGTGTTGAGGTTGTTTTTGAATTTGTCTGTGCTTTTCATTGTTGAGGTTGTTGTTGAATTTGTTGGTGTATTTCAAGGTTGAGGTTGTTGTTGAATTTGTTGGTGTTTTTAAATGGTGAGTTTGATTGAATTTGTTGGTGGTTTTCAATATTGAGTTTGTTGAATTTGTTGGTATTTTTCAAAGTTGAGGTTCTTGTTGAATTTGTTTCACTTTTTTCAATGTTGAGGTTGTTGTTGAATTTGCCGGCGGTTTTCAATGTTGATTTTATTGTTGAACTTGTTGGTGTTATTCAATGTTGAGTTTGTTGTAGTTGTTGGTGTTTTTCAAATCTGAGGTTGTTGTTGAATATGTTCGTGTTTTTCAATAATGTTGTGGTTGTTGAATTTGTTGTTATTTTTTAAAAGTCGCAGGCTCGCGGGCTGAATGACCTTCTCCTGTTCCCATGATTAAAGTCCCTGTTAGTGGCTGACCGGGGCGC